>NC_060127.1:53339906-53646989 GCF_021461395.2 Schistocerca americana
CAAATTCACATTTAGTTTCATGGTAAATTTCTGTATCGTCTATTTGACATAATTTGTTCCCAAACACTTATGTTTGTACAAGCATATGCTGTCATCAGATTCACCATAGATCACCACCTATTCTGCTTTGCAAGGTGGACGAGCTTCCTATTATATTGTTCTGTGACAAGGCATGGACATCCAATACCTTGTCATACACTCATGGTTTCACAATCCTTCAACCACTTTACATAAATGCTCACAACTTTAGCTCGCGTACAGCTGACAATTTCACCATATCCAAGATGCTCATTCCCAGGTATGGGACACTCTTGCAACCATATGAAGCTACTTTCATCTGGCAACAACTGTGGATTTTTTGAATACTCTGGGAGAAGGCTCATCTAATTAGAACATATGAAATATTAGTTCACTTTATTACATAAATGACTAAAAGATTTACTTAACTTCGGCACACTTTTTTGCCACACAAGTACTCGGTAATCTACAGCTTTCTTTGACTACAAAAGCATCACTTGATATACCAAGTTACATGCTCTTCTCTTGAGGTACAATGTTCAACATTTACAACATTTCAAGTTCATCTGAAACTCCAACTGTCACTGTCCTACATGATGATGTTGACTGCTAGAGCTAAGGTTTCAAACAGGGGGGACCTCTTGCACGCTCGACACTATACTAACCTTAGTGTGAGGGCACTGCTCTGCTGAGAGGGTAGGTGTGCAGGAGTGCCTCTGATATGTTGCTGCAGATTGCAGCGAGCCCTCACTAATGTCTGTGGTATCAATTCAGCTAGCTGACTATGTTGTAGCATCATGATCTCTGGACCATATCAAAGTAAGAATTGCCCCTTTTTCACAGTTGCTTATATCAGTGAATTTCCTCATTTACAGACCATATTGTCACTAGTATGCTTCACTATTCATCTCTGCTCTGCTTATATTCTTTCCTTAGCGCATCACATGCCTGCAACACTAACAAATGGCATTCAGTCTCGATGTGGACAGTGGTCTCAATGTTTAAGATATCAGTATGTAGATATATTATGTGTACCTGGAAATGAGTATAGCACACTTTTTCACATATTCAGGTTGCCACATAATAAAAATTAATATAAATGTTTGTATTTGTGCTTAAATGAATTTATATAAATATAAAACTTTCAATGGTGAAGCTGATTGCATGAAGTACTGAAAGGCTACTCTAATCTAAATATTCTATTCTACACTAGGATGTTTTTCTTTCCCTTGCTATGTAGTTTACTGAATTTGCTATTGCTAAATGATGCTTTTTTTTAGGGGTGGAGCTATATGTAATATCTCCCTCATTTTCAAATTGCTCCTTTTTTTCCTATTGTGCAAATGTCCAGAGAAAAATGCTATTTCAGAATATACATCAACAAAATAAATGACTAGCGACACAATTTTTGAAAACAACGGAATCAACCAAAAGCTTGTCAGATGCTGTGACCTGCTTTGTTACAGACCAGCAAGGTCATAGCTGCAGCTACATAGTCACTGGAGCATGCCAATGCTATTGTGACACACTTCATGCTCTGGCAAGCAGGTAGGGACATAAATCTATTTGACAACAACACATTTCACATTGGGTGTGCTTCATGCATTAATAAAATTTCCAATTTTGCAGCAACCTTGTGACTTTAATAACCAGTGTTAAAATAGAAATATTGATCCTCTAAGTCATTTGCCAGCCGAGGTGGCCGTGCGGTTCTAGGTACTTCAGTCCGGAAGACTGCTACGGTCGCAGGTTCGAATCCTGCCTCGGGCATGGATGTGTGTGATGTACTTAGGTTAGTTAGGTTTAAGTAGTTCTAAGTTCTAGGGGACTGATGACCTAAGATGTTAAGTCCCATAGTGCTCAGAGCCATTTGTACCTCCAAGTCTTTTGGTTATTTCTGCATATATTATCCTTATCTATTTTCTCATGACATCATAACATCATTTTAATCTAAAGAGAGTTCTTTCATGTATGCCATAAGCATATGCATTATGTATTCATATTTAAAAACTTTGTTTGTTTCATTTCTAAAATAGTAGTGTCATATTTGCATGGAATTATTTAAAATGACTGAAGGAAGCCATTTAAAAACTTCAATGAGGATCTTACCAATATCTTTTATGCTTCTCAGCAGTATCCCAGATGTAGTCTACAGCATTCCTATGCAGAAATTGAGTGAATCAGTCCATGCTCTACTATTTCTGATGCCTCCCTCAAGAAATGTGGAATTTTGCTGAATATTGTCACCTAGCAACAGCAAATTATATCTTTGTGATAACACTTAGAAGTAGGGCTACAGAAGTGTCCCAGATGTCATCTCTGTGAAACCAGCCCAGTTGCAGGTCAGTATGGACACATGTGAGGAAAAGAAATATGTTTTCACACAAAATTCTATGTTTTCTAACATTTTATTACAAAAGGATGCATATTTGATGTGGGCCTTCTTACACCAACTGGTGATGGTGTACTTATTTGTATTTCTAACTAGAGTGAACAAAGAAATTCAGATGAAAATTAGGTCAGGAAAGTTGACTTTGGTGTATTGGCCACACCACATGTAAGATATCCATTACTATAAAATATATATAGTCCTACTGAAGCGTGATTCACTTTGATCTGTTTTATACTACAAAGGATATATGACAAATAGAACTATGAAGGTCAGAAAGTTACAAAATATAAAGCCACATCAGTGACAGTATGCAGTATGCACAAGTTCAGCAGATAAACATACATGTCACTCTTACTAAAACTTCATTTGATTTTCTTACATCTATTTCCTGTGTTTTAGCTGCTGAGTCCCCAAACATATTTCTGCTTTTACCTGCTAATATGAATGTTATGTTCCTCTACAAGTGCACTAGCAATGGGTCAAAACTGGTATCAGTCAACTCATACCCAGGTATTGGTATGAAATGGAATGTTCACATAGGCTTATCCACAGTTAAACCAGGTGGCAGACTGTTCTTCATTTGTAGGATGTTGGGTATATGCTGTCTGCCTAGAAACAAGACTACTTACAAAATATACCTAGAATTGCAGGCTGCAATCAGAGCTTACAATTTGCAGTATCATACCCAGAATTAATCAGGGTCATTTGGTTTGGGGCTAAATACAGTGCCTCAGCTAGAGACTCCACTGATTCTGTCATGGTCTTGGTTACAGACTTTCGGAACTCTTTTATCAAGTGGAGAACTGTAGTCTTACCCTTAATAGATTAGGTCTGCACTGGACAAAGAAAGCAGCTGCTCAGATAGGAGAATACCTGTGGAGGGCATGTAGGTGTTTTTTAGGGTAGCAGGCAGTTGAGGTCCTCTGATGAACATTCATCAGTCGATTTCAGAGAGCAAAATCAGATCACATACAAAGTAAAGATACTTCAAATGTCAAGATTTCAACAATAAACTGCTGAAGCATTCATAACGATGCCCTGAATTTAACACCATCCTGGAAAGTTGTTGCTCTCAAATTATGCTAAGAACTGAGAGCTGGATGAAATGTGAAATAAAACGCACTGTAACACTTAATGAGTCACGGAACATACTATATTGAAAAGACAGATTAGTCATCAAAGGAGTGGGAGTGTTCATTGCAAACAGACAAGATCTTATGCCTACTGAGGTTGAAATTGAGTCTTACTGTGAAGACATCTGGACATGAGTAACCAGTCTAGATTGACTCAAATTAATGATCACACTTTATTCTGCTGTAACAGTTGCAGAATTATTCAAAGAAAGTCTTCACTCAGCAACATGGAAGTACCATAATTATGTAGTATTAGTTGGTGGCAACTTTAATCTACTGAGTATTGACAGAGACAACTATCATTTCATTGCAGGTCATGCAGACAGACAGTCTTGTGAAGAAATTCTGAATGCTTTCCCTGAAAACAGTATTGACCATTTAGTGTGACAAGCCACACACAATGCAAATATTTTAGACCTCGCAGCTGCAAATAATCCTGAACTTACTAACAGTGTCAGTATAGGAAAAGGAATTAGTGATTACAGTGTCACATAGACACAATGATTACTTAAGTTAATAAATCCTTCAAGTAGCCTAGGAGACTTTGTTTGCTGGGAAGAGCAGATAAGCAATTGTTGATACCCTACTTAGATGGTGAAAGGATGCCACTTAGTTCCAATATAGTGTACGTGGAGGCATTATGAGCAATGTTTAAACTGATTCTAAATTGAACTTTGGACAACTATGTTCTAAGTATGTGGATTAAGAATGGAAAAGATCCACAATGGTTTCACAAAAAAAGTCGAGAAAGGCTGAGAAAATAGAGATTGTTGTGCACATGGTTCAAAAAAGAATGTTGGAAATATCAAGAGGCAAAAGTTAGTTGATATTCATGTAGCCACATAAAGATCAATGCACAGAGCATACAACTGATTCCACTGTCATAATTTAGCAAATGACCTTACCAGGAATCTTAGAAAATTCTGGTCCTATATGAAATCATGAAGTTTGATGAAGGCTTCTGTTCACTCACTCATAGGCCTGTCTGGTGTGGCACTATAATGTGCCAAAAGAAAATGTGAAGTTTTAAATTTAACATTTTAAAAAGTATTCAAGCAGGAGTATCATAAAGATATGCCATTATCTGACTGCCAGAGAATCTCCTGTGTGGAGGACATAGAAATAGGCATCCCTGGCAATGAAAAGCACCTGAAAGAGTTGAAAACAAATATGTTGCCAGATCTGGGTGGAATTCCAATTTAGTTTTACAGAGAGCACTCTTTGGCATTGGCTCTATCTTAGGTTGCACTTATCCCCAATCTCCCATTTATCAAAAAAAGCCAAATAACTGGAAAATAGAGGGTAAAAGAAAGGGTCCACAAAGTTACAGTCCAGTATCCTGCAGTCAGTTTAGTGCAGAATACATGAGCATATTCTAATTTCAAATACAATACTTTTTTTAAAAGATAGTAAAGTTTCTATCCACAAATCAACACAGATTTAAAAAGCATTGCACTCCTTTTGCATGATATCCTGCAAGTCATGGATGAACGGCAATAGGCAGATTCCATATTCAAAGATTTCTGGAAAGTGTTTGACACACTACCCCACTGCTGACTGTTAATGAAAGTCTGAGTGTACAGAATAGATTTTCAGGGCGTCCAAAGTGCTGTAGGTAAGTGTGAAAAGACCACTCTTGTTCTCTAAATGCGTAAGTGATCATCAGATAGGGTGAGCAGCAATCTGTGACTGTTTGCTGATGATGCTGTAGTGTACAGGAAAGCATCAGCTATGGGATACGGGATGACTTGGATAGAACTTCTATTTGGCATGATGAATGGTAGAATGCTCTAAATGTGGGAAAGTGTAAGTAACTGGAAATGGGAACAAAACAATCTACTAGTGTTCAAAAACAGTATTAATAGTGCACTGCTCAATACAGCCAAATTACTTAAACATCAAGGCGTAACTTTGCATAATGATATGAAGTGGAACCAGCAAGCAAGGTCTATTGTAAAGAATGTCAATGGTTAACTTTGGTTTATTGGGAGAAATATAGAAAAGTGTGGCTCATATATAAAGTAGACTGCATGCAAAACACTCATATGATCTTTCTTGAGTACTGCTTAAGTGTTTGGTATCCCAACTAGATCAGAAGACATCAAAGCAATTCAGAGGCATGCTGCTAGATTTGTTGCCAGTAGGTCTGATAGGTTCCAATGGTCTTGCCACAGTGGTAACACTGGTTGCCGTCAGACTACCAAAGTTCAAGTCCAGTGCTGTTGGGTCTGGCTAGCATTTGGATGAGTGACTGTGTTTGTCTGTTACATACTGATGGCAAGCGGCGTGCAGTCAGCATTGTGAAGCCAATTGAGGAACTACTTGATTGAGAAGTGGTGGCTCCGGTCACGAAAACTGACAATGGCAAGAAGAGTGGTGTGCTGACCACATGCCTCTCCATATCTGCTTCCAGTGCTGTCTGTTGGCTGAGGAAGGCAAAGTGGTAAGTCAGTACTGTTGGTCCTTCTGAGGCCTGTTTAGATGGAGAGAGATAGGTTTGATAAATATGCTAGTGTTACAGAAATGCACTGTGAAATTAAGTAGAAATCCCTAGAATGAAGAAAACATTCTTTTCATGAATCACGGAGAAAGTGTACAGAACTGGTATTTGTGACAGACTGAAAAATGAGCCTGCTCCCACCAACATGCATCTCGTATTAAGCACCATGAAGACAAAATAACAGAAATCTGGGTTTGAACAGAAGCATACAAGAAATCACTCATTTTTCCCTCACTCCATTTGGGAGTGGCACACAAAAGGGAAGGAGTAACTGTGGTACAAGGTACCCTCTGCCACTGACAGCACAGTGTCTTGTGGAGTATGTATGTAGATTTAGATGTAGAATCCGTTCAAGAGTGTTGGACCATCAGCAAATAGCACTAAAATAAGATGGTGAATGCGTACAAAAAGGGTGGCATAACTGGTCACGCATTAGTCTCGCCCATGGGAGAGCATCATAGAGATACTGATAAACCTGAACTAGCACGCGCTTGAAGAGAGATAAGTATCCCACAAAACCAACTTACAAAATTTTGAGAACCAACATTATTACTTCAGACTTTTATGCATCACTGCTGCAGGGGCCAAGAAGACTATACTAGACTATTTAAATCACACACAAAAGCATTTAAACAGTTTGTTAAGTATCATAATAGGCCAACTCTTAAGGGAAAAACCACACATCCCAGCCAATTGAACCATTTGATACCACTTCTCGATGTATAAGCGAAGTAGGAGAACTCTACGAGCACATATTGTAACCGTGCTGCACAGTAAATTTAACTTTTGTCTGCACACTTAAAACATAATTATGAAGATCTATAACTAAAATGTGGTGAAATATAGGCTCTTTCCAAAACTATATATGGAAATTGTAAATAAACTTCAAAAGCCGTTTATGAAATTTATACCCAAAAACTCCTTAGTAATTGCTGTTCAGCTCGATCAAAAGACCTAAAAAATATGGTAGCAACAGAATTCAGTATGTAGGCAAAAAATTATAACATTTTGTAAATTAAGTATTAAGATATTGTAAAAATATATCTTAAATGTTTTGGCAATGATAATTGTTTTATATTGACATATTTATTATTATGAAACATTGGTAATTGTCATGATTTTTAAATTCAAACTCTGTAACTTTTAACTGTAAAACAAGAAACTGACAGTTTAAACAATAAGTGTACTCAGATTCCATTACTCTAAAGCATACAAGGAACGGTGCCAATAGCCGGAGAAAGTAAGTGTCTTATCTTCATTCAGGCATGAAACCTGCATAACTTTGTGATGTGAATGAGCAAGAATTCTACAGCAGTTAACTGTTTCAGTGACATCATTTCAAAGACTTGATTAATCAAGACACGCAGATCCTCAAATTACTATTGATCCAGACATTCTAACAGGTGGAGATATTTGTAGCAAAGAGATATCAAGAATCAAAGTTGAGTATTAACCATCACAGCCCAACAAAGTGGTTATGTTGCAAGTTGTTCTTGCTACCCTCCTAACATTGGAAGAAATATTAATATGTGGTACAATGTGAAGTATCCTCTTGTATGCACTTTCATAGTGGTTTGTAGAGAACAGATGTAGATGGACAATTACTACTAGTGAGCCCTGTCAGCCAGTCTATTGCACTACTTTTCAAGGGGAACCTGATACAAAGAGCCTGTAGACTGAAACCTCAGGTAAAGGACATGGGCATCATTATGTTTCCCTACACAAAGAAATAATCCACCAGGAAGATGGCTAGGGAGTGTTATGTGCCAGATAACAATGCTGAGGATGGTTTATGGGGTGTGGAGGTTTGTGATAGACTACAAGTGCAAAGTTCTGCATATAAATAGACAAAAACATGCTATTTTTTGACTGTCTGAGGGGCTGACATTCAGCCATTGGAAACAGTCACTTTTGTTAAGTATCTGAGACTACTTATCTAAAGTGTCGGTGTGGAGATGAAACTACTACACAAATGTAAAATTCCTAAACAGGCACAATTAGAAGGGCCACCAAATATTTAAGCTTTTGGACAAAAGAGGTCCTTCTTCTGAAACAGAAAACACACACACACACACACATTCACACAAGCACAATCATGCACAGCCACTGTCTCTCGGTACGCACTGTGACTGCATCTGGTGTGACAGCAATCTGCTACAACAGGTGGTGAAGGTAAGGAGGTGGCATGTGGCACAGAGGGGAAGGGTAGCAGGTTAACAGTGGGTGACAATGCTGTGTTGCCTATGGGAGCATGCAGACAGATAGTGGGGACAGGTTGGGTATAGTGCATGCAGAATAACATGGCCAGTAAACACGCAGTCCATAGGGCACAACTGAAAAGTGTGGTAGTGGTGAGGTTCGTGGGCAGGTGCTGTTGGTCGGTATGGAGAGGCTGATTACATTTGCGCTCAGAATATGTTCTAAGATTCTACAAGAGATGTGTCAAAGATACTGCACACTAGTCCTGTTGGGCACTTGGTGTAAACTATGCTTACTTCAAACTACTAGCTACAGTTTTTTCTTTGAGAGATTTACTGCATGGTTAAAAGAGTGACTAACTCAGTGACAGATGTGAATTAATTGAAGTCTTCAATATCACTTCAGCAACTTTCAATGACACAGTCACCTCGGAACACCCCCCGTATCTCAGGCTTGACTACAGAAGGGCCTGTCACCACAAGCAACATTTGTAGAAAATAATAGAGATACAAAGCAAATATCTTCAGTGTTCTCACTTTTTTTTGCACACATTTGATTCCACACTTCCTGTCATCATTACGTTTC
Source organism: Schistocerca americana (assembly GCF_021461395.2). Taxonomy (NCBI): domain Eukaryota; kingdom Metazoa; phylum Arthropoda; class Insecta; order Orthoptera; family Acrididae; genus Schistocerca; species Schistocerca americana. The sequence continues at coordinate 53,348,734 of NC_060127.1, forward strand.
AGGTTAAAGGAGACTTCCAATATTGGCAGATTCAATAGTCAGTCCTGGTTGTCTAGCCTGGAAACTAAAAGATCACAAGATCAAATCCTGGTAAGACCATAGATTTTTCAGCTTGCCTTTAACCTAGCATTCACTACCAATCATGTGGATATTTGCCAGAAAAGACATTTTGACTGCTCAGAGATGTCACTAAACCTGCCCAAAGATGTAAACAACCATGCATGAGCAGTGCCTATTAGACGGAGGGAGTCCGACAGCCGATCAGTTCCAGTCATCCCACCAGAAAGGAGGTAGGTACACGGCTCGTGTTGTCTGTAGTTCAACCATGCCTAGACGGTCAATACTACAGTTTGCTCATGCTGCATTGCTACTTTGTGCCATGAAGTGCTCTCAACAAGGGAAGTGTCCAGATGCTTCAGAGTGAACCAAAGCAATGTTGTTTGGACATGGAGGAGATACAGGCAGACAGGAACTGTCAATGAAATGCCTCGCTCAGGCTGCTCAAGGGCTACTACTGCAGTGGATGACTGCTACCTACAGATTATGGCTCAGAGGAACCCTGACAGCAATGCCACCATGTTGAATAATGCTTTTCGTGCAGCTACAGGATATCGTGTTATGGCTCAAACTGTGCACAATAGGCTGCATGATGTGCAACTTCACTCACAACATCCATGGTAATGTCCATCTTTTCAACCACAATACCATGCAGTGCAGTACAGATGGGCCCAACAGCATGTCGAATGGACCACTTAGGATTGGCATCATGTTTTCTTCCCAGATGAGTGTCGCATATGCCTTCAACCAGACAATCCTCGGGGATGCTTTGGAGGCAACCTGGTCAGGCTGAACGCCTTAGACACACTGTCCAGTGGGTGCAGCAAGGTGGAGGTTCTCTGCTGTTTAGGGGTGGCAATATGTGGGGCCGACATACGCCGCTGGTGGTCATGGAAGGCATGAATGCCATCTTCCGACTAGCAGTGCAACCATATCGGCAGCATATTGGCGAGACATTCATGTCCATGAATGACAATTTGCACCCCCTTTGGGCACATCTTGTGAATGACTTCCTTCAGGATAATGACATTGCTCGACTAGAGTGGCCAGCATGTTCTCCAGACACAAACCCTATCGCCACACTTGGGATAGATTGGAAAGGGCTGTTTATGAAAGATGTGACCTGTCTACCACTCTGAGGGATCTACACTGAATCGCCTTTGAGGAGTGGGACAGTCTCGACCAACAGTGCCTTGATGAACTTGTGGATAGTACGCCATGATGAATACAGACACGCATCAATGTAAGAGGATGAGCTACTGGGTATTAGAGGTACCGGTGTGTACAGCAATCTGGACCACCACCTCTGAAGGTCTCACTGTGTGGTGGTACAATATGCAATGTGTGGTTTTCATGAGCAATGAAAAGGGAGGAAATGATGTTTACGTTGATCTCTGTTCCAATTTTCCATACCGGTTCCAGAATTCTTGGAGCCAAGGTTACACAGAACTTTTTTTGATATGTGTAGGTTCAGCTGATCCCCACGAGGTACATTCCAAAAAATAATACAGACACAAATAAAATGTTTCTGTTCTCTTCCTGTTTTGCCACACATGACATCACACAACACATTATTATCTCATGGGACAAAGCCAGCATCCAGTATCAGTAGGCCCAGTTGACATACCAATATTTCCAGAAATTCATGTTTGTGTTCTATCTCTAATGAGCTCGCCATCTTAAACACCAACCTCTGTTGCTGCATTTCAAACCAGGTTGCAATATCAATCACTACTACAACAGCCACATGGTATATAGGACAGCCTGAGCGCTTTCCAAAACCATCAAGGCAGTGATGAAGATTTATGATAAAGTAACAAAGAAAATGACTAACTGTAGCAGATGTTAACCTGGACAGGGAAAATAAGGCTGCTATATGAATTTTGATTCCAGGCTTAACTGTCTACAGAAACAGGTTCCAGAAATCTGGTCCAAAGTGCTACCCTCTCAATTTACAATACTTCCATTCACAATATTGTTTTAGCACAGCACCTGCAATGTTATGACAAGTATGAACATGATGTGAATGGAGCTGAGGGAATCATGACTTACCACAAACAACAGTTTACTAGAAGCATTTGTAAAAGTTACGTAGTGGGCTCTGGACTCCTCTTACATTTCTTGTAGTTTATGTATGATATATGCACATAACATGTACCAAAATACTCATTGGAGACTTACCCATTGTCAAAAATGCATTTTCAGAATTTACCTCACAGTTTTAATTTTTATGATGGAAAGTGGTTAACAGTGGAAAAGTGCACTTAAATATGTCACTAATGTAAACATTAGCCTATGCTACTAGTCAGTCTGTTACCACAACCCTTATTTGGCACTCATATCTGTTGGGTTTTCCAACTCACAATCAGGTCACCACTTTTTAGTCAAGCCTAAACCTTGGCATGTGCTACAGATCAGTCTGTCACAACAACCAAGATTTACAGGGTTGGGATAAAATATCACACTTTAAGCGAAGCATTTGTATCTTTCATATCTATATCAATTTCCATATTTTCCAACAAACTTTTGGAGAATAAAGTAACAAATCTCAAAAATAGAAATAAGTTCTATAACATTAAAAGCAGTTTCTAATGCAGGATACTTATCAGTTACTTGTGTGGATGGGCTTGCAGAAGGTGCCCATTCAGAGGTTTGTGAGTCTGCTGGTATAATCTGAAAATCTGTGGTGACAACCTTAGTGCTTCTGCTGTTGTGGTTATGGGTTTGAACTGACTAAATATCTAAGGTCGTCAGCCCCTTACTCACCCTCCATGATGGAGTCACTGTACCCCCTCCCCCCATCCCCCCCATCTGCCTGCATCTATAAATCCGAAGTACGAGTGCGAGAGCATTTTCTAAATATCTGCATAATGCATTTATGAGGTGGGACACGGATACCAGCCCAGTATTTACCTAGCAGGATGGGGGAAACCACTTAAATACCACATCCAGCATGGTCGGCTCACCAACCTTTGTGAAGTGGATTTGATTCAGGTCAGTCTCATCTCCAGATTCCTGGAAGTAGTGTATTAATATGCTCAGAACTTTATTGCAAAGTGAAATACTGATTAAAAAAAAGGGCAGAGGCAAAAAAAAAACTCATAACAATAACTGTAACAATATATTATGTAATTATAATTGTGCAATTATTCAGCAACATATAGGTAAAACCACCACATTCCTTTAAGACACATAGAACTAATATGAGTATATTCACTATGTTATATTATTGATAGAGTACTGTGAGCCAAGCCAAAGCAGTGCCTTTGTAGCTTACATAGCTGTACAGTGAGAGACTTGTGTGTGCACCTCTCTTGGTCATGGGCCAAGTGTGTGTGTATTTTTGTGCCACAGCTAGGTGGGCATATAATACAGAGTACAGAGAGAGAGAGACTAAGAGAGAGAGTAATGGATTGTCTCAATAACAGATGACATTGTTTTACTCAGTTTACAAGTTGCTGATTGTGTATGAAAGTGTGTGAAGGTGCAGGATAATATCCATCAATATAATACAGAAACATATTTACATTTGCATACTCTGCAAGCCACCACACCATGGAGAGTGGTGGGTACCTCATATCGCTAATAGTAATTTCCTTTCCGGTTCCACTCACAAATTGAGTCAGGAAAAAACAACTGTCTATATGCATCCACATGAGTCCTCTATATGCATCCACATGAGTCCTAATTTCTCTTAACTTATCTTCATGGTCCATACGCAAAATGTACATTGACAGCACTAACATAGTTCTGCAGTCAATTTCAAATGCCATCCTCTGAAGTTTCTTAATAGTGCTTCTGTAAAGGAACACCATCTTCCCCACAGCCATTCCCATTTGAGTTCACGAAGCACCTCTGTAACACTCATGTGATGATCACATCTACTGGTACAACAGCATCTTTCTTAATTGCTTTGCCGTTTTCCTTTATTCTGACCTGGCGAGAATCCCAAACAGTAAAGTAGTATCCAAGAATGGGTTGTACTAGTGTTCTATACGTGCTCAGTTTTACAAATGAACCACACTTTCCTAAAACTCGCACAACTGACTGAAGTCGACCACTCACCTTCCCTACTACTATCCTTACATTTCTGTTCCATTTCATATGCTTTAGAACATTATGCCTAGCTATTTAACTGACATGACTGTGTCAAGCTGTATTTGAACTTTATGGGATTGTTTTTCTACTCATCTGCATTAACTTACATTTCTATACATTTAGAGCATGCTGCCCTACATCATACCAACTAGAAATTGTGTGTCTATCGACCTGCCAGCGCTTTCGTTCGGTAAGTCACCTCATCTATATACAACTAGAAATTTTGTATGAGTCATCTTGTATCCCCCTAAAGTAGCTGAATGATGACACCTCCCTGTATACCGCAGCATCATCAGCAATCAGCTGCAGATTTCTGCCCACCTTGTCTGTCAGATCATTTATGTATACAGAAAATAAAAGCAGTTCTATCACACTTCCATGGGGCATTACTGATGATACCCTTGTCTCTGATGAACACTTGCCATTGAGGACATCAAGGATGCCTCTTATTTGCTTACGCTATTCTACGATCAATACTTTCAATTCCATGAATGCATGAGAACCCTGTAAACCATAGCTGCAAATTATAGTACAAACCATTTAAAAGGAACTCACAACTTTAGTATTACTAATGCTCTGGGTGTCTTAATGTTATGAAATGTTCAATTTAATGAGGCACTATAAACTTCCTGACAGATTAAAACTGTGTGCCAGACTGAGACTCAAACTCGGGACCTTTGCCTTTCGCAGGCAAGTGCTCTACCGTCTGAGCTACCCAAGCACAACTCATGCCCCATCCTCAGAGCTTTACTTCTGCCAGTACCTCATCTCCTACCTTTCAAACTTCACAGTAGCTCTCCTGCGAACCTTGCAGAACTAGCACTCCTGGAAGAAAGGATATTGTGGAGACATGGCTTAGCCACAGCCTGGAGGGGGGGGGGGGGTGTTCCCAGAATGAGATTTTCACTCTGCAGAGAAGTGTGTGCTGATATTAAACTTGTGATTTTTCTGGGGAAATAAGAAAAAGGCTTTCGAGGGCACAGTGAAATCAGAAATTCCATTAATTGGGAAGTTATGTGGAATTGTTGAAGTACACTGCAGAGTATGATCCTCTACTGTATTTAAAGGGATTTCTAAAATGATCTAATACAGGCCATAGGTTTGACTGTTTTATTAGCTATGAAGTGGGAAATTGTGGATGTTCCTTTTGTAGCTGTTACATTTGAAGAAATTTCAGATATAGTAGGCAAAAAAAAATCAGTTTTCTATTGTCTTGTATTATTTGTGTGGAAGAGACCTAAAGGAAAGAATCATGGAGTTCTGTGGTACAAGTAGCGACAAACATGCCCGGCACTTCTTACCAGAATTTGGATGTAGTGAGAAACTGATTGCACAAATGTTTGGTGGCATGGTAACTATGGCAGGAAATCTAAATAAGGTTCAAACATTAATCAATGTCATACATACTGGAGCCACATTTTTTAACTTTTATTCCTGTATACTGAACCTCGTCTTGTCTCGTACCAGCCAAATAGCATTTATTTTCAAGGTCTCCTAAACATGATGAAGTTTTGAATACATTTGTGCAATGTCATCTTCCACACGTGTGTCAAAAGTGATGGAATAACTCATCAGTTAGGTGAACACTGTCTGCAGGAACAGAGCTAAAGTTTGTGATGTGGTAAGTGCTATGCTAGAACACTTACAGTAAACTGATTCAGATATTTTAGCTCCAAGTAATGTCTTTTTGGCACTTTTAGAACATTTCAAATTTGTTTTTCTCTTGAACACATTTGACAATATATTTATCTTTGCTGATGTGTTGCACAGCATCCTTCAGTAAAAAGTAATTGATATTTTGTACTGTGAACAGAAATTCAAGGAACCTGGAGCCCCATAGCCATGCTAAGTGATAATTGTGGACAAGTTTTCCAAGAAACCATAGCTCATTCGGAGATCCTTTTCACAGAGCAAAAATATCATTTATAAATATATCTACTGTGAAATGTTTAATACAATTGATAGCCAGTTGGATTTAAGATTTCAAGAGTATTCTAAATTGAAATTTTTAAATCCACTGCCACATGTAAAATATGGACAATATTCTAACCAGTTCCCCAAAATCAGCTTCCAAAGTCTCTATTAGATGCATGTGGAAAGTTCTTCGATACCATTCAACTGAAAAATGAGCTGACTGTAGGGTATAGTACTGAAGAGTTTAGAAGTAAAGCCATGAATGAATTTGTAAAACTACAGAGGACTAATTCAAAGCTAAACAAAAGTTTTCAGCAGTTTAATATGTTGGTGTCATTACTGTATACAAGTCCTGTGAGAAAGTCTTCAGTAGAAAGATCATTTTCAGCACTGAAGGGAATCAAAAACAGTTCTACAATCTGAAGGACTGTATGCTTCAGAATGTCATATTTTAAAGGGGAGCTTCAACAACTTGAAAAGAAAGAAAGGTAGATTCTGAGGTAAATACTCAGACCACAGAAGACTACTGGTGAGACTTGGAAGAAGAAGAAAAACAGAGGACTCTACTAGTACATTGAAAAGATCATGAACACAATGAGGAAGCAGAGGCTGAAGTTTTATTGCCAACTACTACAGATGGACGAATGCAGGCTGAGCAAAAGGCTCTTCATCTACATTGTGGGGTTAAAGGCCACATCTAAATGAGTAGATAGGTGAAAAGGGATGCAGCGGAAGTTGGAATTACACCACAGATGGTCCACAATAGAAGGAAATTCAGAAACAGAGTTAACAGTATAAAATCATGTTAAGAGAAATCACCAAACATGAACTTCTGAGGAGGAGAGGAAGAAAAGAAGTGAAAGAATGAAGAAATTCTGGGAAGAGAAGAAAAGCCAAGAAATATTAAGTTCTTTGTAATCTGTAGTTGGCCAAGTTTAGAAATAATATAACTACAAGGGTTGGAACTTAAATAGTGGCAACTATTTATTCATAACTGATACAAAATGTTACATGTTTGCACCTGTTACCATCCTTCAAAGCAGTCAGCAGTGTTGTGTCGAGCCCGTTGCCAGTGATGGCACAGTATACCGTTAGCAGAGCCTGTTCTATTGATGCTGCAAATGGAGTGGTCTACTGCCTGTTGAATCTCTGGAAAAGTTCTGAAGCAAATGCCACGAAGTGGTTCCTTCATCTTCAGAATCAAATCAAAAGTCACAAGGACTTAAGTCCGGGGAGTATGGTAGCTGGCACAGTACTTCCCAGTCCTACTGACCGAACAGAGCAGCCACAGTTTGCGCTGTATGTGCCCACACATTGTCATGCAAAATGAAGGGTGGGTTGTGCAGAAAGTGTTGCCATTTCTTTCGCAAAGCTGGTTGCAGGTGATGCTCCAAAATCGAACAGTAATACTGTAAATTGATGGTCGACCGTGGAGGAACATAAAGCGTTAGGATAGCACCATCAGAGTCATACATGAGAATCACCATAACTTTTACCATACTGGGGCTCTGACACACTTTTGACCTTCGCACCAACCCATAATGACGCCATTTGTTCGATTGGTGTTTCAGTTTTGGCTCATACGCTGTGGCCCATGTCTAACCCAGTGTTGCAATACGGCGTAAGGAAGTCTCTCCTTTGAGCTCATAGCACGCCAAGTGTGTCTGAACAGCATCATAACGCATCCATTTCTGTATTTCTGTCAAGTCATGCAGAACCCATTGTAATGCAATTTTTTGCATGCCCAGGTGTTCCTTCAGGATGCAAAGCACAGTCGTATGTGCTGGTCCAGTTTCATGGCCGAGCTCACAAATCGTATGGCATCGATCACTGTCCACTAATGCAGTAACAGCATGCACTTCTTATTCCGAGACACTAGGACAATCTGCCTGATGCATGTCTGCCATAGTTTCTCGACCTTCATTGAAGGCTTTTACGCATGTGCCACTCTTCTGTATGGCAATATCAATTCCCCACACGCCTCTTGAAGACTTTGATGACACTGTCGTGCTGTACAGCCTCTGGCACATTCAGTCATGATCCAACTCCAATGTTCCTGTTTTGAAAACATAGTGAAACTGTTACGCTAGACCACTCATTCATGAGTGACTCTGTTTCTCTTGATTGTGTGCACGCTGGTGACATGGGATGGGTGAGTCCATTTGCTTGGAGGTAAGATACGTATGTCAACAATGTGTGCTACCAGTGACAGTAGTATATTCCATTGCATAGTGTCTCCACAGCAGTGTTGCCACTATTTAAGTTCCAACCTATGTATAATATTCGGTGTTTCGGCTGCCTGCATGGTCACCGTAATAAGCCACTGTAAAAGAGTGAGAGCAAACTTTGATTTTATATTTCTACCATCTAAATTATGTAACTGTCAAAGTCTGCTGGTTTTACAGTTTTTAAATCACCTGCGTTACACATCCCATCTTCAAATTTTTTTTTTATAAATGGTTTCTAAATTATGTAATACTCCTAATTGCAATACCTTGGCAAGTTATGTCAAGGTGGTGTACTGTACCAACAAGGGGACCGCAACTACTCATCACAGATTTGTTCAAATTTTCAGTATGTGCAGAGCTTGGCCGTTTAATGAAAGTGGCAGAAGTGAGAGTTCCAGATGACTAATCATTTAGAAAAAACAGCATTTTTGGCATGGGTCAGTGACTTTTGTTTCCATAGTTGCCATGCAGCAGGCAGCAGAGAGGCAAGAGTAGAGACCAGTAATTTGAGGGTCATGAGGTTGTCTCCGTAAGTGGAAACTTTTTATTTTCAGTTTTTACATCATTTATACTACACAAAAACCGAAATAATGCTAAAAACATACTGTATTTACCATTATTTTCATGAATGGCAAAGAAAAGGAAAAGTAGAGGAAAATTTTGGATTAAAAATAAATTTCCAAGAAGGAATTGTACTTACAGCATTCACAAGGTCTCTGCAAATAACTTCCCAAGAAGGGACTGTAATTAAAGTGTACAGGACTTTGTATTCTGTTACTTTCATTTTGACCTTCGAGCAGCCCTCAGCAACTGTACTTGAACAATAGGTTCCCTGTGCAGGAATAATCGGTCCATGGAGAGAGAAAAACAAATCACATCCTGAGAAGACTGCATCAAAATACATTCCATTGTACATCACCAACTATTCTCGCCAATATTTGGCGAAATGGTGCATTATGAATAGTTTACTGCCAAACTGCAGCTACAATGTGGAAGAATCTTTGGTTAATGTACACTGAGGTGATAAAAGTCATGTGATATCTCATAATATCGTACCAAACCTCTTTTGCCCAGTGTAGTACAGCAGCTCTATGTGGCATTGGCTCAACAAGTCGTTGGAAGTGCCCTGAAGAAATATTGAGTCCCGCTGTCTTTATAGCAGTCCACAATTGAGAAAGTGTTGCCAGTGCTTTATTTTGAGCGTAAACTGACCTCTCGATTATGTCCCATAAATGTTCGATGAGATTCATATTGGGCGATCTGGGTGGCCAGGACATTCTTCAAACCAATTGTGAACAATTGTGGCCCAGTGACATGGTTGGGAACATGAAATCCATGAACGGCTGCAAATGGTCTCCAAGTAGCCGAACATAATCATTTCCAGTCAGTGATCGGTCAGTTGGACCAAAGGACCCAGTCCATTCCATGTAAACACTGCCCACACAATTATGGCGCTATCATCAACTTGCACAGTTCCTTGTTGACAACATGGGTCAGTAGCTTCATGGGGTTTGGCCACACTCGAACCCTACATCAGTTCTTATCAACTGAAATTGGGGCTCATCGGATCAAGCCACGGTTTGCAATCGCCCAGGGCCCAACCGATATGGTCACGTGACCAGGTGAGGCGCTGCAGGCGATGTCGTGCTGTCAGAAAAGGCGCTCACGGCCTTTGTCTATTTCCATAGCCCATTAACACCAGATTTCGCCGTACTGTCTCAAGAGATACGTTCGTCGAACGTTCCACATTGATTTCCGCAGTTATTTCAAGCTGTGTTGCTTGTGTTTAGCACTGACAACTCGACAAAAATGTCGCTGCTCTCGATCGTTTAGTGAAGGCTGTTGGTCACTGCGTCGTCTGTGGAGAGAAGTAATGCCTGAAATTTGGTTTTCTGGGCACACTCTTGATCATGGAATACTGTATTACCAAACCATTAGTCTAGCTCCAACTACCAATCTGCATTCAAAGTCTGTTAGTTCCTGTCGTCAGGCTATAATCACTTCGAATATCTTTTCTCATGAATCACCTGAATACAAATGATACGTCCACTATTTCACTGCCGTTTTATACCTTCTGTACGCGATACTACCTCCATTTGATATGTGCATATCATTATCCCATGACTTTTGTCACCTCATCTCAGCGTAAACGAAATTTATTTTGTACGGAAACGTTAAAATAACAACGTAGTTGTAAAATTGTGGCGTTTGTAATATGTGCAAGATGCCGAGACAGTTACCGCTTCCCTGACTTGACGATAATGATCACCCCAGCACTTGTAAATCATCAATTATAAATAAATAAACGTAAGTTATCCAATTTTATAAACATATTGTTCGTGTCTGTATTACAATACCTTCCTGAAAATGTATTTGCAATCCCAAATTTCCCTTTGAATTCCCGTTCCATGCCCTCTCTCTGCTGCACCACCTGTTTCCTGGTAACTACGCTACCATAAATAATGGCTGATGCCTCGATCGAATCGCACCAAAAATGTTACTTATTTCTCAAGCTTGATCATCTGGTGTCACTTTCATTTCTGTCCAAACTCTGCATATATGTACCGTAAGGCACGTTACATAATAAACATAGTGCACATCATCAAACGTACAGTCACTGATACCGACAAAACGCACTTAACACGGTGTATATAATTTCACGGCGAATAACACATTGCTCGAACCGAATAACCACTTATCGATCCGCGATCAACGCAGGTTAATACCAACAATTATTTACAGATCAACCACACATCGTCTCGTTGCGATCACTACTCTTGCCATGTAAGACAGCAAAGTCCCGAAAACAACAATACTCACCTATACATCTACACCCATACTCCTCAAACCACCGTGAGGTGCATGGCAGAGGGGAGTCAGTTATAACTGAGTAGTGCTGGCGCGCATTTAAAATAGTACACTAACTAAAGTGGAACACTGAACGTACGGTACACTTACAATGTGACTGAGTGGACAGACGTCAAACTACAATCCAGGAATCAATTCTCATTCGGTCCTAGGATTTTTCTGCCATTTATTATTTCTTTCACATCCTTGCGAAGACTTCCAGGCTATACTGTGACTTTGATTCCACATTAAATGGTAGGTTACACACTTCTATAAGAAAGGCAGCAGAAGCGGTCTGCAAAACTTTTTTTTTTCTTCCAAGTTGTGAAGTATCAACAAAGCATTTCACATACCCCTGTGGATTTCAGAATGATCTGCATCGCTTGGACTGATCGATAGTAAGATGGCTCCCTGTGAGAACATATGCTTTCACGCAACTATAGTACAACAGATAAATAATAGGAAAGGGATGGCCCTGACAAACATGAGATTCGTGGTGTTGCACCCCACAAAAGATAATAAAAAGGTGGATCATAATTTAGAATGCAACACTGGTCCAAATGAAACCCTATTTATTATAAAGCTCTCTACTAACACACACATCAACAGCAAATAAACACAGAACACGAAAACTGGTAGTTACTAAAATTGAATAGTTCTAATCTAACACTTAAATCACTAGGCAGACAATGGAAAGCTTGGGTGAATGGGAAAATACTGGCATCTTAAAAATCAGCAATGTAAAGGCAAATCTGCGGTGGGCACTCAGTGATTGCCTGATTTCGCCGGAAGGATGAAAATGTACATGCTCTTGAATGAGGCCAAGTCATTCGAGAACAGTGTACAGCATCTGAAAACTACACGGTCCAGTCACATTCATGTGACCAGCGCCTATGTTCGACATCAACGACGGCAGTTGGCAGCACTTGCAGTGGAGGGCTTTCTGGGGAGATGCAGAAAACAGTGCAATCTTTGACCTAATGAGGAAACTGAGGAATTCATTTGACATCTAAAATGGCATGATCATTGGCTTTCGGGCCAAAGGTGTAAGCACTTGCGAAATGGCTATGTTTGTAAACTGTTTGCATGCAGTTGCGGCTAAAACACACCATGCATTGCAAAGTGGCGCTGCCTGAAACCAGCTCAGGGCCAACTGTGGTGCACCATGGGCCATAGATGGTAGGGCCGAACAAAGGCTGCTCCTCTCTTGGCAGGTCCCCGGACTCGCACACGCATAGTGAACATTCGCGCGCCGGAGATCATCGCCATCAGTGTCTCATGTGTGCGCTTCGTTTTGTGTTTCGCGTTCTTTCGCAGTTCCAACTCCACTGTTCACATGTGCCGTCGCCGTCCTCCGTGTTTTGTGCGCCGTGTCAACAAGTGTTGGTGTTTTTATCGTCCAGCGTGAACGGCTTCATGTTTATTGTTTTTTTTGTATCTCCATTTTTTTGCCCGCCGTTTTTTTGTATTATCTGTATCACCTCTATGTCATGTTATTGTTCCACTTAAGGCTGAAGAGCAGCGTAATATGCTGCTGACAGCCCGCCTGTATAGGTGATTAAAATTACAATAAAGGAAAAAAAAAAAACAAAGGCTGCGGAGATGTGTACAGACGACTATACGTACAACTGTTGATCAACTGACCCGCCAGATGAAACAAAGGACTATCAACAGTGTCTCCTCAATGACTATTCAACAAACGTTGCTACGTATGGGCCTCCACAGCATGGGTCTTGTTCATGCACTCATGCTGACTGCTGTTCATCAACAATAAAGGTGGGAATTTGGACGCCAATACTGCAACTGGACATCCACTGAGTGGATCACGTGTTATGCTCCATTGGACAGATGGACATTAGTGTGTATAGAAATTGTCAGAAGGGACCAGACCAATGGAGGGAGCGTCATGGCCTCGAGAATGTTTCGTGGAATTCACTTGATGATCTCATCATTCTGAGAGACGCAGTGGATCAACACAGGTATGCATCTATCCTTGGAGACCATGTCCATCCCTACAAGCTGTTTTTTTCTCAGCACGACAGCATCTACCAGCAGGACAATGCAACATGTCACGCAGTGGATCAACACAGGTATGCATCTATCCTTGGAGACCATGTCCATCCCTACAAGCTGTTTTTTTCTCAGCACGACAGCATCTACCAGCAGGACAATGCAACATGTCACACAGCTCGGTGTATGTGTGTGGTTCTAGGAACACCAGGATGAGTTTGCCGTACTCTCCTGGCCACCAAACTCCCTGGTTTTAAACCCAATCGAGGATCTGTTGGACCACTTTGACCAGACTGTTCACCCTACAGATCCTTAACAGAGAAACACAGTGCATGTGGTCACAGCATTGGAGGCGATATGGTTCCACATCCCTTTGCCACCTTCCAGAACCGCACTGATTCTCTTCCTGCACGTCTCACAGCAGTCTACTCTGAAAAAAATGGTTGTTCAGTCCTTTGACATTAATGTGACTGGACTGTGAATTTGTCCCTAACGAAGTGCCTACAAATGCTTGGTGAGTCTCATGTCCTGCAAATTCTCACCATCTTCTTCATACAGCATTGTAGAAAGTTGTGAGTGCCATGAACATCCCTTCTCAACATCTGTGGTTGAAGTATATCTTGCAGAATTTTAGGACCAAGCGCCTTCCTCGAGACCTTCTGACAATGTGCTCTCCTCGGTATCTCCAGATGAAGTGTTGTCTTCAGGATCCCCAGACCAAGTATTCTCTACCAAAATAGACTTCTCTCCTCCTACTACCAGACCATACAACTCCTGTGCGCCAGTGAAAAAGGCTCTGCAAAATGCTCGCCAATGATATTTTGGCTAAGAAAATAACTAACTCCCCACGTGGCAAAAGTTTTACAACGTTAACAGGCCGTCTAAACCCCACACATGCAGTTCTTTAACAGCTTCGAGTTGTACTCCAACTCTTCAGTTCCACTTTTCAGTTAAGTTTTTTCACTTCAGCCAATACTCTTGTCTCCAGGTCCTGCAAGGTTCGCAGGAGAGCTTCTGTAAAGTTTCGAAGGTAGGAGATAGGAGAGGAGTTACTGGCGGAAGTAAAGATGGTAAGGATGGGGCGTGAGTCGTGATTGGGTAGCTCAGTTGGTAGAGCACTTGCCCGCGAAAGGCAAATGTCCCGAGCTCGAGTCTCGGTCCGGCACACAGTTTTAATCTGCCAGGAAGTTTCGTATCAGCGCACACTCTGCTGCAGAGTGAAAATCTCATTCTCTAAACATCCCCCAGGCTGTGGCTACGCCATGTCTCCACAATATCCTTTCTTTCAGGAGTGCTAGTTCTGCAAGGTTCGCAGGAGAGCTTCTGTAAAGTTTGGAAGGTAGGAGATAGGAGACGAGGTACTGGGGGAAGTAAAGCTGTGAGGATGCGGCGTGAGTCGTACTTGGGTAGCTCAGTTGGTAGAGCACTTGCCTGCGAAAGGCAAAGGTCCTCAGTTCGAGTCTCAGTCAGGTACACAGTTTCAATCTGCCAGGAAGTTTCATTTTTACCTTGTGATCTGTTTTCCTTCGTTTTGATCAGTGTATCGGTGTGGACTTGTTTGGTTTGTTCAACCTGTGTGTACAAGACGATGTGTTACAAATCAGTGTTTCAGTGCCTCGCACCAATGTTTCCGACTTGTGTAATGAGTATAAGAAACTGTTTGAACCAGGCATAGGAAGGGATAATGAGTTTGAATCGCATGTTACTGTTAAGGCAATGTGCAAGCGCTATTTTTTCTGCCATGGCCTGTCTCCGTGTGAGCAAGTTGCTCAGGAACTGGAAAGATCAAAAGACAGTGTGGTTATACATCACATCATTGCGCATTGCCCTTGGTAATTTTCAAAAATCCATCAGGAGGTTTACATCTGTGCGCTGACTTTAAAGCAACAGTAAACCCACAAACATGTCTAAATGAACAGACACCAAGCATTCATACAATTGAGTTGCCTCGGTGGGTTATGAATCCATCACCTTCAGTATGAATGCAGCATCACATTCGACTTCCTGGGGGAATCCCAAAGTAGCGAGCATGGATAGATGGCGCTAGGTGGGAATGTGGGTCTGGCGAGTGGCGTACCGAGATAGTCTGTGTAATTACAATAAACATTGTGCCGAGGTGGCGCTGTAGTAAACGCAACTGCCTCGTAAGCAAGAGATCCTGAGTTCACATCCAGGTCCTGCCCACATTTTCACTCGCTGACTCTGTATAAAGCATCGATGCAGCTTACACTGTGAGTTCCTTTCCTTTCCATTCGCTCCCCTCTACCTTCAATATACAAAGTTAAGTAATTCTTCTTATCTATTTTGCAATAAAGCGAACTAACATATTATGTGTTATACAGTAGTATCTCCTTGGTCTCCTCGTAGAGCAAACCAAAGAATCCACCATAGTATCGGCTAGTGTATTTTCGTCTGGCACAACTATAAACACGTATTAATTATGACTACAGTATTAATGAGTCACAGTTGTAATCGATAAACTCATACAAATACCTGAGCGTAACAGTTTGTAGAAATATTAAACGGAACGATCACATAAAGGATGGAGAAAAATTGTGTCACGAAATTTTAACCCTGGACGGCTGATGCAAGTAAGAACCAACATTATTAATGTTGTGTAGGTCGACAACATACCATTTTTAAACTACGGAAAATTGGCGCCACGCGCTCCGATTGGCCGTGGGATTGCCCCGTTGCCGTTTATCGGTAGACGGGCAGTGCTATGGTTGACGAAATAAATGTCGAGTGAACTGCCTGGTATGAGTGTGCATAGGACAAAATATTTCGGCAATCGACCACTTTGCCATCATGATGGCCGAAATATTGTGTCCTATGCACACTCATATCAGTCTGTTCACCTGAGATTTATTTCGTCATAAAATACGCCTGGAGAAATTGAAGAATCACAGTGCTATGGTTGCCGATTCACACATACAAATGTCCCTCGCCCCGCCACTGCCCCACGTGACAGGCACACGTGTCAAATAGGTCTTGCTGTTTGTCCCCACTTCACGTCAGAGGCATTCACACGTAAGCTTCGTTTCGGAGCACACACACGTCACCTGCGATTTAGTCATACAGTAAGCATGGCGGCACAGTATTCGTCTGAAGAACAACGAGATATGGTTTCTGTTTATGGACTAGCTGACGGTAATGCACACGAAGCTCTACGGTACCCAGCAAGATGCCACCCACACCTGCAAACGTTTACAGCCGTTCACTGGCGACTTGGCAAAACAGGCTCATTAGCGGGATATCATGGTGATGTTGGAAGACCTCGAACGCGATGGGATGCTGCATATGAAGAGACTGTTATTGAGCGCTTCAAGGAAGCACCTATGGCAGATACTCAAGTGCTTGGTCACGACGTGGGTGTCACTCATCAGTTAGTCTGGGAGGTTTTGAGGGATGACGGCCAGCATCCATTTAGTTTCCACCATGTCCAACAGCTAAATCCTGTGGTGGACTATGAACACAGGCTAGGGTTTTGCCAGTGGTTTCTGCGACGTGTCGCACGAGCTCCCGACTTCCCCGCCATTGCGTTGTTTACTGAGGAGTGCCCCTTTCATTGGAATGGCCTTTACAACACCCGAAACATTCATTACTGGGCAAGGGGAAATCCTCACATCACGCACGTCCACGGACACCAGGACCGGTTTTCGCTCTTCATTTGGGCAGGCACTGTGGGTTACCATCTGATTGGGCTGGTCCGTCTACCTGCTCGACTTACTGGGGCAAATTACCTTCACTTTTTGCAAGAAACTCTACCTGGTGTGCTGGAAGATGTTTCCCTGGACATGTGGCTACACATGTACACTCCTGGAAATTGAAATAAGAACACCGTGAATTCATTGTCCCAGGAAGGGGAAACTTTATTGACACATTCCTGGGGTCAGATACATCACATGATCACACTGACAGAACCACAGGCACATAGACACAGGCAACAGAGCATGCACAATGTCGGCACTAGTACAGTGTATATCCACCTTTCGCAGCAATGCAGGCTGCTATTCTCCCATGGAGACGATCGTAGAGATGCTGGATGTAGTCCTGTGGAACGGCTTGCCATGCCATTTCCACCTGGCGCCTCAGTTGGACCAGCGTTCGTGCTGGACGTGCAGACCGCGTGAGACGACGCTTCATCCAGTCCCAAACATGCTCAATGGGGGACAGATCCGGAGATCTTGCTGGCCAGGGTAGTTGACTTACACCTTCTAGAGCACGTTGGGTGGCACGGGATACATGCGGACGTGCATTGTCCTGTTGGAACAGCAAGTTCCCTTGCCGGTCTAGGAATGGTAGAACGATGGGTTCGATGACGGTTTGGATGTACCGTGCACTATTCAGTGTCCCCTCGACGATCACCAGTGGTGTACGGCCAGTGTAGGAGATCGCTCCCCACACCATGATGCCGGGTGTTGGCCCTGTGTGCCTCGGTCGTATGCAGTCCTGATTGTGGCGCTCACCTGCACGGCGCCAAACACGCATACGACCATCATTGGCACCAAGGCAGAAGCGACTCTCATCGCTGAAGACGACACGTCTCCATTCGTCCCTCCATTCACGCCTGTCGCGACACCACTGGAGACGGGCTGCACGATGTTGGGGCGTGAGCAGAAGACGGCCTAACGGTGTGCGGGACCGTAGCCCAGCTTCATGGAGACGGTTGCGAATGGTCCTCGCCGATACCCCAGGAGCAACAGTGTCCCTAATTTGCTGGGAAGTGGCGGTGCGGTCCCCTACGGCACTGCGTAGGATCCTACGGTCTTGGCGTGCATCCGTGCGTCGCTGCGGTCCGGTCCCAGGTCGACGGGCACGTGCACCTTCCGCCGACCACTGGCGACAACATCGATGTACTGTGGAGACCTCACGCCCCACGTGTTGAGCAATTCGGCGGTACGTCCACCCGGCCTCCCGCATGCCCACTATACGCCCTCGCTCAAAGTCCGTCAACTGCACATACGGTTCACGTCCACGCTGTCGCGGCATGCTACCAGTGTTAAAGACTGCGATGGATCTCCGTATGCCACGGCAAACTGGCTGACACTGACGGCGGCGGCGCACAAATGCTGCGCAGCTAGCGCCATTCGACGGCCAACAGCGCGGTTCCTGGTGTGTCCGCTGTGCCGTGCGTGTGATCATTGCTTGTACAGGCCTCTCGCAGTGTCCGGAGCAAGTATGGTGGGTCTGACACACCGGTGTCAATGTGTTCTTTTTTCCATTTCCAGGAGTGTAGTTGCAGCATGGTGGGGTGCCTCCACATAACAGTTGTGCTGTGCGTGGGTACTTAAATGAGCTCTTCGACTGCCGGATAATTGGCAGAGGCGCTCGCAGGACATGGCCCCATGACCACCAGACCTCACGCCACTGGACTTATTCCTGTGGGGATTCTTCAAGTTTCTAGTTCACCCACCCAGATGCGAACTACCTAGAAACGATGATGATGAGGTCCCATACTCCTAGGAGCGCAGGGGACGATGCGGGAGACCTGCACGCTAACTAACTGGGAACTGTGTTCAGTCTACAAAGGACACTGGTTACAAAGGTCCTAGCGGAGGTGGTTTGCCATTGCCTTCCTCCGATGATGATGATGATGAAGACGACACAACACCCAGTCATCTCGAGGCAGAGAAAATCCCTGACCCCGACGGGAATCGAACCCGGGACCACGTGGGCGGGAAGCGAGAACGCTACAGCAAGACCACGAGCTGCAGACACCTTGAAACGAAGAGTAATTAATGGACCGCATTCAACATGCCGCCTATCATATCAGGACAATGCCAGGAATCTTTGAAAGAGTTCGGCAAAACACCACTCGGTGTTATCAAGCTTGTGTCGCGTCAGAGGGTCGCCAGATCAAGCGCCTGCTTTAATTAAACAACGTCCTAGTTACAAAAAAGGCCCTTTTCAGGGCCGACACAATTTGTAAAAGACTTTCTGTACGTGAACTAACAGCTGTTGACGGGTTTGTTTCTGGTACGTCTTATCATGAAACAACAATGGATGTGTCAGGACCCAGGCGGATTCGCCCCCAGAGAGGAAGGCTGGCGCACTACCACTTGGATACATCGCGATCTCCGGCAGGCAAAGCATTTGCAGTCATGCAATGTCCAAAGCGTCAGGCAACAGGCCAATCCCGCGGCCAAGATTCCATAGGTTAAAAATGGTGAGTTGTCAACCCACACAACATTAGTTATTTTGGTTCCTACTGGCATCAGCATGGTTAAAGTTTCGTGGCACAATTTTTCTCCACCCTGTAGAATAACGGGGAAATGCGTTCAGACTACAAAGGAGGCTGGTTACAAAATACGTCAGTGGCCTATACCATAATATTGCTCAAGTGTGTGGGGCTGTGCCAAATTGAACTAACACGAGTACTGAACATCTACAATGAAGAGCAGCACAGATGGTGTGAAGGTTTGTTTGACCCAAGGGAAAGCATCGCGAAGATTCTTAAGAACTGAAGCCAAGTGACCATTATAGCAGTTTAATAACATAGACGAAATCAGTAAAATGCGCCTGATTGGATATTATTAACTTCAGGACATGTTGACCAGTGAAATACAACAGCTCTTCCCACTAAAATAGCGAACGCTTCACCAGTGCGCGTTTGTCAGTGATGAGTAAACTATTGACGTACTCATCGTCACGCGGCTTGGCCAGCTGTGGACCCTCCCTCTTCTGCTTCCCCACATCACATCCGACAGTGACACTGAAACAACGTCGTAGCAGCACTTGAATCCACAACGAAGCACTCAGCTGGTCTCCTTCGGTGCTGTTGTTGCGTGCTAGTACATTGTTCTGTGTCCGCTTGTCCACCACTTCTACGTCGTTACTCTGAATTTTTACTGTCTTCATAACGATGAAACAACTGACGAACATATGTCTAAAAAACAAGAAACTATCTGGCGCATATTATCGAAAAAGGAAAGCACAAGGAAATGAAAAACAAGCTGAGGCTAAGAAAGTTTTTTTTGTTTTTTTAATGTAATGATCACACTTCCCCAGAGAGAAATACCGTGAGCTCATATGATGACCTTTCTGCAGCTTCAACTGTCTCTTCGATAGCTTTATGCTTGCTAGTGCAGGTAAGAGATTATTACATTATTCGCTTGTTCGAAACTTTGTTATTTGTTCCTAAAAATTACGAATTTTATACGAAGATTTTAATTTGATTACATAGTGTGATACTGTAGTATTATAATCAGCAAGTTGGTTTGTAATCAAATAAGTAAAAGTATCGTGGTTTTTAAAAAACGGCGAATACAGTTGTGTTAGCTATTTGGTTCGCAACTATCCAGCCCTTCATACTATACAGCAGGAGTGTACAGACTTGCTAGTAAAGCAGGCATCAAACCCCTCACTGTGACTACGTAAGAGCTACAAAAAAGGCAGAAAAGGACATGTACGTACGTAATTGGTTGATATTTCATTTGTTTGACGAATATTCTTTTTATTTAACAAATGTGGCTACAAAAAGGTATTCTACAGACACATTATTTACACCATTTATTTTTAAACATGATCGCACTAGCTTCTGCTATGCTATTTCCTATACAGATAGACTGTAATTTCTCAGAATTCTTCCGATAAATCTGACTCAAACAATAGCCACAATAGCACATGAGTTGGCAGCAGAAACATTTTTTTACGTGGTAGAGCAAAATGAAATGTCTGTGTAATAGATAAACCAGAAATAGTGAATGTAATAAGCGCATTAACACGCCTACCACAATCGCAAACAAGACGGGAGCACTGGACACTATGACAAGTTGTACAAGTGTTACGTATTACGTTACAAGCGGCGTTGATTACGGTAACAATCGCATTAATAAAACAGTGAAAACAGCACATAAAGTGTGGAAACATGTATGGATGAATGGAAGTGAATTATTTCTGTTTCGCATAAGGCATAAAATTTCTCCGATATTTGTTTGCAAAAATGGAAATTAAGAAGAGCGACAAATTTCAAAAAATTATGTTCAAAAGATGATTCTTATTGGGTAAAGCTTCGCTTTAAATTAACCATCGCAATAGGAAGGGGGGTAGCTTGAAAACATTGTAATCTAGTCAGATACTTCATATTTTAAAACTTAAAAAAATTGTTTTTAATGATGTATCCTACCAAATTTAATAAATGTTTCAAATTTTTAAGGTGAACTTAATTTATGTTTAAGTAGTAGATGTGACTTTTCACAGCGAATGTCTTCAGGTTCGGGACCCTACTTACACGTCAGTATAACAACAATTAAGTAACTTTTTAGAGCGGACATAAGGTCATCGTCCCCCCTCGTGCTAACACACGTTCTTGAAAATCATTGGTATTTCTAGAGTTAACCTACTCTAGAAGTACGTGAATGTCATTATTCGGTTAAGATAATGCGTCATATGAGTGAGGGGGACAAAATAATAGTAACTGATTAATAATTGCTGCTTGAATAATTAAAAATGATTAGAAGAAATAACTGAAAGAAACTGGAGGCTAATTTATAAATCTGTACACATATCTTGGGTGAAACTTTAACTGGCACTAACATCAACAGACCTTCAATGTCAATCTATTTAAGAACAAAAAATGGTTCAAATGGCTCTGAGCACTACGGGACTTAACTGCTGAGGTCATCAGTCCCCAATAACTCAGAACTACTTAAACTTAACTAAGGACATCACACACATCCATGCCCGAGGCAGGAATCGAAAAAAAATGGTTCAAATGGCTCTGAGCACTATGGGACTCAACATCTGAGGTCATCAGTCCCCTAGAACTTTGAACTACTTAAACCTAACCAACCTAAGGACATCACACACATCCATGTCCGAGGCAGGATTCGAACCTGCGACCGTAGCGGTCGCGCGGTTCCGGACTGAAGTGCCTAGAACCGCACGGCCACCGCGGCCGGCGAGGCAGGATTCGAAACTGCGACCGTAGCGGTTGCGCGGTTCCAGACTGTAGCGCCTAGAACCGCTCGGCCACTTCAGCCGGCTTTAAGAACAATATTAAGATTTTTGAGTTGCGTACTGCTTCACATTCGTTTCACTGTGTACAGTGCTGACTATGACAATGCAGATATAGAATCGTCCCTCCGCTGCTTGCCCAGATTTCTCTTGTCTGCTTCGAACCTCCTGATGCAGGATCCTCGGTGCGGGCGAAATGATGAACAGATTGGTATCATCGATGTAAATATATATGAATAAACTTGGCCTACCTAAAATTTTTTATAACACTTTTAGTATACGGTTGGAATACCCGTTTTTTAAAAAATACGTCCGCCCGCTACCAGTTACAGAAACGAACAGGTGAAGATACTGCAATTAATCAATTGAAGAGCGTATTTCTTCTCTTTTTTGTATCAAAACATTGTCCTTGTCGCAAAATAACTTGTTACACTACTGGCCATTAAAATTGCTACACCAAGAAGAAGTGCAGGGTATACATTGGAAAAATATATTATACTACAACTGACATGTGATTACATTTTCACGCAATTTGGGTGCATAGATCCTGAGAAATCGGCACCCAGAACAACCACTTCTGGCCGTAATAACGGCCTTGATACTCCTGGCTTGGATGGAGTGTACAGGTACAGCTGCCCATGAAGCTTCAACACGATACCACATTTCATCAAGAGTAGTGACTGGCGTATTGTGACGAGCCAGTTGCTCGGCCACCACAGACCAGACGTTTTTAATTGGTGAGAGATCTGGAGAATGTGCTGGCCAGGGCAGCAGTCGAACATTTTCTGTATCCAGAAAGACCTGTACAGGACCTGCAACATGCGCTCGTGCATTATCTTGCCGAAATGTAGGGTTTCGCAGGGATCGAATGAAGGGAAGAGCCACGGGTCGTAACACATCTGAAATATAACATCCACTGTTCAAAGTGCCGTCAATGCGAACAAGAGGTGACCGAGATGTGTAACCAATGGCACCCCATGCCATCACGTCGGGTGATACGCCAGTATGGCGATGACGAATACACGCTTCCAATGTGTATTCATCGCGATGTCGCCAAACACGGATGCCACCATCATGATGCTGTAAACAGAACCGACATTCATCCGAAAAAATGACGTTTTGCCATTCGTGCACCCAGGTTCGTCGTTGAGTACACCATCGCAGGCGCTCCTGTCTGTGATGCAACGTCAAGGGTAACCGGAGCCATGGTCTCCGAGCTGATAGTCCATGCTGCTGCAAACGTCGTCGAACTGTTCGTGCAGATGGTTGTTGTCTTGCAAACGTCCCCATCTGTAGAGTCAGGGATCGAGACGTGGCTGCACGATCCGTTGCAGCCATGCGGATAAGATGTCTGTCATCTCGACTGCTACTGATACGAGGCCTTTGGGATCCAGCACGGCGTTCCGTATTACCCTCCTGAACCCACCGATTCCATATTCTGCTAACAGTCATTGGGTCTCGACCAACGCGAGCAGCAATGTCGCGATACAATAAACTGCAATCGCGATAGGTTACAATCCGACCTTTATCAAAGTCGGAAACGTGATGGTACGCATTTCTCCTCCTTACACGAGGCACCACAACAGCGTTTCACCAGGCAACGGCGTCAACTGCTGTCTGTGTATGAGAAATCGGTTGGAAACTTTCCTCATGTGAGCACGTTGCAGGTGTCGCCACCGGCGCCAACCTTGTGTGAATGCTCTGAAAAGCTAATCATTTGCATATCACAGCATCTTCTTCCTGTCGGTTAAATTTCGCGTCTGTAGCACGTCATCTTCGTGGTGTAGCAATTTTAATGGTCAGTAGTGTACTTTACTGTTGACTTATAAAATAAAAATATGTCGTGCAAATTTTCACACACTGAGCTACAAACATAAATTCGCTTTCAAAATGATCCTATGCTAATAAATAACAATGCAATTGAATGGTAAAAATCTGGAAACATGAAGTGGACTTCTGGGTATTACTGGGCGCCGACTTTTGCCAAGGGGACATGTCGGCAACAGGGCACAACAAGCGAGTGTTGCAGGTAGTCTAACCGCTCACGAATAGGCGAGGCATGCGGTGTCAAGCGACGGTCTGCGTGACTCTGCGAACAATGACAGCGCCTCCGTCTATCTCGTACCGGTTACGCTGGCCGGTATTATGTATCGTGGCTAGTTGGCATTGGGGAAAGAAGGGGGCTGCACTACTGTACATGCATGTTTTATAATTTGGTTTTTGTGTCCTAGACTTAGTTTTAAGAAACGAGTACATAGATGCAGAATACAAAATACAACTACACAGGTATGTGGCAGTTAATACAAACGAATACAGTACAGCTGTACAAATCGAAACTAACATAGAAACACGTGGCCAGAAACTGCAGTGGCGGTTTATAAGTACTGTTCGAAATGACGGCCACGAAGTGTGTGGCAAAGTTGAACTCTTCGCAGGAAGGATTGCTGAACACCATCCAACATGTCTGTATCCCTTTGCGTTATATCACAGGCATGTTGTATTCTGCGTTGAAGGGTGTTGACATCAACAACCTCTCCTTCATAAATCACCGATTTCAGATGGCCCCACAAAAAGAAATCTAGTGGATTCAGGTCTGGCGATCTTGCTGGCCATGCTACAGAGCCTCCACGACCGATCAATTTCGAAGGGAAGACATTGTCCCGAGTTCTAGGCGCTTCAGTCCGGAACCGCGCTGCTGCTACGGTCGCAGGTTCGAATCCTGCCTCGGGCATGGATGTGTGTGCTGTCCTTAGGTTAGTTAGGTTTAAGTAGTTCTAAGTCTAGGAGACTGATAACCTCAGATGTTAAGTCCCATAGTGCTCAGATCCATTGTCCAGATGACGTCGCACTGTGCCACTGAAGTGAGCGGGGCACCATCATGCATGTACCACAGGTTCATACGAGTGGCCAAACTAACGTCTTCCAACAATTCCGGTAATGTAACATCCAGGAAACGCAAATACTGCTCTTCTGTAAGCCTTTGTCATAGCACATGTTGCCCTATGAGATGGTGATCAATAATACCACAGCCGGCCGCTGTGGTCGAACGGTTCTAGGCTCTTCAGTCTGGAACCGCGCTGCTGCTACGGTCGCAGGTTCGAACCCTGCCTCGGGCGTAGATGTGTATGATGTCCTTAGGTTAGTTAGGTGTAAGTAGTTCTAAGTCTAGGGGACTGATGACCTCAGATGTTAGGTCCCATAGTGCTTAGAGCCATTTGAAACATTTTTTGAATAATACCACACCAGATATTGACACCGCATCGTTGTTGGTACCCTCGTATCACTGTGCTGTGGGGGTTTTATTCCGCCCACTCGTGCCAATTATGCGAATTCACTATACCCTCCTTCGCGAAATAGGCTTCGTCGGTGAACAGTATTGTTCGTGAAAAACGCAGGTCGTGGGTCTGACGCCGTAGGATAAAGTTGCAGAAGTCCAGCCTCCTCTGGTAGTCTTCCGGCAATAATGCCTGTACCTTATGCATACGAAAGGGATGGTAATGGTTTCTATGGAGTACCCGTACAACAGTATATTGTGACATTCCGACCGCAGTAGCGAGAGACCTGGTGCTTATTGTTCGGTCCTCCGCAACAGTCTGTAACACTTTTTCTTCGTCGACGGTCGGCCACGACCACTAAATCCTGGAGGTGCTACACATGCACCGTACTCCCTCAAGCGCCTGTCCACAGAGTAAAACGTTTTTGCGGATGGAAGGCGCCGGCTAGGTAACCTCTCGTGATGCAGTTGGCTTGCAACGTCAGCTTGAAAAAATGGCTCTGAGCACTATGGGACTTAACATCTGTGGTCATCAGTCCATTAGAACTTAGAACTACTTAAACCTAACTAACCTAATGACATCACACACATACATTCCCGAGGCAGGATTCGAACCCGCGACAGTAGCGGTCACGCGGTTCGAGACTGAAGCGCCTAGAACCGCACGGCCAAACCGGCCGGCCAACGTCAGCTCTTCCATCTGCAAGCCCGTAAGTGAGGTGGATGTCGGCGTATTCCTCTTTTGTGAAATTTGCCGTGGTACTGTGGTAACACCGCGATGCGACCGTTAGCAGCTGTCGACACGGCGAGTATCGGGCAGAGTGAGGAGCGCAGAGGTGTTGTAAACACGTCGTGCGCGCCGCGGTTCTACTTCCGTCGTTGACCACTCTTTCCACCTACAGGACACACGTTGCTCTAACATGGGACTGTACACTCCGTTACCGGCGGCAAAATGTGATTCACAAGTTCTGATACAATTTCACATACATTACGACGGGATTTGTTCTTTCTCGTATCTTTCAAACGCTGGCGGATACACATCAGCTCATTGGTGTGTCATGTGTTGTATCTATTGGTGAAAGACATGTCATGATCGTGAGGCTCGTCGGTATCTCATTCAATGGTTAATAGGTGTTTTTGTTTTACGTACACAGTACACCGAGGAGAACGAAATTAACAACGGTGCGTCACGTGTTACGCATAGCAGCATGCGGTCCTCGACGTATTTTTCTTCATTTATGACTCACATGTATCATAATTAATGGGGTAAACGCATACAGTTGAAAGTACACGATACTAGAAGCAAAAAAATCTCAGTAAACATAGGGTCGAAAATGCATACCTTAAGAGCTACGACAAATTTTTCATCTTCGATACTGTGAAACAAATCTCTTCTGCTACAAGTTCTTTGCTTTCCATATTTTGGGAAGTGGTAGTATGGACCAAAATAAGAAAAAGATGAGCAGCGAACATGTGCTCTAAAACGCACACCTTAAAAGTTATACATATTACATGTATGAAAAGAAAAGAAGGAAGAAGGAAAAAATAATAATAATATGATTCATCATAATAAGCTGCGCTACATAAAAAGGACTGCAGCAACGTGATCGATATGTGATACTGTAGGCAGCAGTCCATTAATGTGACTGTCAAAAGCCTGCGAGACATGCGGGACCAGAGTCAGTGAGGTACTGGAAGATAGCAACAGGGATGGAAAGCCACGGTGACTCCAGTGTCATGGCTAGCTTCGCTAGGCGAACAGCCCGATCGAGATGGTCCTACAGATTCTCGAGTGGGTTTGAATCTGGTGACTTTGGCGGCCAGGCGAGTACGGTAAACTCACCCTGGTACTCTTCAAACCGCGCTCATAAACTGCAAGCTGTGTGACACATTGCGTTGTCATGCTGGTAGCTGCCATCATGTCGAGGAAAAACAACTGCATTTCGGCGTGGACACTGTCCCCAAAGATACATGCATTCTTGCATTGATCCATTGCGCCTTCCGAAAAGATGTGATAACCCAGGAAATGCCCTCTGGCCTGGACCCTTCTGCTGATTATTGCAGGGTGTTTGCTTTCAGATGTTTCACTCCCTACATGCCAATGGCCATCTGTCTACTGTACCACAGAACGTGAGTCACCTGAAAAGGCCACCAGTCGCCACTCAGTGGACGTCCAGGTGCGGTACTGGCCCGCAAATTCCACCGATGAACAGGTGGATGGAGTAGGCACCTGCTGTGGAAATGCATACGCGGCAACGTTCACTGATCGGTCATTGAGGAGACAGGGTTGGTAACCCTTGGTTCATCTGAGTGGTCAGTTGCTCAACAGTTGCACATCTACACTGCTGGCCATTAAAATAGCTACACCAAGAAGAAATGCAGATGATAAACGGGCATTCATTGGACAAATACATTATACTACAACTGACATGTGATTACATTTTCTCGCAATTTGGGTGCATAGATCCTGAGAAATCAGCACCCAGAACAACCAAATCTGGCCGTAATAACGGCCTTGATACGCCTGGGCATTGAGTCAAACAGAGCTTGGATGGCGTGTACAGGTACAGCTGCCCATGCAGCTTCAACATGATACCACAGTTCATCAAGAGCAGTGACTGGCGTATTGTGACGAGCCAGTTGCTCGGCCGCCAGACGTGTTCAGTTGGTGAGAGATCTGGAGAATGTGCTGGCTAGGGCAGCAGTCGAACATTTTCTGTATCCAGAAAGGCCCGTACAGGACCTGCAACATGCAGTCGTGCATTATCCTGCTGAAATGTAGGGTTTCGCAGGGATCGAATGAAGGGTAGAGCTACGGGTTGTAACACATCTGAAATGTAACGTCCACTCTTCAAAGTGCCGTCAATGCGAACAAGAGGTGACCGACACGTGTAACCAATGGCACCCCATTCCATCACGCCGGATGATACGCCACTATCGCGATGACGAATACATGCTTCCAATGTGCGTTCACCGCGATGTCGCCAAACACGGATGCCACCATCATGATGCTGTAAACAGAACCTGCATTCATCCGAAAAAATGACGTTTTGCCTTTCGTGCACCCAGGTTCGTCGTTGGGTACACCATGGCAGGCGCTCCTGTCTGTGATGCAGCGTCAAGGGTAACCGCAGCCAGCTGGCCGGGGTGGCCATGCGGTTAAAGGCGCTACAGTCTGGAACCGCGCGACTGCTACGGTCGCAGGTTAGAATCCTGCCTCGGGCATGGATGTGTGTGATGTCCTTAGGTTAGTTAGGTTTAAGTAGTTCTAAGTTCTAGGGGACTGATGACCTTAGAAGTTAAGTCCCATAGTGCTCGGAGCCATTTGAACCATTTGTAACCGCAACCATGGTCTCCGAGCTGATAGTCCATTCTGCTGCAAACGTCGTCGAACTGTTCGTGCAGATGGCTGTTGTCTTGCAAACGTCTCCATCTGTTGACTCAGGGATCGAGACGTAGCTGCACGATCCGTTACAGCCATGTGGATAATGTGCCTGTCATCTCGACTGCTAGTGATACGAGGCCGTTAGGATCCAGCACGGCGTTCCGTATTACCCTCCTGAACCCACCGATTCAATATTCTGCCAACACTCATCGGATCTCGACCAACGCGACCAGCAATGTCGTGATACGATAAACCGCAATCGCGATAGGCTACAATCTGACCTACATCAAAGTCGGAAACGTGATGGTACGCCTTTCTCCTCCGTACTCGAGGCATTACAACAACGTTTCACCAGGCAACGCCGGCCAACTGCTGTTGTGTATGAGAAATCGGTTGGAAACTTTCCTCATGTCAGCACGTTGTAGGTGTCACCACAGGTGCCAACCTTGTGTGAATGCTCTGAAAAGCTAATCATTTGCATATCACAGCATCTTCTTCGTGTCGGTTAAATTTCGCGTCTGTAGCACGTCATCGTCTTGGTGTAGCAATTTTAATGGACAGTAGTGTATGAGGGGCGTTTGAAAAGTCCTTGCAAAGTCCGAGAGAAGGCACCACCAGCGCGGATTGAGGTCATGTTTAGTTAGTAGCATCTTTGGAAAGAACGCACATCACATTTCAGCCGTATATGTCTATTTCTATGTGTTTGGTATTCGTGTGAATCAAGGAAGTCGAGTGACTGTCAAAAAATGGACGAAAAAGAATTTGGTGTGGTGATTAAACATCACTTTATGAAAGGCAAAACGCCTCAGGAGACTAAAGAGAAGCTTGATAAACATTACAGTGACTCTGCACCTTCGATTAGAACAGTTTGTAAGTTGTTTCAAAATTTTCAGAGTGGCCATATGGGCACAAGTGATACTGAACGTTCTGGACGCCCTGTGGAGGTTAAGACTGCATAAATCATTGATAAAATCAATGATACGCTGACAGATGACAGAACAGTTAAGGTGTGTGGGATTGGTAGTGCTGTGGGCATCTCGAATGAATGGTTACATAATATTTTTCATCAACATTTCGACATGGGAAAGCTATCCGCAAGATGGGTTCTGCGATTGCTCATGCTTGACCAAAAACGGAATCGTGTGAAGTGTTGCAAAGATGGTTTGCAGCTGTTCAAGAAGAATCTGCAGAACTTTAAGCGCGGTCTCGTCACTGTGGATGAAACATGGATACATAACTAAACTCTTGAGACCAAACAACAATCTAAACAATGGGTTACCAAGGGAGAATCTGCACCAAAAAAGGAGAAAACCAGTCCTCTGGCCGGAAAGGTTCTGGCAACTGTCTTTTGGGATTCGCAAGGGATAATCCTCATCGACTATCTGGAAAAGGGTAAAAATATTACAGGTGCATATTATTCATCGTTATTGGACCGTTTGAAAACGCAGCTGCAAGAAAAACACCGGCGATTGGACAGCAAAAAAAAGGTCCTTTTCCATCACGACAATGCACCAGCACACACCTCAGCATTTGTGGTCGCAAAATTAATGGAAATAGGATTCCAACTCGTTTCACATCCCCTCTATTCTCCAGACTTGACTTCCTCGGACGCTATTTGTTCCCCAATTTGATGAATTGGCTGGCGGAACAATGGTTTTATTCAAACGAGGAGGTGATGGCAGTAACTAATAGCTATTTTGGAGACTTGGACAAGTCCTATTATTCAGAAGGGACCAAAAAATTAGAACAGCGTTGGACGAAGTGTATAAGTCTAAAAGGAGACTATGTCGAAAAATAAAGAAGGTTTACCCCAAACACGTAAGAAGTTTTTATTTTTGCGCGGACTTTTCAAATGCCCTCGTATTCGCCTATCGTTCACCCCAGGCATCTATGGCCCGTGGTACACTACAGTGGCTTCAGCGCTGGTTTTGGATAGCGCCACGCACAACTGCATACAAACAGGTTACAAGGTTAACTGTTTCGGAAAGGCTTCCGCCCTTGGCCGAAAGCCAATGCTGCTCCCCTTTCAGACGTCAGATAAATCGCTCCGTTTCCGCATTACGACGACGACTTATTTTCTCTTCTCCCGAGACGCTTCATATTCCATCCACTGGTAGTGCTGCCACCTGCTGTCTGAGTGGTTACTTCACGTTGACTTCGAACACAAAAAAATGTTCAAATCTGTGTGAATTGCTAAAGGATCAATCTGCAGAGGTCATCGGCCCCTAAACTTACACACTACTTAAACTAACTTATGCTAAGAACAACAAACACAGCCATGCCCGAGGGAGGACTCGAACCGCCGACGGGAGGGGCCGCGCAGTCCGTGACATGGCGCCTTAAACCGCGCGGCCGACTTCGAACACAGGAGGTAGCCACAGTAACTGGACTATGTACTAATGAAGTATAAAGACGACCTGTTTTAATTTTTGCTAATCTGTGGACAGCGTGAATGAACATTTATTCTGACACGTAGGTCAATGGAAATGGAAATGATCGTATGGTATTGTTGGCCGGTAAGCCCCATGCGGGGGTGTTCTGCAACCGTATTGCAAGTCCTTTTTAGTTGACGCCACTTCGGCAACTTGCGGGTCAATGATAATGAAGGACACACAACACCCAGTCCCTTGCCGGGAATCGAACCCGGCACCCTGCGTGGTAGGTGGAAACGCTACCGCTACGGACGTAGATCAGCGATTATAGACTAACACGCTGACGCAAAATAAAGCAAAAATTAAATATTAAACCGCTTATTTATTCATATCACATTCTCGATAGTAAACGCTCACAATATACAACGTTGCTACTCACTGATATCGTCAACGAAAAGATTGTCTGATACTCTCGATAATTCCTGGCGTAGTGCAAATGATTGTCGTCACCTCAAAAATTCTAGCGACCAGCTGTTGACCGGTATTGACCCCAAGCGCACTCATGCATGGTTGTCTGCCGTTTCACGCGGGTTGTCCCACAACAGTTCATTGCGGACATACGGTTAGCTGGCAGATTTTGCGCTATTCGACCTCCGCTAAAATTACTTTCCTGTACACTGTATGTGCCGGTTGATCTACAGCAGATTACGAAATGGCTAACCTGGTTCATGGTACTTGCTACAGGTTGCCTGGTTAACGGCATCCAGGAGCAAAAAAAAGGTTTGAGTTTTAATATTTAATATAATTAGTGACCGAACTGATAATGGTGTCATAATCTACTCACCAAGAGGTACAATCTCTTGTTAAAAAGCTTACACAACAAGACAAGTACTACAGTTCGGAACTGTGCGTTTTTCTTGAGGTAACGTCACTGACGACGCGCGAATATTGGGACTATTTCAAAATTGTACAAATTTTACGCTTAATTTCAAACTTTCAACAAACTTTTTCTTGCTGACACCACTGCAAAATGGTGAAAGGAAAAAAAGTGTATCCAGGGATGAGAAAACCCCATATACCTAAAAAAAATCAATGGGTTAAATTGGCTATTTATGGGTTTTCAAAAATGGTTCAAATGACTCTGAGCACTATGGGACTCAACATCTATGGTCATAAGTCCCCTAGAACTTAGAACTACTTAAACCTAACTAACCTAAGGACATCACACGCAACCATGCCCGAGGTAGGATTCGAACCTGCGACCGTAGCGGTCGCGCGGTTCCAGACTGTAGCGCCTAGAACCGTTCGGCCACCCCGGCCGGCTATTTATGGGTTTTACTGTTTTTTTTTATTTTCTTTGTATTGACAATTTGATAGTTTAATTCAAATTCTTATGATCAATTTATTCAAAACACTAACCCATTCTTAAAGCTACTTTTTCTGCATATGAAGAAACTGTAACAGAGCACACTGTAAAGTCCTTGCTAAAATTGGCAAAATCTTCCATACAGTTGTAATTTATATAAAGCCACACATCTTCTCAGGCAGTTGTCAGATGTTTGTAGAGTCCTGGACGTTCTTCAAGCAGGCCGCACAAATATTACACAAACAGTCGAACTATTGATCGATCTTTTAGAAATCCCTCATACGGAACACTACAAGGACGTAAAAAAAAAAAAAAAAAAATGAACGCAACAAGCTCTAGAACCCGTTAACAATCTTGCTAATGTGCTAGATCCAATAGGGAGAAGATTAGCTGCTGAACAAGAAGAAAGTGCAGAAAACTGGCTCATAGAGATGAAATCCTGCGTGAATTACAGGTATTACGTCTCTTACATTGCTGAGTGTGCCACTACGTTTTCTGACGCAATTGTAGAACAGCTCCATCCCAACAAAGGATGGAAGATAACTGAGCTGAAAACAGCAAAAAAAAAAGAGAAAGGAAAGGTATCAACAGGATATACACCCCTGGAAATGGAAAAAAGAACACATTGACACCGGTGTGTCAGACCCACCATACTTGCTCCGGACACTGCGAGAGGGCTGTACAAGCAATGATCACACGCACGGCACAGCGGACACACCAGGAACCGCGGTGTTGGCCGTCGAATGGCGCTAGCTGCGCAGCATTTGTGCACCGCCGCCGTCAGTGTCAGCCAGTTTGCCGTGGCATACGGAGCTCCATCGCAGTCTTTAACACTGGTAGCATGCCGCGACAGCGTGGACGTGAACCGTATGTGCAGTTGACGGACTTTGAGCGAGGGCGTATAGTGGGCATGCGGGAGGCCGGGTGGACGTACCGCCGAATTGCTCAACACGTGGGGCGTGAGGTCTCCACAGTACATCGATGTTGTCGCCAGTGGTCGGCGGAAGGTGCACGTGCCCGTCAACCTGGGACCGAACCGCAGCGACGCACGGATGCACGCCAAGACCGTAGGATCGTACGCAGTGCCGTAGGGGACCGCACCGCCACTTCCCAGCAAATTAGGGACACTGTTGCTCCTGAGGTATCGGCGAGGACCATTCGCAACCGTCTCCATGAAGCTGGGCTACGGTCCCGCACACCGTTAGGCCGTCTTCCGCTCACGCCCCAACATCGTGCAGCCCGCCTCCAGTGGTGTCGCGACAGGCGTGAATGGAGGGACGAATGGAGACGTGTCGTCTTCAGCGATGAGAGTCGCTTCTGCCTTGGTGCCAATGATGGTCGTATGCGTGTTTGGCGCCGTGCAGGTGAGCGCCACAATCAGGACTGCATACGACCGAGGCACACAGGGCCAACACCCGGCATCATGGTGTGGGGAGCGATCTCCTACACTGGCCGTATACCACTGGTGATCGTCGAGGGGACACTGAATAGTGCGCGGTACATCCAAACCGTCATCGAACCCATCGTTCTACCATTCCTAGACCGGCAAGGGAACTTGCTGTTCCAACAGGACAATGCACGTCCGCATGTATCCCGTGCCACCCAACGTGCTCTAGAAGGTGTAAGTCAACTACCCTGGCCAGCAAGATCTCCGGATCTGTCCCCCATTGAGCATGTTTGGGACTGGATGAAGCGTCGTCTCACGCGGTCTGCACGTCCAGCACGAACGCTGGTCCAACTGAGGCGCCAGGTGGATATGGCATGGCAAGCCGTTCCACAGGACTACATCCAGCATCTCTACGATCGTCTCCATGGGAGAATAGCAGCCTGCATTGCTGCGAAAGGTGGATATACACTGTACTAGTACCGACATTGTGCATGCTCTGTTGCCTGTGTCTATGTGCCTGTGGTTCTGTCAGTGTGATCATGTGATGTATCTGACCCCAGGAATGTGTCAATAAAGTTTCCCCTTCCTGGGACAATGAATTCACGGTGTTCTTATTTCAATTTCCAGGAGTGTATTACTTTCGTGAAAAGCCTTATTTCTTGCTTCACAAGCTGTCGAACTATTGATCGATCTTTTAGAAAGCCCTCATACGGAACACTATAAGGCTGTAACAAAAAATAAATAAATAAATAAATAAACGCAACAAGCTCTCGAACCATTCACTATCTTGCTAATGCGCTAGACCCAAAAATAGGGAGAAGATTAACTGCTGAAAAAGAAGAAAGTGCATAAAACTGGCTCATAGAGATGAAATCCTGCGTGAATTACAGGTATTACGTCTCTTACACTGCTATTGCTGAGTGTGCCACTGCGTTTTCTGACGCAATTGTAGCACAGCTCCATCCCAACAAAGGGCGGAAGATAACTGAGCTGAAACCAGCAAAAAAAAAAAAAAAAAGGAAAGGTATCAACAGGATATATTACTTTCGTGAAAAGCTTTATTTCTTGCCCTGCCAGTGCTGCTTCCATTGAGAGAATCTTCTCCACCTACAAGCTTGTTTGGTAAAAATTAATAAACAATTAAGGAGAGAACAGATATTACAAATCAGTGAAGATCTATAAATTTCTGCACACTTCCAAAAAGGACTCAATTGTGCTTTACAGTCTTTAAAATTGTACATCGATTTAAAGTTTATTTCTGGAATTAAAAATTATTTAACTGTGCTTTTTGTATTGCAAGAAAAGTTAAAACTCAATATTAATAATTTAAATTCTTGTGACAGGAAATATTTGCCTTCAATAAATATGATGTCTCTTTTCAATTTCTCTAAGACCAAATAAGTAACATTTTGTACGTTAATCAAATGTTCGTAGTTAAATATAGTATTTTTTTCAAATATAAATGTACCTCGTGGTTTTTTTTTTTTGTGTAGTGTTAAATTACAGCCACCATGAGTTTATCACTTGTTACATTTTCGCTGTTTATGCAGTAAAACTTTAGCATCGTTCATGACTTATTAATTTTTTACTTCTGTATTGCTGTATTCCTAGAACATTTTGCAAAAAATATCCACATATATCACCGAATGTATCTGCAAAATTATATCATTGTACCAGACACATAGTTCAGTAGACGTGACGTCATAAACATTAAGATACGTGAAAAACTAGCATTTACCTAAAATGGAGAGCAAATTACTCTGACCTTAGTCACCTAGTCTTTGATAATGAGAGCATTTAGCGACTTCCAGCAAACTTGAAATATAATTTCGACCTTTGCTATACTTCCTCTCGCTTACAAGCTTAACGCTTGATATCTGACATATTTAATAAGTGGCAAAGTAATCAAACGTTTGAAGCTTTTCACGCATACGCGTTTGATTTTTTAAAGAATCGGGGCTGGGAGATTTACCGGTAATGGCTAATGGGCGGCAAACCAGTAACGAAGTAAATACAGCTGCCCAGATGGGATAGTGGTTACAATCCTTTCTCACAACGTACGGCGGCCTGAAACTAATATCTCGCGATGAGCAAAGCTAAGTCTTCCTAATCACTTGGACTGCTCTCCGAGCAACTTGCAGTAATCCGGAGTAGCCCTCAAATTCAGCATGTGAAATCATGCATTATTAAATTAATGAAAATAACAGGGATAGTAGTATCGAAAACAAAGCGGAACCACTAGGTCCGAAGTCAACAACGAAACATCTACCTAGGAAATGAAAAAAAAAAATTGGACAAAAATGACTAAGTAGTGTCTCTAAGAACTTAGCTTAGTCCAGACGGGTAGTAGGAAAATAGCATTGAGGATAGTAAAACAAAAGAACGCCAATGATGGAGATGCCAACAGCTTCACGACAAAAAGAGGGTACATCATTTGACTGAAAACGTCTGTTTTCTCTTAGGCGAAGCTACATCATCGCATTACAGGGATGGAAACAGGATGTTTATGCGATAATGAATGGTTGGATTTGATTAGGTCTGGTCAAATGAAACATGGAAAACAGCGAGAGTAAGATTTTTAGAAACACATTTGTACCACTGAAACAGAATACATTCTTTCAATCATTCATCGCATTCCTTTGATCCCAGCAAGAAAAAGAAATTTCGGGGAAGTGAAACGAGTCAAAGTTTACAGTAGTGAAAGATAAGCGAATCATACACAAAAAGTAATAAATGTAGAGTTACGAAATTTCGAGAATACATTTGACTAGGTGACATATTTAAGTGATTAACATTGCTAGATCCCAGGTTAATGTAAAACTCAGTGAGGTGTTGATAATGGCGTCTTTGTCCCCTTAAAGGCATTCTTGACTAACGTCACATCAGTCACATCACCATGTTTAATCTCAGAGATAACTAACGCTCACGAACGTTACAGCGTGTATTTAAAGTAAACCTAATTTGCATCTTCATAATGGCGTTTTCAGCGCCACTCTTAACACAACTGGCGCTAAATCTGTATAGACGTCATCTTTCATATGTAGAAACACGCCTGCTAACTTTCGTTTATGTCGCACAACTGCTTGATGTTGCGGGAGGGTTTATTAATGGTAACCACAAAAATTTTTTTTAAACAACAGACATGTTTTTTACAGCGTATAGATGTGTAATAAAGGTCCTGAATTTGGAGATATGAATATTACATTTGCCGCGAAAAGCCCCTTTCACTACGAAGATATAAATTTTTGGGCTAAGTTTTACTGACAAATTTTAAAAAATTAGGAATCTGGTATAAGAAATCATTACAAGCAATAAATATTTTTTTTTAATTTTTGGAGATATAAAGTACATGACTAGATTACATTTTCAAAAGGTGGGCATAAGGTAGCCCCTTCGCCGTCCCTCCTTGTTATTTCCAGGGTCAATGCATAAGGTAGCCCCTTCGCCGTCCCTCCTTGTTATTTCCAGGGTCAATGCACTTTTCTATCCTACAAACACTTTCCTCCTCAGGCAACAATTGCGCCAGAATATAATGCCATAAGACAATGTGAATAGACACAGGTGAAGTATGTCAGCTCTTCGTCGTGAAAAAGTCTGTTAGCTCACCGTTCGAACATTCTTACGTGACAAAGTACCGTCAGATCTGAATCGTTATAACTACGAGACTGCCCGCATCTCGTGGTCGTGCGGTAGCGTTCTCGCTTCCCACGCCCGGGTTCCCGGGTTCGATTCCCGGCGGAGTCAGGGATTTTCTCTGCCTCGTGATGGCTGGGTGTTGTGTGCTGTCCTTAGGTTAGTTAGGCTTAATTAGTTCTAAGTTCTAGGGTACTGATGACCACAGATGTTAAGTCCCATAGTCCTCAGAGCCATTTGAACCATTTTTTGAACTACGAGACTAATAAAGCGTGAAAAGTGATGGAATGTACAACGGACACATCACTACGTACGTGTTTGTCGCGCAGCATTTGTTTTGCTTATGGACGTCATCGTACCAGTGTTTAAATGTCTCACTATACTGCTGATGTAAATTTTGTTTTATGTCGGAATCTGTCCTTTGTTAAGCCCACGTAACTTCGTATCAGGGTACGACTTATACTAATGTATAATCTGCATTGTCTAAACAAACTATAGAATCACTTTCCTAGTGTTGAGATGGCTGTATGAGCACATACTAAAAGCCAATAAATTAAAAAAAAATGGTACCAGCATAGGCGCCTGTGCGTGATCGTTATGAATTAGCTTTGTATAATACTTAGTGGAGTGTGAAAATGAGTTTAGCAAGGTGTCATTGTGAAGAGCTTGCAGGTAGGAGGGTCGTTCAATAAATAATGCTCGACATTTTTTTTTTAAAAAGCCATTAATATACATAGAGTAACGTCCTTGTTGATGCTTCAAATTTGATGTTTGTTCTGTGCACCGGTGAACTTTCGAACCGTTCTGGTAGATAGCAGAGCCGTAGTACAGCGTCAAAATGGCGTCTGCATACGACTCACGTCACGAGCAGCGTGCTGTTATTGAATTCTTGAGTGCAGAGAAAGAAACAGTGGTGAACATCCATAAAAGTTTGTGTGCTGTGTATGGCAATGCTGCAACTGATAGGTGTACAGTTGGGTGATGGGTAACAGAAGTTACAGTCTCAGGAAATGCAGAAACAGAATTCTATGATCAGCCACGCTCTGGACGTCCTCCCACAGCCACTGCTTCAGACATGCTGAATCGTACGGATGCCATTATTCGTGCCGACCGGCGCATCACAACTCGACAATTGGCTCTTCAGTTGGTTCAAATGGCTCTGAGCACTATGGGACTCAACTTCTGAGGTCATTAGTCCCCTAGAACTTAGAACTAGTTAAACCTAAGGACATCACAAACATCCATGCCCGAGGCAGGATTCGAACCTGCGACCGTAGCGGTCCTGCGGTTCCAGACTGCAGCGCCTTTAACCGCACGGCCACTTCGGCCGGCGCTCTTCAGTTGCTGGTCAGCACTGGTAGTGCGTCTGCAATGATCGAGACTCTCGGATATTCAAACAGGTGCTCACGATGGGTGCCACGAATGCTCGCAGCGGACCACAAGATTCAAAGACAGACCATTTCATCTGAATTTTTGGAGCGTTTTGAGATCGACGCAGAGGCGTTTCTGTCACGGACCGTTACGAGGGACGAAAGCTGGATGCTCCACTTTGCGCTGGAAACAAAAAGACAGTCCATGGAGTCACATCATCCTCATTCACCTCAAAAGAAGAAATTCGAGACAATCCCCTCTGCGGGATAAGTCATGGTGACAGTCTTCTGAGATTGTGATGGCATC
The DNA here is from genome assembly GCF_021461395.2 of Schistocerca americana. NCBI lineage: Eukaryota > Metazoa > Arthropoda > Insecta > Orthoptera > Acrididae > Schistocerca > Schistocerca americana. The sequence continues at coordinate 53,387,940 of NC_060127.1, forward strand.
ATTCTCGTGGATGTGATGTCAAGAGGGTCAACTATCAATTTAGAGGTATATGTGAAGACTCTGATTAAACTCAAGAACAGTTTCCGACGTGAGTGATCGAACAAGAATCCAGCAGAAATCTTGCTCCAACACGAGAATGCACGCCCACATACAAGTCTGGGAACCCGGGAACACATCGCTTAATTGGGTTGGACATCATTGCCTCATCCACCCTACAGTCCACACCTGACATCGTCGGACTTCCAGCTCTTTGGCCCGCTTAAAGATTCTCTGCAGGAAACACACTTTGGAGATGACGAGAATGTCAGTCATGGAGTGAAAACACGGTTACGCCAACAGGGCAAGAGCTTTTACCAGCAGGGAAATACATGCTCTTTCATAACGTTGGCGTACGGCCATAGAACGTGATGGAGACTACTTAGAAAAGTAGGACATGGACAAGACATGTTGATGTATATTGTCACCAAAGTCTGACTCTTAACAATACACACGTTATGAAAAAAAAATGTGGGGCGTTACTTATTGAACGACCCTCGTGTAACGAAAAGAGAGACAATACAATTATTCGCTTGAATATAAGTGAAAATACGTATTAAATTGCAAATTACAAAATAATGATAGGTTTCGTCTCATATGACTCCTTGTAGAGGCACTAAAATGACGTATATGGGTGAACACCACATTTTATGCTTACTGCTAGCTTTTGTGTAGTCAATACTTCCTTTCTAAGTTACAAGTTATCCCACAAAATCATTCCGTAAAACATTATTGAGTGGGAATACGCAAAATACATCGGGACGTTCATACGTTTGTTTCCAAGATTAGCAATTGTACGAAGAGCTAAAGTTCCTGTAGTTAAGTGTTTGAGACGATCAGTAATATGCTTCTTCCAGTTCAAGTTTCCTTCAATATGTACACCTAAAAATCTGGAGCATTCTACCCTAGTTACTGACTCCCGCTCGCGTCCTACACATTTGTTGGTATGACTTTGCTTGTTGTACAGAATCGAATGCAGTATTTTTTCTCAAGATTTAGGGACATTTTACTATCAGAGAACCACTTAATAATTCTTTGGAAAATATCATTTACTTAATCTTCTGTTTTCTCTCAGATGGGGTTTGTTACAACACTAGCATCGTCTGCAGAAAGCTCCAATTTTTCTATTTGAATGTTAAGCGGAAAGTCATTCACGTATATGCAAGTGCTACGGCTGCGTCGAAACGGAAATAAAAATATGACGCTGAGTGATTACGTGGCTGTCTCATCGGACATAAAGCGGCTAGCAACAGTCAAACTCGTCATTCGCCTGCCCTGCAACCATTACACTACTCTATGTAACCGTTGTATTAAAGATATTGATAATTGAATTACTTATTAATAAGAAACATTTGTTATGATTTTATCCCGATGTTTCCAGGGAAAAATCTAGGGCGCGAAATCGAACTATATACACACACAGATTTTATTTTATTTTATTTTACTTTTTTTTTTCAGCAACGTAACTGGAAGTTGAAACGATCCGATTGCAGTTATTGTGGGCAATGATACAGCAATCGATCGTGAATGCGCAAGTGTTGCGCACATCCCGCGCATCACTGTGCGATTGAACCACACACTAATAAATAGTGACGACACTCACTGGTGCGAAAGTTAGTTACAGTTTGACAACTGGAGCGGCACTAGCGCTCCAAGCTGAGAGGAAGTAGACAATCACATGCTTCGTATGGATAAAGTTTGTTTTTAATTATTTTCTACTTAACTAACGGAACAGTTGTTATACTTTTTGCGTTCCATACATTAGTAAATTACCAAGAGATATGAAGCATCATGAAATACATATAAAAACAGCCGAAACACACCGATTTAATGACATAAGCTACAAGTCATTCATGAAGTAATACTTGCGAATACGTCTGCATCTGCAGCTTACTTCGCTGAAAACAAGAGAATATAAGCACATTTCATGCATGGTTCAAATGGCTCTGAGCACTATGGGACTTAACATTGGAGGTTATCAGTCCCCTAGAACTTAGAACTACTTAATCCTAACAAACCTAAGGACATCACACACATCCATGCCCGAGGCAGGATTCGAACCTGCGACCGTCGCGGTTCCAGACTGAAGCGCCTAGAACCGCTCGGTCACAGAGGCAGGCCCATTTCATGCATGAGAAGCATACATTTCTGTTATTGTCTGTTATTATTATCACGGGCACTTTACTTGGCACTTAAATTTTTTTAGTGATTCACCCTTTCTTACACTTCACTCGACTTTCTAGTACACGAGTCTTTTCCTAAACGTAATAACTTTTGCTTCAAAAGCGAATATGTCGAAGATTCTTGCAGTTTGTGGCCCAGGTTTAGCAACAATTGTGGAATTGATTTCTCTTGCGTTGAGACGATTTATTACACACCTGTGAGATTTACCTTACACTACAGTTGTTATGGCCTATTTGATACGTTAAGTAATGTAGGCATTACATTTGATAGAGGTTTCCACTTTCACTGATTTCGCCGAAAGTGTAGCGAACAAAACTCTGCATCGTTGGATAGATATACAACGTCTTTCTCTAAAATCTCAGGTCTCCTAGTATTTACTAGCAATTTTTTGTTATTAAAGGAAAACGACGTTATTCAGTAAATAAATGTCTGTATATTACACGAGAACCGTAAGTAAACTGTTCTGTAATTCACAGTTTCGTATCTCCCATGCTAAACGAAACTAATTAATCACAAATGTGGTGTAATTTTTTAGTTATTGTCGATTTTTGTGGCATTACCCACTCTCCCTAGTGTAAAAACTATGTTACAAATCAACATAAACGTTGGTATTCGCACTCGTCCGATAACGTATTCAGAAGTGTCGCTTGCTGACCGTTTGGGGCTGGTTCAGATGGCTCTGAGCACTATGGTACTTAACATCTGAGGTCATCAGTCCCCTAGAACTTAGAACTACTTAAACCTAACTAACCTAAGGACATCACACACATTCGTGCCCGAGGCAGGATTCGAACCTGCAGCCGTTTGGGGTGCTGCTAACGCTGGGGGTAACAAAAACGGGACGGAGTGTCGCGACTGTTAGAATGTGACAGAAGTGCGTGGTTTCTTAAGTCTCTTACCGACAGCAGCGCTGGCCAGCAAAAGGACCACTCCACAGCTGATCATGGCGGCGACTGGACCGAGCTCAGCCAAACAATGCGCGACCGGAACAAAAGGATGTGCCGCTGTGCCATCCGGTACAGGAAGCGTGCCATCAGACAGCCCAGAATGCCCCTGGCCGCTGGGCACGCTCGCACGTCACCTATACGACCTTCCGCGTTTGATACGGACGCAGATAGCAAATAGTGTCACCACTTCGGGAATTCCCCGCACTACCTTGCATAACGTGCAGAAAACTGTACTTCATAATCCACAACAGAGCAACATGGCACATTGATTAGCACACTGGACTGGCGTTCGGGAAGATGACGGTTCAAATCCGCTTAACGGCCCTCCGGATTTGAAGACGTAAAATCTGCAACAGTCATTTGTTCCAGACGGTAGCGACTCGGTGCGGCAGACTCCGTATGTACGAGGGGAAGTCAAAACGTAAAGGGACTTTTGCAATTTCTGGCCGTAAAGCCGTCGGCAAACGGACCGTGCATCCGAACGTTGAGCATTGAGCGTGCCGAGTTTCTGACGTCATAGCGTGGAATAGCACGTTCGGGAATCTTTCCGAACGTGCAGAGCGATTTCTGGCATGTCAGATATTCTGAGTGTGCGTCTGAACGTCGACCAATAAGATGGCACAACGCCACCTACGTCACACGCACGTCGTCTCTCTTCAGTACAGAGTTATGAGGCGCCATATTGGAATTCACTTCAAGCCTATATGTATATATGCCGTTTCTGAGCACCAGCAAATTGAGAATCACTGGAAAACCCGTTGTTAGTTGTGTGATTCGTTCCAAAAAAATAATGAGAAACATCATATTCGTGGCAAAAGAATTATTGTAACTTGCGTATTATGAGAGTAGGCAATTTGAATGCAGCGACACACCGAAGATCCACCCAAAACGCATTTTTCTTGGTACAATTTGTTATAATTAAATTTCAATTAGTAACATAATTATCTACGATTAACGTTTTCAGTAAGAGGTAACATAATATGAATAAGCACAAGGAGCATGTTTAGCCGGCACGGTAGCTCAGCGTGTTCTGAGTGAAGGAATCAACGATCAACCTGAAAGGATGTCTTGTGACGTCCGCCCAGACCGAACGTAACTAACAATACCGAACAAAATGGGGAAAAAAGGCGTAATGAGTAGTGTCTCTGTCCAATAATGAGTTTTGTTGCGGCGGTGGTTCGCGTCTTAACACTTCTGAATTTTTTTTCCTAACATTCGCGTTTTGATTAGGTTCTGATACTTTATTATTAGTTTAATATAAGTATATGCTATAATATTTGATGTTATGTAAACATAAGTCCACCTTTTTTTGAGGGTTGACTTTGTTCGATTGGCTTAATCTACAGGACAGCTTGCACTACTTGTATAAAGATATTTTGTTGCTTTCTCTTTTACCCTTTGTAATTCACATGTTGCAAAGATTCTGCTACCAGGTAGGAACAGTGCTCAAGTAAAAGTGACCTTGGGGTTTTCTTAAAATGTGGGAATGATGATGATGAAATAATGTTTATCTTATGCGGAGAAGTACTCCAAATTTGTACTGCACTGTTTGTAATGGAACTTTTATAAGCCTGTGTCCTTATTGATTGGACATGGTACTTTCTTTTTCATGGACGGTGGAGGAAATGTACGTTTTAATAGAGCTAATGTGGTAATTTTACGCGTGCCCGCTGAGTAAACAGTGTGACTTACGAACTAGAAACATACCTCAAACTGCCGCTGGAGTGCGTTGTGATCGCGTATACCACGTTGGGGCCCACGTACTGTATGCACAAGTAGCATCGTTCCTGAGCGTTCAGCAGCACATTGAACTTGGCATGCTCAATGTTAACATTCGACAGCACGGTCCGTGTACCGACGGCTTAAGGCTTAGTAACACCGCTAGTATCCAGGGTTGGAGTACTGTTGTGACAATAATTTTATACAACGCGTCACTCTCATTCCCACGTTAGACGTATTGTAGCAGACAGTGGAGCATGGCAGAGCCTCCAAGGACGAAATCAGAGCAGTGATTCACATTTTTGTTTCCGGGAGATGTTCAACAGGTGAATGCAAGTGCAGTATGGCGACGGTTGTATATGGCGAAACAAGATCTGTACATGGATATAGCGCTTCAAACAGGGAAGAACTTCTCTATGTGACGAGGGAAGATCGGGCAGCCCATCGACGTCAAGAACTGAGGGCAATTTCGAAATAGTTGAGTGTGTGGTGATGAAAAATAGACGAATCACAGTGGACATGGTTCAGCGTATTGCATCTTACACGACAAGCTCAATTTTCGGAAAGTGTGTACAAAGTTGATACTGGAAGAATTGTCAGCGCAGTATAAGGCGCAAAGGATGGACAGCTCTAGTAAACGACTGGCCCGTTATCATCTTGAGGGAGATGGATTTTTGCAGCAAATCGTTACTGTGGAAGAAACATGGTGGATAATCATGAACCAGAAAGTAAGGCTGTGAGGATGGTTCGGGAACACCCATCATCAGTGGAAGTTAAGAAATTTAAACGTCAACCGTCAGCTGGTAAGATTATGCTAACTCTGCTGTGGCACATGAAAGCTGTGGGCCATTTCAGCCCAAGAGGCGAAACTGTGAGCATTGAGAAGTATTGTGATGTGTTACAAACCAGACTGAAACTTATTATCTGATCCAAACGTCGCGGAAACCTTCGAAAAGGTGACATTCTTCAGCAAGATAATGCTCGGCCACATTCTACCAGACGGCCGGCCGAAACAGTAAATGAGTTGGGATTTGAATTGCTGGAACACTCGCCATATAGTCCAGACCTGGCTTCAAGCGATTTCCATATGTTTGGACCATTGAAGAACGCACTCATGGAAGGAATATTTGCAACCGATACATAAATCATTGATGCGGTGCAAAATTGATTACACATGCAACCAAAAAACTTGTGAAACGTTGGACAAAGTGCTTTGGGATGCAGGAAGGTTCTGTAGAAAAATAATGTATGTTTCAGATTTTTATCATTAAAGTAAATATTCCTTTTCTCAAAAGTCCCTTTACTTTTTGGCTTTCCCTCGTATTTTAGCGTATTTAGCTGTTCTGTATTATAACTTCCAGTATGCCGTCTAAAGGTAATGGCACGCTGAAGATTTATCACAAGCACCTCACCCTTACCATTAAATATCAGTTAATGATGCATCATTGATATAAGCCATCGAGATAACTATGATACCCACGACAAAAGCCTAAAATCATACGCTAAGGCATAGTTAACATTACATTGTATTACAGTGCTGAAGGAATTAGGTTCGTGTCCCGCTCTGTACTAAGATAGAGGGTGATTTTTACTGACCCATGAAAAAAACCCGAAATGACCTAGATGACGTTCAGAGAAGTTTATTAAACGAACACATGGTCCGTAGTAGACTGTATGGCGATGTTTATTTAAACGTGCGATTAGCTAACTTCAACTAATATAAATCCTTGGGTAATAGAAGAGATATCGAATTTAATTGATGAAAGGAGAAAATATAAAAATGCAGTAAATGAAGCAGGCGAAAAGGAATACAAACGTCTCACAAATGAGATCGACAGGAAGTGCAAAATGGCTAAGCAGGGATGGCTAGAGGACAAATCTAACGATGTAGAAGCGTATATCACTAGATACTGCCTACAGGAAAATTAAAGAGACCTTTGGAGAAAAGAGAACCACTTGCATGAATATCAAGAGCTCAGATGGAAACCCATTTCTAAGCAAAGAAGGGAAAGCAGAAAGGTGGAAGGAGTATATAGAGGGTCTATACAACAGCGATGTTCTTGAGGACAATATTATAGAAATGGAACAGAATGTAGATGAAATGAAATAGGAGATATGATACTGCATGATGAGTTTGACAGAGCACTGAAAGACCTAAGTCGAAACAAGGCCCCGGGAGTAGACAACATTCCATTAGAACTACTGACAGCCTTGGGAGAGCCAGGCCTAACAAAACTCTGCCATCTAGTGAGCAAGATGTATGAGACAGGTGAAATACTCCCAGACTTCAAGAAGAATATAATAATTCCAATCCCAAAGAAAGCAGGTGTTGACAGGTGTGAAAATTATCGAACTATCAGTTTAATAAGTCACAGCTGCAAAATACTGACAAAAATTCTGTACAGACTAATGGAAAAACTGGTAGAAGCTGACCTTGTGGAAGATCAGTTTGGATTCTGTACAAATGTTGGAACACGTGAGGCAATACTGACCCTACGACTTATCTTAGAAAATACATTAAGAAAAGGCAAACCCACATTTCTAGCATTTGTAGACTTAGAGAAAGCTTTTGACAACATTGACTGGAATACTCTCTTTCAAATTCTGAACATGGCATGGGTAAAATACAGGGAGCGAAAGGCTATTTACAATTTGTACAGAAACCAGATGGCAGTTATAAGAGTCAAGGGGCATGAAAGGGAAGCAGTGGTTGGGAAGGCAGTGAGACAGAGTTGTATCCTATCCCTGGTGTTATTCAATCTGTATATTGAGCAAGCAGTGAAGGAAACAAAAGAAAAATTCGGAGTAGAAATTAAAATCCATGGAGAAGAAATATAAACTTTGAGGTTCGCTGATGACAATGTAATTATGTCACAGACAGCATAGACCTGGAAGAGCAGCTGAATGGAATGGACAGTGTCTTGAAAGGAGGTTATAAGATGAACATCAACAAAAGCAAAACAAGGATAATAGAACGTAGTCGAATGAAATCAGGTGATGCTGAGGGTATTAGATTAGGGAATGAGAGGCTCAAAGTAGTATATGAGTTTTGCTATTCGGGGAGCAAAATAACTGATGATGGTCGAAGTAGACAGGATATAAAATGTAAACTGGCAATGCCAAGGAAAGCGTTTCCGAAGAAGTGAAATTTGTCTGAATGAACATTGCAAACACAACTGGATGCAGTGAACATTCTGAGTTGAGTACCTCACGAGGCCCAGTGTTCACAGCGAGACACAGAGCAGCACATCTCCAGCAGACCAAACAACTGTAACAGCATAGAACCTCAGTGTCACAGAAAGCAGCCCAGAGCCATAATGTGACTGCAGCAACCACCTGCCAGCCAGTCAACACTGCCTACACATCAACACCAGCAGAAGCCACCACTGACTGAGTCTGAGACGGTGACCGACTGCCACATGACGACAGCCGAACCCCAGTCATCGTCCTCTACTGTGGAGGTTTTCACACGACACAGAAACGTGGCTCTTCCACAAAAACACCCCCACCAGGTGCGCCATGCATCACAGTAATTATAATGCAGTCATCACCTGCATCTATGGGCAGTGAACCGATGACCATCTTCTGACTGCCTGACTCCGGGCAACCAGTACTTAGCTGCCACCTCAGGTCCAAGCCATACAGTGAGTTCCAGGCAGCTCTGTGCTGTGGGGGATCTGCAGTATAACCACCTCACTGGGGACAATAATTATTGAAAAAAACAGATAAAGTAAAAATCTTTACCAATATTAATCGTCAAGAAGGTAGCTGAAATAAAAGTTCTTAAAGTTGGATTTATGTAATTCTGACTGTTCGAAAAATGTTGGCACGAATTAAACTTTTTTCACTAATCTGCTGCAGTTGATTCTTCCTGTAAGTTCTTACATGATAATGGACCAGTGAAACCCATAGTCCTCCAATAATGTGAAAGGTTAAAAAGTGATTCAGACACACTCAGATTTAGAACTCTGAATGTTTATTTCTTGACTTGGTGTTATGTCACACAGTGCAGCTCAAAAACTCACATTGTACTGGTGGCCCCCTCACATGATTTCTATTATATACATTTGCTGACAGTTGGAACGTTGTTAGATGTAGTAAGTTTGTTAATTACATTTACAGAAGTTGTTAAAAATTACAGAAAATGTTATCATTTGGTGGTTACAATTGAAATACATTAAATAGGATACAAGGCCAAATTCATGTCTCTCCTTTTCATGGAAAAATAAGTGAAATGACTCAAATAAACAATGCTACATTTTTTTAACTGCACTAAACTACATTATCCCAAAGTATTCTTACCATGTTTCCTGCTTCAAATATGAATAAATTATTTTTTAATGTACAAGCCATTTCAATGTATTATCCAATAGACTAAATAAACACGTTGATTACATTCTCAATTCATTTTGTATTGTGAATTACAGTAATTACATAGTAATTAGATGTTGCTATGTTAAACAGTAGTATTGTAAGCTGACAGTATGACAAACAGAGTTGTTATGGGTTTCTAAGACAGTAAAATAAATTATAATTCGTGCTTTTTTTGTTACTCAATTTCTTGTAAATGAATAGTGCTAATTGCAATCAAACAAATCAATGATTTATGTTCCTACCAGTGGATGGATGTACCATTAGCGAATACTTTGACATGCAGTTGTTGAAAATCATACTGCAGATCACAAAAGTGAAAATTACATATTTCGGTCCTACCTAATGACATAACACTTAATCAAGTGAAACAAGTTAGCTTTGAAATCATATGAAAAATGGGCTGTTTCAGATCGCTGACAGTCTCCAGCCTGCAGTTCCGTGTTTATCACTCAGGCAGTCCTGCTGGGCACACCTGCACAGACCTGCCTTCTGGCTGTCTCATCACTGCCCGCAGGCCTATCCTGTGCTGCCGGTGCATCTTCAACAGCACAATCCTGTCCCAGGGACATTGCCCACCGGTTGCTGCATATACACTGCTCTATGTTAATGTATGTTTCTTAATAAAGAGTTTTGGCAACAGATTGGCTGCCTAGAGTGTCTGCACCTCCACACACCTCTAGCAGAGAGCTATTCACTCACACCTTTACTACATACCCAGTTATAAGACAGATACATTGGACACAGGTTGACTGGAGACACATAGCACAGTCTGACAAGTCGTGATTGTGCCTCTTTCTAAATGGTCCGAGGCACTGAGTGCATCAACAGGCCAATGAGATGGTTAACTGGCAGTGCGTGAAGGGTGTATTTCAGATAGAATGAGGTCCTGTGTTGTTTTGGGATGTTTTTTGAACCATAACTTAGGCCCACTCATTCATGTTACTGTGATCATGAACCAGAATGTTTATATCAACATCCTCAGTGTCCAAGTATACTAAACTCACACTAACATCAGTAATCTGTCCCACATCCAGTCTCTAGTTGCTCAATTCTTGTGTATAAGGATGTTGTTAGTCAATTACAATGTTAAACAGTGCTATAGGTGTTTGCAATTGAGGCTGTCTTCGTGGTTCAGTATCACAGCTTCTACAAGGAAGCAAAATTATGCTAGATCTCAAACAGAAACTTGAAATTAGAGATAAGCTGACCTGAGATTCTTCGCAGTAATCCATTGCTGCCGAGTACTAATCAAAAGTGTACATGAAAGTTATGATGGATGTGATGAAGAAGAGGACATGGGAGGACAGAAAATGAAGATATCTCACACTGCTGGTACTGAAGTTGCATACATCTTCCTGGAGTACATTATGCAACAATCAGAAACATGCAGTCTGTAGCAAGGCTTGTAAAGCCATTGTGTGATAAAGCATACTACCGTCATGTATCACCATTGTGATAATTAAAAATTTGGGGCACGTTTCATAGTGAGTGATACTACTGCACATGTACAAATTCGAGGACAAAGTTTTCTACAAAAATAAATGTATCTTTGCATTCAATAGAGTATAGTCCCTATGTCTGTGCACTAAATTTAAAACACTCTCAATAAACCGACACTTCCGCTAATCCAGCACCAACATGTGCAAGGAATGGCTGGATTAGCAAGAGTCCTTAGTGTATTGCCCATTCTACTACATCTTCACAATGAGTGTGCTCCGGACACTTACGTCTTCCAAGATAACAATACATGTGTTTGCAGGGCTGCAGACATATGTTCCTCATTTAATGAAAACTCATAAATACAATGCTCAGCCAGAACTTAATGACCACCTACCTAATAGCCATTGTGTCCACCTATGGCACAGATAACAGCAGCGACACATCACGTCACGGAAGCAATGAGGCCTCGGTAGGTTGCCGGAGGACGATGGCACCACATATGCACATAGAAGTCACTTATTCCTGTAAATTCCGGGGAGGCGGGCAATGAGCTTGAACACCACGTTCAATTGCATCCCAGATGTGTTAAATCGGGTTCAGATCTGGCGAGTTGGGGGGCTAGCACATCAATTGGAACTCACCATTGTGTTTCTCGAACTGCTCCATCAAACTCCTGGCTTGTGACATGGCACATTATTATTCTGAAAAATGCCACTGCCATCGAGAAATGTTATCTTTATGAAGGGGTGTATGTGGTCTGGAACCAATGTACAATATTCTGTGGCCATTGTGGTGCCTTGCTCAACCCCAGCTGTACCTGTGGATGCCCACGCGAATATTCCTCAGAGCGTAATGGATCTGCCGCCAGCTTGTCTCTGTCCTACAGTACGGGTGAGGAGCTGATCTCCTGAAAGGCAACAGATTCACACCCTTCCATTGGGATGATGAAGAAGATAGCAAGATTTATCAGACTGCGCAATGCTCTGCCACTGCATCAGTGTCCAGTGCTGACGGTCATGGGGCCCTTTTCAGTCATAGTTGTCAATTTTGGGGGTGTTAACATCGGCACATGCTTGGATCGTCAGCTGTGGAGGCCCACTGTTAGGAGTGTTCAGTGCACCGTGTGTTCACACACACTTGTACTTTGCCCAGCATTAGTGTTTGGCAAACCATCCTTGGCTTACATTTCGGCAAGGTAATGTCCACCCACACACGGCGAGGTTCTATTGCTTGTCTTTGTGCTTGCCAAACCCTACCTTAGCCAGCAAGGCTGTCTGATCTCTCCCCAACTGACAACATTTTGAGCATAATGGGCAGGGCCCTACAACAAGATCAGGATTCTGGTGATCTAATGTGCCAATTGGAAAGAACTTGGCACATTATCCCTCAGCAGCACAGCCAACCATACTATCAATCAATGCCAAGCTGAATAACTGCCTGCGTAAGAGCTAAAGCTGAACCACTTTCTTAATCTGTGAAGCTCTTTTGCTTGAATAAATAATTCATTTTTCCTGAAACTGTAATAATTTGTTCGTCTGTGCAGGCACATCACATCTACCGATTTCTGTCCCATATGGTTAATTCTGTCAAAGTTAGCGTAAGGAGGGCTATGCGTGAAGCGTTCAGTGAATTTGAAAGTAAAATTCTATGTACCGACTTGACAGAAAATCCTAGGAAGTTCTGGTCTTACATTAAATCAGTAAGTGGCTCGAAACAGCATATCCAGACACTCCGGGATGATGATGGCATTGAAACAGAGGATGACACGCGTGAAGCTCAAATACTAAACACCTTCTTCCAAAGCTGTTTCACAGAGGAAGACCGCACTGCAGTTCCTTCTCTAAATCCTCGCACAAACGAAAAAATGGCTGACATCAAAATAAGTGTCCAAGGAATAGAAAAGCAACTGGAATCACTCAACAGAAGAAAGTCCACTGGACCTGACGGGATACCAATTCGATTCTACACAGAGTACGCGAAAGAACTTGCCCCGCTTCTAACAGCCGTGTACCGAAAGTCCCTAGAGGAACGGAAGGTTCCAAATGATTGGAAAAGAGCACAGGTAGTCCCAGTCTTCAAGAAGGGTCGTTGAGCAGATGTGCAAAACTGTAGACCTATATCTCTGACGTCGATCTGTTGTAGAATTTTAGAACATGTTTTTTGCTCGCATATCATGTCGTTTTTGGAAACCCAGAATCTACTATGTAGGAATCAACATGGATTCCGGAAACAGTGATCGTGTGAGACCCAACTCGCTTTATTTGTTCATTAGACCCAGAAAATATTAGATACAGGCTCCCATGTAGATGCTATATTCCTTGACTTCTGGAAGGCATTCGATACAGTTCCGCACTGTCACCTGATAAACAAAGTAAGAGCCTACAGAATATCAGACCAGCTGTGTGGCTGGATTGAAGAGTTTTTAGCAAACAGAACACACCATGTTGTTATCAATGGAGAGATGTCTACAGACGTTAAAGTGACCTCTGGCGTGCAACAGGGGAGTGTTATGGGACCATTGCTTTTCACAATATATATAAATGACCTAGTAGATAGTGTCGGAAGTTCCATGCGGCTTTTCGCGGATGATGCTGTAGTATACAGAGAAGTTGCAGCATTAGGAAATTGTAGCGAAATGCAGGAAAATCTGCAGCGGATAGGCACTTGGTGCAGTGAGTGGCAACTGACCCTTAACATAGACAAATGTAATGTATTGCGAATACATAGAAAGAAGGATCCTTTATTGTATGATTATATGATAGTGGAAGATACACTGGTAGCAGTTACTTCTGTAAAATATCTGGGAGTATGCGTGCGGAACGATTTGAAGTGGAATGATCATATAAAATTAATTGTTGGTAAGGCGGGTACCAGGTTGAGATTCATTAGAAGAGTCCTTAGAAAATGTAGTCCATCAACAAAGGAGGTGGCTTACAAAACACTCGTTCGACCTATACTTGAGTATTGCTCATCAGTGTGGGATCCATACCAGATCGGGTTGACGGAGGAGATAGAGAAGATCCAAAGAAGAGCGGCGCGTTTCGTCACAGGGTTATTTGGTAACCGTGATAGCATTACGGAGATGTTTAGCAAACTCAAGTGGCAGACTCTGCAAGAGAGGCGTTCTGCATCGCGGTGTAGCTTGCTCGCCAGGTTTCGAGAGGGTGCGTTTCTGGATGAGGTATCGAATATATTGCTTCCCCCTACTTATACCTCCCAAGGAGATCACGAATGTAAAATTAGAGAGATTCGAGCGCACACGGAGGCTTTCAGACAGTTGCTCTTCCCGCGAACCATACATGACTGGAAAGGAAAAGGGAGGTAATGACAGTGGCACGTAAAGTGCCCTCGGCCACACACCGTTGGGTGGCTTGGGAGTATAAATGTAGATGTAGATGCGTGAAAGATCTCTTGCACGCGTCGTTTGGTGATGATCGTGTGCTCAGCCGCCACTTTCGTCATGCTGGGCCTCCCAGGTTCCCAGACCTCAGTCCGTGCGATTATTGGCTTCAGGGTTACCTGAAGTCGCAAGTGTATCGTGATCGACCGACATCTCTAGGGATGCTGAAAGACAACATCCGACGCCAATGCCTCACCATAACTCCAGACATGCTTTACAGTGCTGTTCACAACATTATTCCTCAACTACAGCTATTGTTGAGGAATGATGGTGGACATATTGAGCATTTCCTGTAAAGAACATCATCTTTGCTTTGTCTTACTTTGTTATGCTAATTATTGCTATTCTGGTCAATGAAGCGCCATCTGTCGGACTTTTTTGAGCGTTTGTATTTTTTGGCTCTAATAAAAAAAAACTGTCATTCCAAGCATGTGTGTCAATTTGTGCCTCTCTATCTACATTATTCTGTGATTTATTCAGTTTTCAAATTTATACTGACTTTTTGATCACCCAGTACAAGACATGTCGTCATGCACTGCCAATTCTGCATCACTTTGAATCCTCCTCCAACTGTTTGTCCAAGATATCCTTCCTGCGTAGTGGATGTGGGGCAATGTAGTTCAGCATGGGTGAACTTCTGATGCATCCACTGATGGTACACCTCGTATTGCCTAGTCTGACATCCTAGTCTCCTTACATGGCTGTTCCACCACACAGAGGAGCAGTATCTGCTGACAGAGTACATAAGTCATAGGGCAGACCTCTCTGTGTGAAAGTGTATGCTCCCCACCTGCTACCACAAAAGTTATGCAGGATATCATTGCATGTGTTGACTTTAGTTGCTGTTGCTTCTAGGGGTTTCCTTAAGGACAGGATGTAATCCAGTATGATGCCAAGATACTTGAGAAACTAATTATGGGGAGGCAGTTTGGTGTTTAGTTATACGTAAGGGATTTTGAGGCTTCCCTATTATTCAAAACAGGTTGTGTCTGTTTTGCTCGTGCTGACAGTCAGTCTCCAGTCAGTAGAATTTCTCAGCAACTTTAAGTTCCTGTGAAGGAGACTGTCAGTATCTTCCATCCACCTGGCTTGGACAGCTATGGCCAGATCCTCAGTATAACCAAATTTATATAATTTTGTCTCTGCCATGTCTCATATGTGCAGGTTAAAAAGAGCAGGTGCCAGCACAGGTCCTTGAGAGCTGCCGTGATAACTTTCCAGACCCTATTTATGTTATCACCCATTACTATTTTGAAGGTTCTGTCACATAGCATGTTATTGACAAGGTGTAAGAGTTTCTGGCATGGAATGGTGCAGTGCAGTCAGTATCTTAGACCATCTTTCCACAAGGTATCATATGCAGTAGTGAAATCTAGAAAGACGGCCAGCATCTTGAGTCCTTGTCAGAACCCTGCTTCGATGGGGCCAGTTATGCTGAGTACCTGGGCTTCACAGCTTCTGTTGTGGGAAAAGCTGGCTTGTTCCACTTGTAGACGTTCTTTCAGTATTGATTCTGTCTGGCTAAGAATGAGCCTTTACAATAGATTCCAGGTGGTACTTAGGAGGGAAATCAGACGACAGTCTGGTTTGCCTGGCTTTGGCAAAGATATTATTAGCTATACAGAAGTTTGTATGGTAGTCAAGTGATGGCCTGTTGTACAATCCTGTCGTGTGAATGATTTTTTAAAAATGTTCTGCTTATTGACCTTATGTGCAACCAGAAGTTTCTAGGATTCTCAGCAAGGTCTTTCGCTAATGTAGGGTGATGGGAGTTGTTGAATGCTATGAGCATCGACCTTTTTATAAACACATGAATTTCTAAATAATTTTTGCTTGTTGGTATTTCTGTATTTTTTTTAACAGAGAGTGCAATAATCTATGTTTTATCAGAATTTTCTGAATTTTGTTATTGAACCACAATATTTTCTGTCCTTAATCCACTTCCACAGCACATACTTCTCCATAGTGTGATTTACGAGGTCAGTTCAATAAGTAATGCAACACATTTTTTTTCTCGGCCAATTTTGGTTGAAAAAACCGGAAATTTCTCGTGGAATATTTTCAAACATTCCCGCTTCGTCTCGTATAGTTTCATTGACTTCCGACAGGTGGCAGCGCTGTACGGAGCTGTTAAAATGGCGTCTGTAACGGATGTGCGTTGCAAACAACGGGCAGTGATCGAGTTTCTTTTGGCGGAAAACCAGGGCATCTCAGATATTCATAGGCGCTTGCAGAATGTCTACGGTGATCTGGCAGTGGACAAAAGCACGGTGAGTCGTTGGGCAAAGCGTGTGTCATCATCGCCGCAAGGTCAAGCAAGACTGTCTGATCTCCCACATGCGGGCCGGCCGCGCACAGCTGTGACTCCTGCAATGGCAGAGCGTGCGAACACACTCGTTCGAGATGATCGACGGATCACCATCAAACAACTCAGTGCTCAACTTGACATCTCTGTTGGTAGTGCTGTCACAATTGTTCACCAGTTGGGATATTCAAAGGTTTGTTCCCACTGGGTCCCTAGTTGTCTAACCGAACACCATAAAGAGCAAAGGAGAACCATCTGTGCGGAATTGCTTGCTCGTCTTGTGGCTGAGGGTGACAATTTCTTGTCAACGATTGTTACAGGCGATGAAACATGGGTTCATCACTTCGAACCTGAAACAAAACGGCAATCAATGGAGTGGCGCCACACCCACTCCCCTACCAAGAAAAAGTTTAAAGCCATACCTTCAGCCGGTAAAGTCATGGTTACAGTCTTCTGGGACGCTGAAGGGGTTATTCTGTTCGATGTCCTTCCCCATGGTCAAACGATCAACTCTGAAGTGTATTGTGCTACTCTTCAGAAATTGAAGAAACGACTTCAGCATGTTCGTAGGCACAAAAATCTGAACGAACTCCTTCTTCATGACAACGCAAGACCTCACACAAGTCTTCGCACCCGAGAGGAGCTCACAAAACTTCAGTGGACTGTTCTTCCTCATGCACCCTACAGCCCCGATCTCGCACCATCGGATTTCCACATGTTTGGCCCAATGAAGGACGCAATCCGTGGGAGGCACTACGCGGATAATGAAGAAGTTATTGATGCAGTACGACGTTGGCTCCGACATCGACCAGTGGAATGGTACCGTGCAGGCATACAGGCCCTCATTTCAAGGTGGCGTAAGGCCGTACATTGAATGGAGATTACGTTGAAAAATAGTGTTGTGTAGCTAAAAGATTGAGGAATAACCTGGTGTATTTCAATGCTGAATAAAACAACCCCTGTTTCAGAAAAAAAAAAAATGTGTTGCATTACTTATTGAACTGCCCTCGTACAATCAGTTTAAACTTTGCCCATAATTCCTGATATCCATTACACTGTAACAAGACATCCTTCTCCAGCATTACTTTTCCTCAACAGCAGTTGTTGATACCAATATTATTTTTCAAATTTTGGACAGGTCAATATTATCTCAGTTGCTTTTTTGAAAACTTCCATATAATTTTATACACAGTATGTTATATTTCAAGCTAAAATTTATGAAAAGGAATTACTTTATAAAAGATTTTAGTTTCAATGTTATAATCGACAAGTACTAGTTCTGAGTGTACAGTTAAAATTATTTTTTTTGTAGAAACATTTGAAAGTATCTATTATTTGCACACTTAAAATTTTTATTACTAATTACCAAATCCTGTACTGTTTATTATGTTTATTTCTGGATTCATTTGTGAAATAATAATCAAAATTAATAATGTAACGAAAACTAGTAGGAATTCATTTGTTAAGAAAAATTGTAAATCCTTTGGAATAAGGCGCAACAATGTAATTTTGACTTTGTTAATGCGAAAAATCAAAATACTGAATGATATATTTTCCACTGATTTTCTCTCATTTTAGTATATTTCCATAAAAATTCTGCAACAACAATCTTCCAATTTATTTAGTTCAAACCAACCATAAGGACCCAACATTAGATTTTCAGCTTCAAGAGATGCCTAGACAAGAAGAAGTGGAGCCATTTTAACACGACAAACTACGTAAACTTGAAAGTTATTTTACTGTTCGCTCCTCTCAAATCTTCATAAAAGACTTTGCTTATTGATTACTTGGATTGGGCATTGTTTAATGTGGCCAATAGATGGAAGGAAGAGGGAGATTACAAGATCAGGAATGGATGTACGAAAATTCTCAAGAATTTGTTGAAATAGGATTTTGTGAAGATTAGATTAATAACAGCCGACAAACCACATTTAAAAAGCCATTCTTCCCAAGCTCCATATATGAATGTAATGTAATGGGAAGAGACCCTAAAAATAGGTACAATGGGAAGGACACTCTACCATGCACTTCACAGAGTATGGGTGTAGATGTAGTTGCCTGCAAACAGCATCACAGGGCTGTAGCAATAGTCTGCCATGAAAAGTAGCAGTCCTGTCACACTATTTTAATGTCCATCAAACATTTCTGATGTTCAGCATGTTCATTTTCTAGAGACAACAATTACAGTGCTGGACTTTTAGCAGTAGTGTTCAGATCCTTTTCTGCCATCTAGGTCTACATACTAGATAGTTTTCTGAGATCTTTGCCAGTGAATGATAGGACATTTTCTTCAACAGAGTAATACGACCAATTTCCACAACCACATTCCCTCCCAACTAACTGAGCTACCACCCAATTTCTAAACACTGTGCTGTGGATACATTTTGAAAATTAACTTAATTTAATTTTACAGAAATCTGAAAGCTCATATCTCGCTACCGTATCTCTTATGTATTGTGATTTCTTAGAATTCCCACCACTGTCAAACTTCTGGACACAGTGTAATTCTGAGGTTCGAATGGAGGAATACAATTTGAAACTTTTATGAGCTTCAGATTATGTAGGTTGCAAATACCTATTGTGTGTAAGTTACAGCAGTTCAATATATGACAGAATTACCTTTTCATGATTTAGTTGCCAATAAAGCACCAAAACATTACTTAAATGACACACATTATCTCACATATGCGATTAGAACCTTGAAAAATGGCTCACAGTCTGGTATTTGGATTATTAAAATCAATATATATTACCAAACTAATAAATAAAACAATGGAAAATCCAGGATGGAATGTATGCGAGTTGTGTGCAAGTTGCGTTTATGCACGCACGTGCATGTGTATGTGTGTGTTTGTGTGTTTTCTAATGTTGACGAAGGCCTTAATGCCCGAAAGCTGTAATTGCGAGAGCCTTTTTGTTGTGCCTATCTGCAACTCAGCATATCCGCTATAAGGTGACTACAAACAAATAAATATATTGACATAGCTTATCTGAATAACCAACCTCATTTTGAAAATATATCTTTGATAAATGCCAGGTATGTGTTAACGACTAGTAAATAAAAGATATACAAGTCAGAATGAAACTGTCCAATTTTATTGAGTTATTATGGAAGACTATTTTCTTAATTTTGAATAGAACAACCAAAAATAAAGAGTGCTGGTTAAGGTGATTCAAAACAGGTGCACAGTCTGCAAGATAACCATTTACAAATCCCATATTTCTTCACAACCATTTCTCTTTCAGGCACAGCAATAAAACAAGAATAAATAAATGTGTGATCTCTGCCACAAAAGCAACAAAAAGAATGAAATTTTATAAGATACAGTAACAACACTGTTTCATCTACACATTTAAAAATATACCATTTTATAATTAAAGGTCTAACATATCACAACTGTTGTTCTTAAAATAACACACTATGATAAAATGTTACAGAGATGACAAATTTCAGGACACAATGTAAACAATAAATGCAAAGTAAGTTTTTTTTTATGAAAATGATCATGATTCTGCATTATCTGTGGAACAAAATATAACTTGGGTAGATAACAAAAATATGATCAAATTAGTGAAAGCACACAAACACACACTCCCTTATTTTGGATGAGAGAAAACTATCATTTCCTTTCAAAGCTTGTCCTCAGCAGATTCTTTAATACTTCTAATAATGAATGGCCTTAGTAGATTTTGCCATCAAAACTACTTTAGACTAATTAATCACATGTTTTGAACATTTCAATAGTATTTCTTGGTTGAATACTGAAGATAATCATAAACACTCTTCATGAACATGTTACTGACAATAGCCACAACACTTTCTTAAGTCTGGTCCCCAAACTAAAGTCTTCAACAATAACATCATTCTGGCATGTTGCTCTGTCACAGCCACTTGAAATGCAGGCCAACAAGTCCTCATAGCATAGAGGGCATTATCACTATCACCCATAAAGCTGTTCAAATGCCACAAAATATAAAAACCTGCCCATTACTTAAGATGAAATTATTTATCTGATATAAAAATCCAGAATATGAGATGAAATAGATGTGCAAAATTTAAAGGAAATAACCCAAGAATATTCTACATTGGCATATAAACTTTATCGAAAATTTAAAATCAATAAATTATCCTACCACTGCTTTACACTTGATAGCATTTGATGCATGCAGTAAATTTCAGTGCATTTTCAAAATATATGCACCTGTCTTTGTCTATAATGAAGTTTAATTAACAGACAGATATGCATTTTCTATCACAATATATCTTGACCACTATTACAAAAGTTTCCTTCTACAGAAATCGCGATCTAAAAATTCAGGAACTACAGGTAATGAAGGATGCTGGATGACACATTGTTTACGTAATGAGAACCATGTCTTCAAATGATTTATGAAACAACTCTTGAATTTGTCTTACCCCCCTCTTTAACAACAATACATGTACCTAATATCAGATGGAAATATTTCAAATCTGTAAAAACTTTTATCAAAATACTGATTTCACTGGTCACATGTAACAGTATATAAACAAGACTACTAAAACTTAATATTGTACAGTTATCCACAGAAACAAATCTGCGCGCACACACACACACACACACACACACACACACACACACACACACACACACACACACAGGTAAGGCACATCATTGGGCTAATACTTTGGAACAGTTAAAACAACAGGAAAATAAAATGGAGAGAAGAATCAAACAACAATATGTTAATGGTGTTGGCCAACTATCACAATCCATTTTGTAGGATATGGAATGCAGCACCAAGAGCCCAGCTGATCTCATGACCATCAATTTTCTTGTACAACTGAAAAAAATAAGAAAAGCTGTATTCAGAATGGAGTATTTGGATAACTGAACAAAGTTTGTTTTTAAAAATAAGTTCCTTTTTATAAATACATACTACAGGGCTGCAGCTGGAAAACTGCACAATGCACTGTAAGTACCTGCATATATCTTAGTTACCAGCAGTACCCTAACTGAAGCATTCATAGCCAACTAAATTCATTGGTCATTATTTAAAATGACTTAATCTTTTAAAAATACTGCC
This sequence comes from Schistocerca americana, assembly GCF_021461395.2. Classification (NCBI taxonomy): domain Eukaryota; kingdom Metazoa; phylum Arthropoda; class Insecta; order Orthoptera; family Acrididae; genus Schistocerca; species Schistocerca americana. Next base: position 53,409,409 of record NC_060127.1, read on the forward strand.
AAGTGTTAATGATAAATTGTGATCAATCTTCTATGCATAGAAGCCACGAAAGTGGTAAAAATTAATTGGCAGATCAGAGAAGTTTACAGAGGAAGCCGTATCAACAATGCAATGGTAAAAAAATGGGCTACAGCAGTTAAAGGTGGCCATCATCCATGCAGACTTGGTTCAGAAATTTGATGCAGAAGTTCCAGAAAACATACGCTTTATTATTTTTTCCTTGCCCGATGAGGTTCCTCAAGTTGCAACATACGTTGTTTGTGAAATTCTTAAAGAAGTCAAAGTTATGTACACATGCTGTCTGCAGTCTAGCAGTTGAGTAGTACAGAAAAAGGGGTGATGAGTTTTTTAGTTGAACTGCTGAACTGTCAGTAAAAATAAACAACAGTCAGCACCACAACAATGGCCATTCAGAAGTGGCTGTCAATTCAGGCAACAGACTTATTAAAATAGAATTTAGAATCTGACTGTATGCTGTTTTAAGTATCCTGGTATTGGCTGAAATTACACTGAAAAGGAGAGTAAACAAGGAAACATGACAAAATCTAAATTGGGCTACAAGTAAGTAAATGAACTATGCTTCTTTGCGAATACAGTGTGCCCAGAAAGTCCCCATACTCCTACATCAATAGAGTATACACACAAAATCCATGTATCCAGCAGATCTGTATGTGCACTATCGCACCTTATACAGATATCTACGAGTCATTTTCTTACGGAGCACCTCAGGAGCTGCACATAGAAAGGGTTCCTGAACTCTTTTAAAAATGCCTTCATTAGTCTTGTAGCAACATTTAGCCACATGGGGCTTCATTATTCCCCATAACGAGTTGCCTGGTGTGATGAGGTCCAACCAGGTACTGTGATGACATTCCAGCCTCTATCTTAACCCAGAATGTGTTCCTTTCCAACCCTCATGCATCATGAGATTTTCCTTAGACCAGAAGACCACATTCCTCCTGTGTGAATTGCAATATGTAGCAATTCCTCAGAAATAACACTCTTGAGTGAGAGAGACTTTCCAGAAACTGTGCCAATAAAGCAGAGCTGGTTGCAACTTTCTGCTACATGTTGTCATCTAATAAGTCATTTATAAATATCAGTCAAAACTCTCATTTTCAAATCACTTTTTAATGCTTAACTGCTCACATTGGGTGAATGTGACCTAAGGATTTTCCCTTCTGCTGCTGATCTTTGCCATGGTGAGAAACAAATATAGCCAGCCCAAGTAAATTCCTTTATTGTGTGGCTGTCTCTTGAGCTCTATTTAAAATTGGTTGGGTGAGATGGTTTGGACCTTGATGAAATGTAAAGCACTGTGCAGTTCAAATAATTTTCAGACCAATGGCTGCCTACATGTGGGCTCAAAGATTTCCACTTACATTTCTCTCAATGTAGTTTCAACACCCATTATTAAAAGTAGTCCCTAAGCTCCTAGAAAGCACAAAATGCACACAAATGAGTGACCACTCTTATGTCCAGACAGCACTTTGTAATATGCTCTGTTTCAGCTATGTAACACCTCATTCACATGGAGAGAGAGAGAGAGAGAGAGAGAGAGAGAGAGAGAGACGTGACTTAAAGAGACATACAAAACAGGCTGACCAGATTGTTGAAAAGCCCAAATTAGAACCAAAAGAACATCAACTAGAGAAGCCAATCCATCAATTGTCTCAAATCCACTAAACCAATGAAGAGAATGCCTGGGGTATTGTACAGAATAACTATGACCTCCTTGGAAATTTCTCACCATATACTGTCAGTCTGAGGAAAGAAGCTAGTAAACACACACTTACTCGAACATATAGTCCAAGCCTTCTTACAATGTGTTTGAGAAATTGGAGGAAACATAAGAATTTAACATCCCACCGAAACTGAATTCACCACAGTTGGAGAATAAGTTCATTTGGAGAAGAATGGGAAGGAAATAGGAATAGGAATGATCCCGGCACTTTTCTAAGTCATCAAGGAATACCATGGAAAACTCCAAGCAGTATAGTCAGAAACGAATTTGAACTGCAGTCCTTCCACATCCAAGTCCAAGAGTGAAACAATTCCTAGCTGGACATATCTAATACTCAGGAAACAAACGTTGACAGGTGACAGGCTTCTTTATGAAGTCTGCAGTTTTATCCATTCACTCAGAGTTTCAATAAACAAGTCACTAAATAAATAAAATTATTATAAGAAACTGTCAACCAATTTGAAGTGTCTTTAGTAAACACACTGTTGCAAAGCAATTAAATTAAATGACAGCTGTCATTTCCACTGCATGTAAATGAAACAAGATATGACATTTATGAAACAGTGGCATCTCAGCAGCACTATCACCTCAAGAGAACAAGAATGCATTGCAGTTTGTTCCACAATTCCACACCATGTAACAACATTATTCAACACACCACATCAGACTATAGATATTCTGCAACAGGAATGGGCAGGATATATACAATGGCTATCCAAAAAGTAACAGATGGTTTGGTTTAGCGCAGCAGTGGGAGGGGCTGCAGTTGCCATCTTTGTGCCATACGCCCCTACGCTCAGTACGCATCCTGCAGTGGTAGCGTACAGTCTATGTCTCTGCTACTTTGCTTTCTGTGATGGGTTAAAATGTGTGCTGTAATAGAAAATCTCATCACTTGTGAGGTGCGTTCCACGATTAGGTTTTTGTTGGTAAAAAACTGCAGACCAACTGAAATTTATTGCAACCATTGTGATGTGTACAGAAATGGAATAACGAGTGAAAGTCAAATGAGGTAATGGTGCATTTATTTTAAAAACTGCCATACCAATGCTCATGATGAGGAATGCAGTGGTAGGCCTAGCCTTGTGACTGACAAACTGGTGATGAAAATCAATGACGAAATTCATGAAAATCATTGCTTCACAATTACGGAACTTTCGCGACATTTTTCCAAATTTGAAGGGGTCTGGTGCATGAAATGGTGGCAGAGAAGTTAGGGTACCACAATTTTTGTGAAAGGTGTGTTCCCAAAATCCTGATGGAAGACCATAAACAACAGACTTAATGCAGCACTGATCTTCCTCAAAGATTACGAGAGAAATGATACAGAGTTCGTCGTATTGTAACTGGGGACAAGACTTGGGTGAAGTAGATTTTGTGAACCAAAAAAGGTCACTGATGGAATGACAAAATAAATTCCCCCAAGAAACTAAGGAAGTGTTTGCAAACGCTTTCAGCAGCAAAGATCATAGCTACTGTGTTAGGGAATGATTATTATTGGTTTCCTTGAACAAGTCACAACTAACTCAGAGAGGTATTGTCAAATATTGACAAAGTTAAGGCTGGTGATACAAAATATGTGGCGGGGAAAACGTGGCGCAAAACTTTTGTTTTCCCACAACAACGCACATCCACACACTGCCAATCAAACCAGAGAGAGCATATGGGGTTTTGGATGGAAGTTGTTTGATCATCCAACATACAGCCCGGATTTGGTACCAAGCGACTACCACCTCTTCCCACAATGACATGGCTCACTATACAACACTTTGAAACATGCCGAACTGCTTGCTGGTATAAGCCAATGTTCACAATCGCAGACAGCAGATTTCTAAAGAGACAGTACTGAAAAACTTGTGCCACAGTATGATACGTGCCTCAATTTTAATGGTGACTATGCAGAAAAATAGTTTAAGAGTGTTCCTTTACAATGTATGTAATAACATTTGGTTTTTCCATATTGTTAATTTTTTATTTCAAATATCTATTTCTTTCTGGATAGCCCTCAAACTAATGAAGGTACAGAACATGATTTTCTGAACAGTTTCCTCAATTTCACAGTATTAAGAGTAAATACAAACAGCCATTCAGATATGGATTTGTTATATGAACAAAAGATGTGTTAAACCTAACAGGTTAGCATCTCCTGCTATAATACTACCATACAACTTCAAGACTATAAATGTCTGAACTGTATTCAAAAATCAAAATTTCTTCACAAGAACTTTTGCAATTTTGGATGCATGAAAGATTCCTTGCGAGATCCTGGCCATATAAATGAGGGACGCAACCATCAAAATCTGGATTCAAGTAGATTATTTGTTTTCCAACTACAGGCAATATTTACTTATTCCAAATACATAGTTTCTTAGACAAAATAAAAAAAAAAAGCTTATCAAAAAATCGAAATGTTAATTAAGTAAATTGATTCATCAAATTCATATGGCATTTTCACCAAGTGTCACTTACATTTAATGACTTCTCTGGCTTCAAACCAAAGCCATCCTGCAGCAGCACAGTGATGAACGTCAGATCAAGACACATGAAGGGCTGCTCAGCATTTGGCGTTTCACAACCTGAGAAATTAAGAATTTGGTGAGACATTTTAACTCTTTATAAGCTGATCCTTCTCTAGGAAAAATAAAAACTATGTTTTAATGAACACAGGAAGCAAATGAGTAACCCACAACTATAGAGAAACAATGATGTTGGCTCAAAATAAGGTTCTATCCTATACCAAGTCAGATTAATATAATAATGACATCCACATTCCACTGCATCAAAAGGAAAATTCACTTAAGGGAATTATCAAATTACTTTATGTTTAATTTAATGCATAGATCATCACTTGATAACAGCATTCCAGAACTGTAGATGGCTAGCTAACTAGAGGCAAGCGATATCAATATTTTATTAAAAAAGGCAAATATATTTTGTTTATGATATGTGACATCACCACATGACAGAGTATCCTTCATCTATCATTTGCACAGCAAGTCACGCTGATGGTCTCTTCCGTTTGCAGCATCCGACTATTTTTAAAAGTCTACTAGTCTAGTTACCCAATAAAGAAAAATCTATTTGACAAGTGGCAAGTAATACATACTATAAAAAGAAGTGCCAGCAATTTACTGGACTACGAAATACAGCTATGATACAATACCAATGATGATAAAACTAAAATATGGTAATTTATGAAATTTATTAATTTCATTGGGACAGATTATCTGAAATTTTAAAAGCCTACTATAATGTTTCACAGGTTTTTTCAACAGTCAAATTTCAACTTCAGAACAAAGTTTCTTGTGGTGCCATTTTTATATAAAATATTGTTCGTATTTTTGCCCACCACTATGAAATAAAAATCTGACTTTTCCACAAAGCTGACTGTGCAAAAAAAGTATGGGCAGTCACTTACTTTTCTTGGCAGCATCCTCAAACTGCTTAACTGTGACAACTCCACCACTGAATGGATCTGAAACAAAGGATCAATGTATGAGAACAAATGATCATCATCTACACCGCAAGTCATGTTGAAGGTACAGCTGCTTTCCATTTGCAGAATCTTACAATGTCTTTAAGTTATCAATCAAATTATTTGACTGGCAAGACCAGCATGTGGGAGTTTGCTGATGTATGAATTAAGTGTTCAGCAATAATGGCCCAAAAAATATTTTTTTACATGGGAGACTGTTAAATTACAGTATAATATACACTCCTGGAAATGGAAAAAAGAACACATTGACACCGGTGTGTCAGACCCACCATACTTGCTCCGGACACTGCGAGAGGGCTGTACAAGCAATGATCACACGCACGGCACAGCGGACACACCAGGAACCGCGGTGTTGGCCGTCGAATGGCGCTAGCTGCGCAGCATTTGTGCACCGCCGCCGTCAGTGTCAGCCAGTTTGCCGTGGCATACGGAGCTCCATCGCAGTCTTTAACACTGGTAGCATGCCGCGACAGCGTGGACGTGAACCGTATGTGCAGTTGACAGACTTTGGGCGAGGGCGCATAGTGGGCATGTGGGAGGCCGGGTGGACGTACCGCCGAATTTCTCAACACGTGGGGCGTGAGGTCTCCACAGTACATCGATGTTGTCGCCAGTGGACGGCGGAAGGTGCACGTGCCCGTCGACCTGGGACCGGACCGCAGCGACGCACGGATGCACGCCAAGACCGTAGGATCCTACGCAGTGCCGTAGGGGACCGCACCGCCACTTCCCAGCAAATTAGGGACACTGTTGCTCCTGGGGTATCGGCGAGGACCATTCGCAACCGTCTCCATGAAGCTGGGCTACGGTCCCGCACACCGTTAGGCCGTCTTCCGCTCATGCCCCAACATCGTGCAGCCCGCCTCCAGTGGTGTCGCGACAGGCGTGAATGGAGGGACGAATGGAGACGTGTCGTCTTCAGCGATGAGAGTCGCTTCTGCCTTGGTGCCAATGATGGTCGTATGCGTGTTTGGCGCCATGCAGGTGAGCACCACAATCAGGACTGCATACGACCGAGGCACACAGGGCCAACACCCGGCATCATGGTGTGGGGAGCGATCTCTTACACTGGCCGTACACCACTGGTGATCGTCGAGGGGACACTGAATAGTGCACAGTACATCCAAACCGTCATCGAACCCATCGTTCTACCATTCCTAGACCGGCAAGGGAACTTGCTGTTCCAACAGGACAATACACGTCCGCATGTATCCCGTGCCACCCAACGTGCTCTAGAAGGTGTAAGTCAACTACCCTGGCCAGCAAGATCTCCGGATCTGTCCCCCATTGAGCATGTTTGGGACTGGATGAAGCGTCGTCTCACACGATCTGCACGTCCAGCACGAACGCTGGTCCAACTGAGGCGCCAGGTGGAAATGGCATGGCAAGCCGTTCCACAGGACTACATCCAGCATCTCTACGATCGTCTCCATGGGAGAATAGCAGCCTGCATTGCTGCGAAAGGTGGATATACACTGTACTAGTGCCGACATTGTGCATGCTCTGTTGCCTGTGTCTATGTGCCTGTGGTTCTGTCAGTGTGATCATGTGATGTATCTGACCCCAGGAATGTGTCAATAAAGTTTCCCCTTCCTGGGACAATGAATTCACGGTGTTCTTATTTCAATTTCCAGGAGTGTATATGTTTGTGAGTGTTATAGTTTAATTAAGAAAACAATATTCATCAAGACATGCCCACTTCAAAAGCTTTTAATGTCATCAGTTCATCTGAAACAATTAGTCAACACCAAATCCCCTCTTCAATTTCCTCCTCATTCATTTGAAACAAGCAACAGAACAAAATCTTTTCTTAGTCTACTACAAAAATTTTTGTAACATCCTACTGATAGAGATGATGTACCACAGAGAACAACCGCAAGATAATTGCTCACTTACCAATGAGACCAAACTCTGTTGCCCGGTCAAAATAGTAAGAGAATGCATTGATCGTACGATCCTTTCGATTGAGCTCAACTGGTTGGGGCTTCTCCACTTTCCCAGCCACATAAGCCCGGACTAACTGGGAACAGCGCTTCCAATCTACTATTGGCTTCTTTTCACCAACCTTGTTGGCACCACCTTTGATTTCTTGGTAGACTGCCCTGTCTGGTGGAGGACCACTGTAACAACAATTGCAGTAAATATATTTGAACATGAGTTAAATATTAAAAACTACTTAATTATGTAATAAATTTGTATGTATCACTGATAATGGGTTTTCAAATATTGGTTTGAGGAAATTAATCAGGGTGTGGTACTGTTATAAAATAATATATCATAACCTGGTTCCTTGCAGCCATGAGATTATAAGATGGACTGCACCTTGTGGCCCAACAACGTTTTGCACAGAAAATCACTTTTATGAAATTATTTCACAATGTGCAACTTACACAAAAATAAATAAATTGGACCCTTCAACAATCTATAGAAAATTAAATTTTTACAGGGAATTACACAGAAGTACTATATTCTCCTGGAGATTTGCTGTCCTTAGACTCCATTCATCAACAGTAGCTTCCGTCACCCACTGCCCCACCCCTTCTAAAGGCACAGGGTGTGTATGTGATGATTTATCTCATTCTTCGATTTCTGTGTAGAATAAAAAATTGGAAATTAAAAGCTTCTACAGCTTTTTAGCTTCTTTCAGATCTATATGCTTGACAGCACTCAACTTCAATTCAATTCAATGGTGTGTCCTCTCTCCAAAGATTTCTCTCTCAGCTTGACCTTTTTCACCCTTATTACAATGATGTTCCATTCACTAAATCCTCCATACTATCACACTCAGCAGCAGTTTTCTATTATCACAATCAAACATTTTTAATATGATTGTTTTTATATTTGTCAATTTTCTTCCATATACTTTCTTTTTGATTTAACTACTAACAGAGAAATCCCCAGAGAGCTCGCGCGCGCGACACACACACACACACACACACACACACACACACACACACACACACAGGACATGCTCCAGTACAGTATTTGTAACACTACATGTACGCAGTGCCTACTGTGTGTGTAAAGGGTGGGGTGGGGCGAGGTCACACTCCAACACGATGACGTGAATGGAAACCTGAAAACATCATCAATTCTGAAATCCAAAAAAGTCAGTGAGATTTACTGATACCTGCTGGTATAGAATGTCCAGTAGAGTTAAAAATACTACAAAAACCAAACCATCAGTTATTGTCAGGTGAGAAGTCCAAATATAGAACACTATCACACTTTAAATATGCTCATTTTACAGCCAGTTTACCTCAGACCAAGATACCATACCAATCTGACAAAAATATTTTGCGGAGAGAGCTTTAAAGCAGCGTACCTCACAAGATATGTACTTCCACTGAAGGTCCACTCTTTGCCATTGATGATGGGGTTTACACAGTCACTGTGGATTTCCTTTACATCAGACTTGTTGCCCTGCAACAGGACCCCCTTCCGAGCAGCCATCAGCCCCAAGCCCAAATAGCTGAAAAAGGAGAAAAGTATGCAATTAAAATGTCCTATTCCACATGGAACACACTAGTTGAGGTCATTACACTGAAACTTCTCAAGGAAGATCTTCCAATGATATAAAAGAAAACCACATACCATTGCTATCTTTGAAAGTAAATTACTATTTTTCAGAAAATACACTCCAAGACAAAAAAAGGGACACACCTTGAAGGAATTATCTAAATGGGATGGAAATCGATGTGTCTTACATGTGCAGACGAACAAATTATTATAATTTCAGAAACACTGGATGATTTATTCAAGAGAAAGAGCTTCACAAATTGAGAAAATCAATAAAGCATTAGTCCACCTCTGGCCCTTATGCAAGCAGTTATTTGGCTTATCATTGATAGAGTTGTTGGATGTCCTCATGGATATCGTGCCATATTCTATCCAACAACACTACAAATCAATGCCAAGCTGAATAACTGCTTGCATAAGGGGCAGAGATGGACCAACACATTATATATCTTCCATTTTTTTTCTGAAATTGTAATCTTCGTTTGTCTGTACACGTATATCCCATCTATCGATTTCTGTTCCATTCTGATAATTTCTTTGTGGTGCATTTCCACCCCCCCCCCCCCCCCCCCCTTAGAGTGTAATTATGAGAGAGTCACGGTATAACACTGAAATATACATGGAAACTAAGGGTAAAGTAACTACTGTAAGGAAGCAAACTATAACAGATTCAGTTGTTCAGCGCTCTGCTTGACAGTAGTAATAGGTGCAGGTCAGGGCAGTTTAAGTGTCACTGCTGAAATACTGATCATTCTTGGCGTTTGAATGTTCAAGTTGACATGTATCAATATACCGAATATCTCAGACTAATTTCAGACTACTCTGTTGAACAGGAACATAAAATTCTACTTAAAAGACTCTTTGTAACAGGAAACAAACCACTGCTGGGCATTACTTTAAAGACTTGATGAGCAGTATTTGTTTAGGCTCATTCCAGATGGCCATCACAAAAACAGAATTGCAGATATCTGTTGAAACATCAGAGAAAATGCACATGACTTGTGGGAGCAATACTAGAAAATAGAGTTAAATTTATAAGCCCACTTGTCAGAATGATGTTACAGCACCTCTTTTTGAATGCATGGACTCATTCGGTTGGAGTGTCATCCAGTCATTGTGCCCCCTCCTGTGGCAAACTGGTCCACAACTGATCCTTGATGTCTTGCATACTGGCAGTGGGATGGAGTAGACATCTGAGCTGTTACCACATGTTCTATCACAGACAGATCTGGATATTTTGCCTGTGCCATGTGTAAATGATCATTGTCCTGTTGAAAAATGGCACCAAAATACTGTCTCAAAAGTAACATGTGAGGACACAGGATATCTGTGACAATGTTGTAGTATCAGATTTCCCTTAACACTCTGCCCATGAGCAATTTTAATACTGTTCTATACAACATCATGGGGAATTTTTATTTAAATTAGAATAGTTGTAAGGATAGAATTAAAGGAATGTAACAAGAAAACGAAAAATTTACTTTAGAGTTGATTTTTCATCGACATTTAATGTAAATCACGCAAGCAACATGAAAATCGCATTCAACATAATAAAAGCAGAATAAACTTATTAATAAATTTTCCGAGTGCTGCTTATCTTAAAACAAGCTTCCATACATAAGCTTGGGAATATGGATACAAAATTTCTGTCATGAGACGGTATTTGTGTAAGTATGTGAGTGAGACGAGAATGTTAAAAATGTGACTGCCAATGATTCAGACGGAAAAATAATAACCTCTGATTTTACAGAGCAACAAAAAGATTTGATGGGAAAATAGCAGCCTACGATGTTGTAGAGCAACAGAAACGTATTTGACTGGTAAACTACGATTTCTGACATGGAAACAGATCAGAAATTACATTTGATGTGATAATCGGGGGCCCTGCGATACTGTCTGGAAATTGCCAAATGCACACATCTATGTCACCTGTGGTTGGAGGATTGTCACAACCGACTGTTGCCATAAGTTGTACTGAATAGCTGCCCACACCATGACACCAAGAACAACACTACCATACCTATCCAAAACAATGGAAGAACAGAACCTCTCCCCAGGTCACCGCCATAACCGCTGATGACAGTCATCTGGGGTAATGCAGAACTGTGAGTCATAACTTCACACAATGTGACAGTTAATTGGTAGTTCACACTTCCTGGTCACAGAACCACTCCAAAGCAGCCCTCTGTGGTGTGGCGTTATTGGCAACCTATAAATGGGACATTAATTCCCTAGGCCAGTTACTGCTAGTCTCTGACCAAGGATACGGAAGTCCATTACTTATTCCTGGGTGGCAGGTGGAGTTGTGAGTGGGTTACTCTGTGCTCAGTGCACGATATTACAATCCTCCCTCTTGGTGGCTAGACACATTCAACAAGAACCTCTATGACGAGTATGCCTGCTGTTCTGTTCCCGTGCAGTGCAACATTGGGCTACTGTCACATACAAATGCCCACAAATCTAGATACTGCACAACTCGACAAGCTGGTCAAATGGATTTTTTTTTTTTTTTTTTTTTTTTGGTAGGGTTTAAGGGCGCTCAACTGCTGAGGTCATTAGCGCCCAGTCACTGGTGTTAGAGCACAAGGAACCTGCTAAAACTCAAGGGGATGGGGGGACATCAAAAGGACCTGACAAAGATGCAGATGAAATAAGTAAAAAGGTTAAATGTCTTTGGTCAAGCCAGTTAAAGTTATAAAACGCAGAAGACGAGCAGCTGCTCGAGCGTCATCAGCTAAAACATCCGGTAAGGTAGATGGCAGGGACAGGACAACACGAAATTGACTAAAACGGGGACACAACAATAAAACATGGCGCACCGTTAATGCCTGACCACAAGGGCACTGCGGGGCTGGGTCACCAGAGAGCAGGTAGCGGTGGCTAAACCGGCAATGCCCAATCCGCAACCTGGTCAGAAGGACCTCCTCGCGCCGAGATGGTCGGGAGGATGTTGTCCAAGCAGTTGGGAGCGGTTTTACTGCCTGGAGCTTGTTTCCTTGGAGGGATGACCAAGCATCCCACCACAAGGACACAAGCCTCTTACATACATCCCCACAAACGTCAGATGACGGGACACAATGGGAGGCTGGCCGAGGCTGGAGGACTGCAGCCTTGGCTGCAGCATCCGCAGCCTCATTCCCAGGCACTCCTACATGTCCGGGGACCCACAGAAAGCTGATAGAACCGCCATTATCAGCGAAAGAATGGAGGGACTGCTGGATTCGTTGAATCAAGGGATGGACCGGATAGGGAGCCCCAAGGCTCTGAAGAGCACTGAGGGAGTCAGTGCAAAGTACATACGAGGAATGGCGGTGGCGGCGGGCATACTGAATGGCCTGATGGAGAGCAAAAAGCTCGGCCGTAAAGCTGGAACATTGGTCAAGGAGCCGGTATTTAAAGGTGGCGGTCCCGACGACAAAGGCACAGCCGACACCATCGTCAGTTTTGGAGCCATCGGTGTAAATAAAGGTGTGACCAGCAAGTCGAGCACGAAGTTCGACAAACCGTGAGCAATACACTGCAGCCGGAGTACCCTCCTTCGGGAGTGAGCTGAGGTCCAGATAAATACGAACCGGAGCCTGGAGCCAAGGTGGTGTCAGGCTCTCACCCTCTCTGAAGGTGGTAGGGAGGGCAAAATCCAATTGTCGAAGCAGGCGACGGAAGCGGACTCCGGGGAGCAGCAGGGCAGACACATACAACCCGTACTGACGGTCGAGAGAATCGGCGAAGAAGGACTTGTAAGAGGGGTGTTCGGGCATAGACAACAGCCGGCAGGCATACCGACACAGCAGTATGTCGCGCCGGTAGGTCAATGGTAACTCGGCAGCTTCAGCGTAAAGACTCTTGACAGGACTAGTGTAGAAGGCTCCGGTCGCAAGACGTATCCCCCGATGGTGGATGGAGTTGAGCCGGCGTAAGAGGGATGGCCGAGCGGACGAGTAGACGAAGCTCCCATAATCCAGCTTCGATCGGACTATGGACCGATACAAGCGAAGCAGGACAGTGCGATCCGCTCCCCAAGATGAACCGCTAAGAACTCTGAGGACATTAAGGGAACGTGTACAACGGGCCGCCAAATAAGAGACATGTGGAGACCAACACAGTTTCCGGTCCAACGTGAGCCCTAGAAACTTAGTTGTGTCCACGAATGGGAGAACAACGGGACCGAGATGTAAGGATGGCGGAAGGAACGCTTTATATCGCCAAAAGTTCATACAAACCGTCTTCTCTTCAGAGAACCGGAAGCCATTTGCCACGCTCCATGAGTAGAGGCTGTCTAGACAACGCTGGAGGCAGCGCTCCAGGAGGCATGTTCTCTGGGCACTGCAGTAGATCGCGAAGTCATCGACAAAGAGAGAGCCTGAGACATTAGGTGGAATGCAATCCATAATTGGATTGATCGCGATGGCAAAAAGGGCTACGCTCAAGACGGAGCCCTGAGGCACTCCGTTCTCCTGGAGGAAGACGTCGGACAATACGGAACCCACACGTACCCTAAACTTTCGATCCGTTAAAAAGGAATCAATAAAAAGGGGCAGACGACCGCGTAGGCCCCACTTGTGCATAGTGCGGAGGATACCTCCTCTCCAACAGGTATCATAAGCCTTCTCCAAATCGAAGAACACGGCTACCGTTTGGCGCTTTCGCAAAAAGTTGTTCATGATGAATGTCGACAAGGTCACAAGGTGGTCAACAGCGGAGCGGCGGCGACGAAAGCCGCATTGGACATTAGTAAGTAGTCGTCGAGATTCAAGAATCCAAACTAACCGAGCATTAACCATGCGCTCCATCACCTTACAGACACAGCTTGTAAGAGAAATGGGGCGGTAACTAGAAGGAAGGTGTCTATCCTTCCCGGGTTTGGATATAGGAACAACAACGGCGTCACGCCAACGCATGGGGACCTGACCTTCGGTCCAGACGCGATTGTAGGTACGAAGAAGGAAGCTTTTGCCCGCCGGAGAAAGGTGTGCCAGCATCTGAACGTGAATGGCATCTGGCCCCGGAGCAGAGGACCGGGACAGTGCAAGCGCACGTTCGAGTTCCCGCATAGTAAAGGGGGCATTGTAAGTTTCCAGATTCAGCGAGTGGAAGGAAGGTCGCCGAGCCTCGTCTGCCTCTTTCCTGGGAAGGAAGGCAGGATGGTAATGGGCGGAGCTTGAAACCTCCGCGAAAAAGCGGCCAAAGGCGTTGGAGACAGCCACAGGATCAACAAGGACCTCATTACCTGAGGTCAGGCCAGGTACTGAGGAGTGGGCCTTAATGCCCGACAGCCGGCGCAGGCTACCCCAAACAACGGAAGAGGGAGTAAAACTGGTAAAGGAGCTCGTGAAAGAGGCCCAGCAAGCTTTTTTGCTGTCTTTGATGACTCTACGGCATTGCGCTCGGAGTCGTTTGTATTCAATACAATTCGCCAACGTAGGATGGCGGCGAAAGGTGCGTAAAGCACGTCGTCGAGCACGGATAGCGTCCCTACAAGCCTCGTTCCACCAGGGGACGGAAACGCGACGTGAAGAAGAAGTAGTACGAGGTATGGAACGTTCGGCAGCATGGATAATAACAGCCGTGAGGTATTCGACCTGACTGTCACAGCTGGAAAAATCGTGGTCCGGAAAGGTCGCCAGGGAGGAGTAAAGTCCCCAGTCAGCTTTCAGTATGTTCCAGCGCGAAGGACGTGGGGATGGGGTGTGGTGCAGGAGACGAACGACACAGGGGAAGTGGTCGCTCGAATAGGTGTCAGAAAGGACATACCACTCGAACCGACGGGCAAGAGTGGTAGAACAGATCGAGAGGTCCAAGTGGGAGTAGGTATGAGTAGAGTCCGAGAGGAAAGTCGGGGCGCCGGTATTGAGGCAGACAAGATTGAGATGGTTGAAGACATCCGCCAAGAGTGAGCCTCTTTGACAGGATGCAGGAGAGCCCCAAAGGGGATGATGGGCATTGAAGTCGCCAAACAACAAGAACGGCGGGGGAAGCTGATCGATCAGGTGCATCATGTCAGCCCGACTAACAGCAGATGACGGTGGAGTGTAGACGGTACAAACTGAAAAAGTAAAAGCAGAAAGAGTAATGCGGATAGCTATTGCTTGGAGTGGGGTGGTCAATGGGATGGGATGGTAATAGACATCGTCCCGAACGAGCAACATGACCCCACCATGAGCTGGGATACCGGCCACAGGGGCGAGGTCATACCGCTCCGAGGTATAGTGGGAAAAGGCAATACGGTCAGTCGGGCGCAACTTGGTTTCCTGGAGACCAAGGACGAGCGGACAGTGCAGGCGGAGGAGCAGTTGTAATTCCTCCCGATTAGATCGAATACCTCTTATGTTCCAATGAAACAACGCCATTGCTAGTCAAAAAGTTGGGGGAACGAGACGGGGAAGAGCTGGTCACCTCGATGGCCGCGGAGGGCCAGGTTGCGAGGCAACAACGCTACAACTGACGGCAGGCGGATCCGGTTCCATCGACTCGTCGCCAGCTGCGGCCGCTGTCCCTGATGGTGTAGGAGGGGCCGCATCATTTGCCGACAAAAGGCCGGCGGAACGCCTGGCAGCAGAGCGTCCCGGCGAAACTGAGGACGGCCGGGAGCAGCGACTCACGGATGAAGCGTCAGATGAAACGCGCCGAGGTGGAGAGGGGGATAGAGACTTCTTCTTGGAGGCCTTCTTGGAAGGCCGAGGAGGCACAGGGATGGTGGGCTGGACCCGAAGAAGGTCCTCACGCGCGAGGTCCGTTTTGGAACGCCGGACCTCGGAAGCTGGGGTCCGGAACGTTTCCCCGATGGACGCCTGAGAAGAGGATCGCTTCTCAGGTGGCGTGGGGGGAGGAGGAGGAGGAAGGGTGGCCCCTGGGGCAGGGGGGGTGGGGGCCGCGGGGGAGGAGGAGTAGTTGGAAGGGAGGGATTTGGGAGGCGGAGGCAGAGCCCCCTGATGGGCAGAGGAGGCGGAGGGGGGACAGGATAGAGGTGAGGATACAGCGGAAGGAGTGGACACAACTGAGGCAAACGAAGTGGCCAGTGACACGGGATGAAGGCGGTCATACTTCTTCCTGGCCTCAGAATAAGAGAGCCGATCCAAAGTTTTGATTTCTTGTATCTTTTTCTCCTTCTGATAGGCGGGGCAGTCTGGGGACCTAGGCGAGTGGACGCCAGGACAATTAGGGCACCGAGGTGGTGGGGTGCAAGTATGTTCCTCACGAAGAGGACGTCCACAGTCGCCACAAAGGGGCTCAGCCTCACACCGGGACGACATGTGCCCAAAGCGCAAACACCTAAAACAGCGCATAGGAGGCGGGACGTAAGGTCGCACGTCGCACCGGTAGCACATCACCTTTACCTTCTCCGGGAGAACGTCCCCCTCGAAGGCGAGGATAAAGGCCCCGGTGTCGATGCGACGGTCTTTGGGGCCGCGCTGGACTCGCCGGACGAAATGCACGCCGCGGCGCTCCAGGTTGGCCCTGAGCTCCTCATCAGATTGTAGCAGGAGGTCACGATGAAAAATAACCCCCTGCGTCCTATTGAGTGCCAGATGTGGGACAATGGAGACTGGGATGTCCCCTAGGCGGTCGCACGCCTGGAGTGCCGCCGATTGTGTGGCAGAGGTGGTCTTGATAAGAACGGACCCTGATCGCATCTTGCTGAGAGCCTCGATTTCCCCGAAGACGTCCTCAATGTGCTGAACAAAGAACATGGGCTTGGAGGTGGCGAACGTCCCCCCATCTGTTTGGGAACAGACCAAATAGCGGGGGAAGTACTTCGCCCCAAGCCGGCGGGCCTGTCCCTCCTCCCATGGAGTGGCCAAGGGGGAAAGGGCAGGAGAACCAGAACTAGAAACGGTACCTTTTCTTTTGGAAGACTCGGCCGCAGAGCGACCTGATACGTGTTGACGTTTCATGTGCGAAACGTCCGCCCCGATACCACCCACTCCGACCAGGGGCTCTCCCCACGGGCGCCACCCAGCCACAGCAAGGGCCACCTGGCAGGATGACCATTGGCGGGAGTCCTGATGCCCCAAGGAGACGGGCATCTACTCCTTGGCCAACGTGGGGAGGGTGCAGCTCAGGTATCGGCAGTACGATCCCTGTGTTGTCAGGGGGCTACAACCTAGAGGGTACATGACGACCCCACCACAACGGGCTGGCTACCGTGCTGGATTTCTGGTGCCATGGAAAGTCCATCATGATCGCTGGTGCAGATGGAGATGCACTATGGGCGTAACTTGGACAACCCATCAGGCGTTTAGGCCCAATTTGAGGAATAATGGGTATGGTGACAACGCCGGTGCAATGCTGAGTGCCAAGGTCTTAGTGCACTTAGGACCAGTGGTACACCATGTAAGGTGTCCTTCCCCAAAAGGCTCGTACTTCTGTAGAATTTTGAAAAATGGAGGTCAAACCCCAAGGGGGACCATCACATTAAGACCAAAACATTTGAGACTCCTTTTAGTCGCCTCTTACGACAGGCAGGAATACCGCGGGCCTATTCTTACCCCCGAACCCGCAGGGGGGGGTCAAATGGATACCCACAGTATAGCTCCTTTCTAACTCTGTATGGAGCTGATACCACTTTCTCACACTAGTACGTGGTACCTCTGTGCCCTTCAAAGTGATCACTAAACATCTGACATAGTTCACACCTTTTACATACCCTACAAAGTCTGGTAACAACACTACACATGAACAACACTAATGCACCCTGGTAGCCATTCTACCTGTCAGAGAGAATTGCAACTCTACGTCATTTAGATACCCGCTGACAGTGCATACGTGGACAAAGTTACAGTGACATCCGATGGGGTCTTCTAGGTGCTTCACTTTTTTTTGTCAGGGACAGTATGTACAGCACTAAGAATAACTGTGCTGAAATAGTAACATGCAGGGCAGTATTGGACCAATTCTGAGGAATCATTGCCACTGGAAGTCATGTAAACTAATTGCTCTGTATGACAAAGGTGGGTGAAACTTGAGAGGGTAAGCTGGAAGTAGGGAGGGAGGAAAGAAAGAGAAAGAGAGAGAGAGAGAACTGGACTTCAGAACTAGCAAACAAACATTGGAAAGTGAAAAGCAATGGGTTAAAATGAATTTTCTTATAGTGTATTACAATTATCACTGTGTGTGAAATGATGCAGAACATAGGGTACAAGGTCATAAGTTTGTACACTTAGATTCTTAGATTCGATCCTGTTACAAACTTATCTTTTTCTTCTCTCTTCTCTTTATCCCTTCTCTACTTTCACTTTTGATGGTAGCTGATAACCTCCATTGTGTTGATTGCACAACAGATGAGATAAAGGACAATTTGATATTCAATACACAGCAGATGCAAACAAATTTGTTATGTTGTGATTTATTATTTCTACAGTAACAGTCATCATACAAACATCAGCAAGATAAACTGGTCTCACATCATAAAATTTTACAATGGATACTTTGCCACAGCAGCATTAAATTTTGAGTGAACTTATGCGGAAACTTTTATCATGAACATGACCATTCTGCAGTAATGGTTTCTCATATGCTGATTTTGTAGCCATAAACCAGCTTCTAATTTAAATTCAACAGTCTCAACCTTATTTTTGGTCATATACACTAACATAATCCAATGCCAACAAAAAAAAATTATTATAGGACTAGCATCGAACCTGTGACCTGTGGCACTTCAGTCTGCACTACATACACTCTACATTCTCTCCATCACTAATGCAGTTACAATTGTAATTAATGATAGGTAAACTGAACTCATCCAGTTATCAAGGAAGATGCTTCTGCATAAATTCCCACTACTGTAAACAGCTTTACTGCGTGACAGCTACCAGCTTAAGATGCCATTCAATCCATTCTGCAACTCACAATGCGATTCTTATCTCCCACGTGCGAGAAAAATTGTTCTCTCTATGAAATTCATTTTCATATTGCAACTCAATCTTTTTCTCAGTTTTTATCATGCATCTACAAGGAGTCAGCATGTTAACCCTATCACTGTTGTGGATGTGTATAGATGCCCTGCTCCGCTGTTCCTACGCATTGTGGACGTGTAGACACAGACACCGCTCGGATTTTCCTACAGTGCTATAGACGTCTGTACGTGTCCTGAGCCACTGACCCTTCGGTGCTGTGGACACCTTTAGGCCGACCTCTCACTGTTGCGAACAAGTTACTCACTTGTCTCGGTGAATAAAAATGTTTCAAGTATTTATCATAAAACATGTGTGTGTTTGCATGATATCATTTGCAAAAAAAATCATTTCAGTATCTTTAACCATTTACAAAATATGATGATTGTAATGACCACATGATTTGAGATGTGCAAGGACAGAAATCTTAACATTGTGCATGACCATCCATCGGATACAAAAATCAGTAACTCAAGAACGAAGTAAGATATCATTCTGATCTCAATCTTAAATAAAATTTTGATACCTTACCTACATTTCATACTCTGCAATATATGAGCTAAAATCCACCATATGCAAAGTCTATGCAATGGGTTTATACCTCTACAAACACTCCAAAATTGTGTGCAATGTTTTACTTAACTATGTGGAATAACGAAGTGATTCAGACCTTTACCTAACAAAGACATCAGCCTGTATGATGTGCAAAAATCAAAGTTTTTCACTTAATAGTTTTCTTAAAATTGGATGATTATTTCATAGCGGCTGGAACACCGGCACTCAACACATGTAGCAGCATTTGGTGAGCTGCACAGTCATAGCAAAGATGTGCTCAGCACGGAATGCAGAGAGCAAGTCAGTAGCAGGGAAAGTGTTAATCGGGTTTGGCATGTTACTGGCATGGTGTGGCCAGGTGCCGTTCCTGTCACAACTCCCTCTCCCTTGAAGTGGAAACGAGACTGAAAATACTTGAAATTTTAGTAAAAATAAGCCTCAGATAGATGCATAAGCAGTTTACTGCAGCATAGAGTGTTTGTCAAATAGTCTATTGTGTTTGGGTATGGAAGGAAGAATTGTATTGTCATGTCAAAACCACACTCAAGTCAAAATGCAAAAGCTGGATCACCAATGGAATACAAAACTCAGCACTGGAAGCACCTTTATTACAAATACCAACAGGCAGCCACAACAGAGCTGAACTTTCTACAGAGTGCTACTATTTATACAAACATTGAATATTCCATAATATACAAACACAAGAGATTTTGAGAAGCTTTTACAAATGAAAAATATTAAAGTAACTGATCAGATTTGAACTGGCGACCCACAGCACACCATCCAATGATGCTAAATTGCTATGCCTCACTGCAAGCAGCACATCTTGAGACAACATTATAGCCATTTGTATGCTGAACCACACTTGCATAATACTTGTCAACACCATCACCACTCAACACATCACCTCCAGGCAGTGTATTGTTTCATTCAATCTGTAAAATCAGTACCTCTTTTCAAGTGAACTAACTCATTTGTGGAATTTAATCTTCATGTGTTCTGAGACAGTTATTGACCTTAGTCATGTAACCTGAACTAGAAACCTATTCCTAATCCCAAGTTATCTAAGAGTCAATAATGTTGAATCTAATTATAGAAAAGACTGATTTTGTTAATAATAAAAACAACAACAACAACAACAACAACAACAACAACTACTACTACTACTACTACTACTACTACTACTACAAAGAAAGTTCTAAAAAATATGAGTAAAATCACTAGTAAAGTTAAAGGATCGCGCTTATTAGATTGCATAACCTGAACTGAAACTTTGCTTGTTGAAGAAAATAGCTACCATCTTATTCCACACTATTTTGAAGCCATTCTTAAATCTGTAATTGAGACAAAAGTTGACTATTGCATAATGCATTCTACTTTTAATTGTGTTCTAAACAAATGTTACCAAGTGTTATTGTACTGACAGTGTCCTACATTCTAAAATACTATTTCCTCATGGCTAGAATAGCTATCATAAAAATGAGTCTTTCAAAGCTTGACAGGTCAGTTAGCAAACATTATTGTGAGTGAGAGGTTTGTTAGTCACTTAATATCTACATCTATATCTATAATCTGCAAACAGCTGTGAGGTGCATGGCGGAGGGTACACACCCTGTGTGTGTGTGTGTGTGTGTGTGTGTGTGTGTGTGTGTGTGTGTGTGCTGTAATTATTCTAATCCTATTCTCATGATACCTACGTGAGCGATACATAAGGAGTTGTTATTTATTCCTACAGCAATTATTTAAATCTGGTTCTTGAAACTTTGTTGATAAACTTTCTCGGGACAGTTTACACTTACCTTCAATAATCTTCCAGTTCAGTTTCTTCCTCTGTGACTCTCTCCCATGCATTAAACAAACCTGTGACAATTTGTACTCCCCTTCTGTGTATACATTCAATATCCCCTGTTAATGCTATCTGGTACAGGTCCTAAACACTTAAGCAATATTCTAGAACTGGTCCTATTGGTATGGATCCCACACACTTGACCAACATTCTTGAACTGGTCACAAAAGTGATTTGTAAGCAATCTTTTTTGTAGATTAATTGCACTTCCCCAGTATTCTACCAATAAACCGAAGTCTATAATCTGCATTACCCATGACTGAACCTATGTGATCAATCCATTTCATATCCCTACAAAGTGTTACACCCAGGTATTTGTACGAGTTGCCCAATTCTAAAAGTGACTCATTGGTAATATAGTCACAGGATACTATTTTTTCCATTTTGTGAAGTGCAAAATTTTATATTTCGGAACATACCTCACTGTAGAGAGCTACAAAGATGTTGCTGATAGCGACTGATTTTACAGACCTGTCTATATGTGAAATAAATGCTAGAAGGTTCTATTTTATCTAATGAATTTCTTATTTCAAAATTATATGACCAATTTGGACTGGCAACCATATTTTAACCTGGGTACAAATAATGACAACTATTAAATGAATCCTTGTTCAAATATTTCTTTTGAATCTACACTCTTCTGTATAAAATAGTGTTTTGTTTTGGAGGCAAGAACTAATAGTACAACTGCTTAAAATTCATTAGTTACACAATCACAGTTATAAAAGTTGTAATAGGGTAAATATAGTAAAGGGGCATTATAATTGAGCAGGCCTCTATCACAATATTACTATGATCTGTGCATCCAAAACTGGTCCACAGTGAATATGTATTGAATAAAACTTTCCAAATAATGTAAATGATTAATGGAAAATCTCATATAAGATATGAAACAAATACTAACAAAGAGATAGAGGGGCTGGCCAGTACTTACCTCAGCTCAGTACAGCCGATAGATACACATAAAACAGAACTGAAGATTTACATTCCTAGCTTTCGGAACTTTGTTCCTTCATCAGGGAGGAGAGAGGGGAAAAAAGGGAAGAAGGGAAAGTGGATTCAGTTACTCACAACCCAGGTTATGAAGCAACAGGGAAAGGTAAACAGGGAGGGTAGCAAGGATGGAGGCATGGTTGTCAGAGGGAAGCCAAAGATATATCTTTGGCTTCCCTCTGACAACCATGCCTCCATCCTTGCTACCCTCCCTGTTTACCTTTCCCTGTTGCTTCATAACCTGGGTTGTGAGTAACTGAATCCACTTTCCCTTCTTCCCTGTTTCCAAATAATGTAATAGACAACAGAGGTCAAAACAACAACTTTTTGATTCAATATGACTTCCTTGAAACATGTCTTGCCTACTTCACTATTTTCTGCAACCAGCCCCAAAACACAGGCTGATAACTTATCTAAAAGGCATTTTGCAAATGTAAACACTAATAGTTATTATTTCACCAGTAACACACTGAAAACAGTATGTGCCAATAACCCCACCCCCAATCTCAACCCTTTATAAAGAATTGAACCCCACGTATAAAACATACTTTTTCATATCTCTCAATGTTTAATGAGATATCTCCTGAACTGTGTACTGTACAATGATATAATTTAGTCACAAAAGAACAAATCAAACACAGAGTGCCAGAGCCCAACTGCTGTTATTCCATCCACTACTTTCCATTGCTAAGTTTCTAACTTTAATATTTGACTTATTGTGTTAAGCCTTTTGCGGAATATTATACCACTTTATCAATAGATTACAAAGCATTTAAATTGTTACATTCAGTGAATAATTATACGAAATACTGATGCCGCTGGATGCCGTTATATAGGCAATGTGCAACAGCGTCTGGGTAAACATTTGGAGCTTTTAGTAATATAAATATGTCAACAGAGTTTTGTTTTGGAATTCCACAAATGAAACCATTTTTCAAAAATAACATAGCAATGTTACAGTGACAATTTTATTTAGAGTGATTGGCGAATATTCCAACATAAAAGAACATAGACACTCTTTATTCTTTCACGTATTTCCAGAAATAAGAATATGTTAAGTTTTAAGGAACAAACATATTCGTATAGATCAGTCTGGTAGTTTTTATAATCCCTCATACACAATGGAAACCAAGATGTCTCCTTGATAAATTCCCCTGACCTACAATATCAGCATTGGAAGTCTAATAACACAATCATTATGCATACACAGCAAAACTAAGCAGTTTCACAGCCTCCAACACTGCCAATGGAAATTATGCAAACATGAGCTTCAAAATAATGAGCAACGCACTGCAGCAATCTGTTAAAACAACACCAGCAGCCTACCATATGTCTCATATACTTTGATCCAAACTTCAGATTACCCTATTAGAATTTTTACTTCTAGTCTACTTCTTTTCCAAATTCTAATTTGTACTATTCTTCATTTATCTTCACTTTTGTATACCTATTCTACTTCTTCTCAAAAGATCTTTCTCTTACAAACTTGAGTAACTTAATAAGAGTGCCTTTTTATGCCAAATCCACAGTACACTAATGAATTGTGCCGGTTTAGTTTTCCAGATTATTACAGAAATATTTTAATGAAAAATATTTGAGAACCAGTCAAATTCTTAGAGAAAATATTTGTCACAAAGTAAAAAATAAAACAGATTAGAGAAACATTTGATGTGCCAGTTGAGAATATGTCATTCCCTTTCATGTTATTTGGATTTTCTATTGAAAAATTTTTGAGACTGAAGGTTTTTTGGTTTTTTTTTTTATGACAGATATATGCAAAGGCCACACAAATACAGACCACATGGTCTACATAATCCACCAAACAAATATCCTCTAGTACTCTTTAAAATTTTAAGATTCTAAGCTAAACACTGAACTTTACATTCTCAGCAGGCTCTTGATTTGCTGTAGGCTATTTCAAGTATCATTAGAGGGGCGCGTCAAATATTTCTGTAATCTATTTTATTTCTTACTTTTAGACAAATCATTTCACAAAACATTTGACCATTTCTTTATTCATTTTCTTCCATAAAGCAGGAGCTTTTATAAACCTCATTAGCTTTTCTATCAACTTTTGTTTATGAAATGTCATGAGTTTAGTATTCAATTTAAAGGAAATCATTTTGACATTTAATCCTCAAACCAAGGTGATTTTTTGTGTGTAAAACAGCTAGGCCTTGAAGAGAGAACCTTTTTGACACTTCATTTACATAGCTGGCAGCAGCTGCTTGTGAAATGCTGCAATTTTTCCTCAAATCACTAGTTTCCTTAGTTTCCTGATTACTTCCAAGCAATTAAATTTGTTTCTGCAAAACTACACCTCATGTCGGTCAGTTTAATACTTGTCTCATTTCTATCTGTTGAAATATTTGATCAAAAAATAGGCCCACGATAAATGCAGAACTTGCGGAAAATAAAGACGTAATGATTTTAAACAAAGTATCATTCCTGCTAAGTATTGCCTTACCTGTTAGTATATACAGACAGACTTTGCCTGAAAGCGGAGACTTTGTGAAGTAGCTCTGACCTTGCCTCCTTCAGTGTTGTGTGGTCTGTGGGGGCAAATGTGATCTGTGTTGAGCCTCCACCGAGGTCCAATGCTGCCACAGTACCATCACCCCCACTTCCACCCAGCCGGTCTGTAATGAAATTATGAACAACATAGTTAATGGCCCGAGATTCAGTGTAAGTACAAACTGAAGACAGCTAACTCTCAGGACACTGAGTGTTGTGATGTATGTGTGATGGTCTTCAGACCACAGACTGCGCAGTTGTTTTCTTATTTGGGAAGTATCGAAAAACTATGGGCAATAGCAAAAATAAAGACAATTCACTATCAAACTATAAGATGTTGAAAATTTTTTGTCTTCAGCCAAGAGACTGGTTTGATGCAGCTCTACATGCTACTCTATCCTGTGCAAGCTTCTTCATCTCCCAGTACCTACTGCAACCTACATCCTTCTGAATCTGTTTAGTGTATTCATCTCTTGGTCTCCCTCTACGATTTTTACCCTACACGCTGCCCTCCAATACTAAATTGGTGATCCCTTGATACCTCAGAACATGTCCTACCATCCAATCCCTTTTTCTAGTCAAGTTGTGCCACAAATTTCTCTTCTCTCCAATTCTATTAAGTACTTCCTCATTAGTTATGTGATCTACCCATCTAATCTTCAGCATTCTTCTGTAGAACCACCATTCAAAAGCTTCTATTCTCTTTTTGCCTAAACTCTCTACTTCGACCATCAGTTATTTTGCTTCCAAAATAGCAAAACTCATCTAGTACTTTAAGTGTCTCATTTCCTAATCTAATTCCCTCAGTATCACCTGATTTAGTTCGACTACATACCATTAGCCTCATTTTGCTTTTGTTGATGTTTATCTAATATCCTCTTTCAAGATACTGTCCATTCCGTTCAACTGCTCTTTCAGGTCCTTTGCTGCCTCTGACAGAATTTCAATGTCATTGGCAAATCTCAAAGTTTTCATTTCTTCTCCATGGATTTTAATTCCTACTCTGAATTTTTCTTTGTTTCGTTTACTGCTTGCTTAATATACAGATTAAATAACATCGGAGATAGGCTACAACCCTATATCACTCCCTTCCCAACCACTGCTTCCCTTTCATGTCCCTCGACTCTTATAACTGCCATCTGGTTTCTGCAGAAATTGTAAATAGCCTTTCGCTCCCTGTATCTGACTCCTGCCACCTATAGAATTTAAAAGAGAGTATTCCAGTCAACATTGTCAAAAGCTTTCTCTAAGTCTACAAATGCTAGAAATGTAGGTTTGCCTTTCCTTAATCTGTCTTCTAAGATATGTCATAGGGTCAGTACTGCATCACGTGTTCCATCATTTCTACAGAATCCGAACCGATCTTCCCAGAGGTAGGCTTCTACCAGTTTTTCCATTTGTCTGTAAAGAATTCATGTTAGTAGTTTGCAGCCATGACTTATTAAACTCACCAGATTGTAAAGTTTTATCAGAGCTGGATCTTCCAAGGCTACCAGTAGTTCCAACAGAATGTTGTCTACTTCCGGGGCCTTGTTTCAACTTAGGTCTTTCAGTGCTCTGTCAACTACATCCTCTTCCATTTCCATAATATTGCCCTCAAGTATATCGCCCTTGTACAGACCCTCTGTATACTCCTTCCACCTTTCTGCTTTCCCTTCTTTGTTTAGTACTGGTTTTCCATCTGAGCTCTTGATATTCTCACAAGTGGTTCCTTTTCTCCAAAGGTCTCTTTAATTTTTCTGTAGGCAGTATCTATCTTGCCCCCAGTGATATATGCCTTTACATCCTTACATTTGTCCTCAAGCCATCCTTGATTAGCCATTTTGCACTTCCTGTCAATCTCATTTTTGAGACATTTGTACTCCTTTTTGCCTGCTTCATTTACTGCATTTTTATATTTTCTCCTTTCATCAATTAAATTCAATATTTCTTCTGTTCCCAAGAATTTCTACTATCCCTCATCTTTTTACCTGCCTGATCCTCTGCTGCCTTCACTATTTCATCTCTCAAAGCTACCCATTCTTCTTCTACTGTATTTCGTTCCCCCGTTCTTGTCAATTGTTCCCTAATGCTCTCCCTCAGACACTCTACAACCTCTGGTTCTTTGAGTTTAGCCAGGTTTCATCCTTAAATTCCCACCTTTTTGCAGTTTCTTCAGTTTTAATCTACAGTTTATAATCAATAGATTGTGATCAGAGTCTACATCTGCCCGTGAAAATGTCTTATACTTTAAAACCTGGTTCCTAAATTTCTGTCTTGCCATTATATAATCTATCTGAAATCTTCCAGTGACTCCAGGCCACTTCCATGTGCTCTGTGCAAAATTCTACCAGGCTGCTTCCTCTTTCATTCCTTACCCCCATTCCATATTCACCTACTACTTTTCCTTCTCTTTCTTTTCCCAACATTGAATTCCAGCCCCCATGACTATTAAATTTTTGTCTCCTTTCACTATCTGAATAATTTCTTTTATCTTGTCATACATTTGATAAATCTCTTCATCATCTGCGGAGCTAGTTGGCATACTAACTTGTACTACTGTGGTAGGCATGGGCTTTGTGTCTATCTTGGCTACAATAATGCGTTCACTACGCTGTTCGTAGTAGCTTACCCACACACCTACCATACTTTAAACTCTGATAGTCGCAATTGCTTTCAAGCTTAAGCTCTCTTTCCAGCTTCAGAGTAAATACCTCAGTGCACAAACAGTGAAAACTTTTGAGGGCAGTACGACATGATTTCTATGGAATCATTACGTGATGTGCTACATATGACACGAATTCGATGGAATAATTACATGATGTGCCACATCATTTTACATAGATGACAAACATCCTGCCTTATTCACATGAACAGAAAGTCCTCTTGAGACAAACGAACACACATTGACACACTTAATAGTGAGCTGTCATCTGAGAAACGCACAACGTCTAAAATCCAGAGCATGGATAAATACAATTAATAACATTCCATGTGGGGAAAGTTGAAATTTCTAAAATACAGCAGGTCTGTTGATACCACTAAAACATTAAAACAAATGTCTCCTAAGTATTGCGTTATTTGCTATTACACGTAGACAGACTTTTCCTGAATGACGAGGCTTTGTGAAACGAAGAAATAAAACTACACGATACACCTCACATCCACCTGGCTAATTATTCCGTACAGGCTTTGGGATGCCATTCTGTTAATAAATTCCAAACATATATAATTTAAAAAAAAAAAAAAAAAAAAAAAAAACGCAAGACCCCAGTTTATTTCTGCTGTGTTGACAGTTGCTGTGTTCCAGCATTTGAGTAGATTCCATCATTTATCAGTTGTGATCACTTCATGTAATGACTGTGTGATAGATTCTTTTTCCTGTGGATGCCTAACTTTAATATTTACAATCGGTTGCAGCTAAACTACTTGCTAATGGCTCAAAGCTCAAACTGCAAATGTGGGATTTACAATAAATATATGTAGTCAATGGCAAATAGAAGTTGTTCGCAAAATAAATTAGAAACACTCATCAAACAGCTCTATGAAGTGTCAGCCCTAGTGGGAAGTGGGAGTTCCTCTCATCTTAGCAGCATCTTCGCTGCCCATCAGGCGTCTCACTGAAGCATCTGGGATATCATAAAGCTATGAGGCAGTGGTTTGTCTGGTGCTGTGTCTCAATGAAATGCTTGTCTGTAGTGAAGGCTGCAAACAGCCAGTTAATGCCTGTCGAGGGTAGTGATACATACAACCATTTCTCACAGTCACGGGCATCAGCAGTGAGTGACAACAGCTACCTATCAAATTTCTCAAGCATACATCTCTTTTAATTGCTTCATCTTCCAATCTTCTAACCCTTCCAAGACACTAGATATTATTCTGTTTTTGTGCCATCTGTCAAATTAACACGCTATTCTGCCAATGGTGTAAGCTCTTACTGCTTTCTCCCAGTTTATCAGTGATTCTCTTCTGTTCTCACACTTTGCAAAGCCTGTTTTCTATAAGTGCACATCACATCCTAGCAAGTGATTCGGACAGCAAACAACTTGCGAGTGGGTTGGTGACGTTGGTAGACAAGTGATTTTGCTCAACAGAGTTCTAAAATCCTGTGTGCGCTGTGAAATGAGCACGTTCAGAAATGGAAGATTACTGAAGTTGAAGAGAGACAGTGGTGTCGTTTGCTAACATTACATCTTAAACAATTCTCTGTACTTATAGTAATGTATTTTTGTATCAATTTGAAGCTTATGATATTCTACCTATGAGCTTTCTCCTGCAAGAGAGACCAACTATATGAAAATAAAAAGTATTTGTTTAGTAACATCTTGACAAAAGCTCCTACAAACTGTTTGGTATGTCTGTACTTACACTTTTTCTTGAGGAAGTGAATGCTGATGTTTTGAAGTGCTTGGCAGATATGTGGACAATGAAAGAAAATGGTAATTTTGTTGTATATTCCACAACACTGGAAAAATATCTCTGGAACATACTTTTATTAATAACTTTAACAAACTACAGTCAATAAATTGTGACTCACCCATAAGGAAGTTAACAGTGAACCAGGAAAAGAGGCCCTCATCAACCCCATCCATGATGGCCACTGAATTTTCATTTGTGAGGAATGGAGAGGCATCAAAGAGCTTACGAACCTGTAATAAAGAGATAAATATTGGCACACTTTACTGTATTTATCAGAAAACTGTAAAATATCTTATACCTCTGTTCTAATACTGCACAAATAATGTTCCTTATCCGTGAAAAGTTGTAGTTTCCGTACATCCATCTTCTGATGGATATATTTATGTGCAATAACGATAATACCTATAGTTGCATGTTTTAGTTGTTATCTATTTGTGACCAGTTTTGGTGATACAATCCACCACCTTCAGGCCCCTCTACAAGCTCAAAGTGTTGATTTTTCAGTGGAAAAACACAATCCTACTTCTAGTAAAAGGTCCAAAATCATTGGTTCACAAAACTTTCATCTCAGGGGCAAATAACAGTATACAACACAGGGAAAAGTTTCACAGATCTCATTGATTTTGGGCCTATTTCTAGAAGTAATATGGTGTTTTCCAGTTGAAAACATGATCACGGTGAGCAAGCATATGGGCCTGATGATTGCGAATTGTATCAGTGAAATTGATCACAAAAAATAAAAACTAATACGCACACAGCTGAAGATATTATCATTACTGCACATGAAAAGCTACAGTGTGAAGATCTCTGACCACGGCAGTTTTCTTTCTCACTTCCCATCATTATTGACCCATTAAGCAAAATATATTACGGGCACCAGAGACAGTTTCACACATCCATTTCAAACGAATGAGAAAATGCAAACCAATAATAGTCCTACAAAACAATCACAATCTTAACTTTCTCTCTAGCACTTAGCTCCCTTCTCCTGTAGATGTCTAATGCTTTTGGATCACTTGCATTTTGTTTATGAATACCACCCACCATTGCAATTGCACAAAACTGTATGCAAGAACACTATTGTTGCACCACTGCCTTTTACTTGGCAGCTGAAACCCATGGACAAGCTAAAATAGTATCACTGTGGTCTGACACAAAAACTACAGAGGGGCCAAGCTCTGTTCAAAAGCAGTTAGCACATACCATGCTGCCAGGGCCAGAACAGTGCAGATAGGACAAAATATGGCAGCCAGACTGGCAGTGGTGGCAAGGATTACCATACGTCGGAGCTCAAACTATTGTGGCCTATGTGATGAAGAATGATGTACTATCAACAAAGGGGTGGGTTGAGCCACCATTGCAGCTATGCACTGTGTCACCACCCGCAGCCAGCTACAGCAGGTTCTCCACAACAGTCTATGGTCTGACAAGCGTTGTCCAGCCTGCTGTTTGATGCCGCCTGAACTAACTGCTCACTTATAGGCTATGCCTAGGCCTGATACCACTGGGGCGGGGGGCTGAAATAGAGCCTTTCTGGTGTAGGATCATATGCTGGCCAACTTCTGCAGACCTCAGGGCAACTATCTGATGTACGAGCATACAGAATAGGTTCCCAGATATGTAAGTGGATTGAAGACTTCTCAAGTAATAGAACCCAACATCTTGTCCTTGACAGTGAGTGTTCGTTGAAGATGAGAGTATTGACAGTAAATTACTCCGGTGAAGAGTGATAGTCCCGCTATTATTTTTTATATCTGGTGGGCAGCAATCTGCTATTGTTTGTTGATGATGCTGTGGTGTATGGGAAAGTGTCGAAGAAGTGTGTGGGTAGGATGATGCAAGAGGACTTAGACAAAATTTCTAATTAGTGTGATGAATGGCAGCCAACTCTAAATGCAGAAAAATTTAAGTTAATATGGATGAGTAGGGAAAAACAGAAGCATAATGCTCGGGTGCAGCTTTAGTAGTGTCCTACTTGAGACAGTCATGTTGTTTAAATGTCTGGGCGTAACGTTGCAAAACGATATGAAATGGAACGAGTGTGTGAGGATTGTGGCAGGGAAGGCAAATGGTTGACTTCAGTTTACTGAGAGAATTTTAGGAAAGTGTGGGTCATCTGCAAAGGACGTTATTTGGGATCTGTACCAGGTCGGATTAAAGGAAGAGATTGAAGCAATTCAGAGACAGGCTGCTAGATTTTTTAGAGGTTAGTTTTAAGCAGCACACAAGTGTTACGGAGATGCTCTGAGAACTCAAATGTGAATCCCTGGAGGAAAGGCAATGTTCTTTTCGAGGAACACTACTGAGAAACTTTTAGGAACCGGCATTTGAACCTGACTGCAGAATGATACTACTGCCACCAACATACATTTAGCTTAAGGACCAAGAAGAGAAGAGACAAGAAACTAGGGCTCATACGGAGCATACAGGCAGTCATTTCTCTATTGCTCTTTCTGTGAGTGGAACAGGAAAGGAAAAGACTAGTAGCTGTACAGGGTACCCTCCGCCACACACTGTATTGTGGCTTGCAGATTATGTATATAGATATCTGGGGGTCCACAGTTCTCACCTGGACTTTAATAGCTGCCTATCCAGAGCCTGCCGTTGTGGTCACACTCTGCTACTGCGGTCTTGCCTCTGCAGGCCACTGCTCCTGCAGCCTATTCTGGGGTCCTAGGTTCACCTCTGCACACTCGGGTGCTTCCTGCACTGAACCAGGAGTCTCCACCAGCTGATGTGACTGATTTTTGTCAAGTGTCATCACTGCATTCTACACACCCGCCTGGTGACTCATGTGGCCCTTCACTCACTGAGGTGCCGACAATGTTAACTTCCCACAGCTGCCACCTTTTTGATACAGTGACATGGTGTGCTGGCCATTCTGTGAAGCCTCGTGCCGAACGAAGCACTCTCCACCATTCAGAGCCAGCTGCATCACAGGGTGCTGACTGCAGTGTGATGACATGACAATTGCTGTGCTTTTTGTATGGAATAAATAAAGTAACATATTTACTGTTTCTATGACTTTTCATTGGACATCCAACTGGCTCCATGTACTACTGCCCTGCTAACTGACTCACAATGCTGCCGCAACCTGTAGTTGCAAGAATAATTACACCCACCATTCTGGCCCCCGCTACACTATTGTAGCAATTGTTGAACCCTGTGTTTCATTGCACTATGCTGTGTTCTGTCTGTTGATGCTAGACTGATCCACTGTAAACTCCATCCACAATTCCATCTTGGGAGTGGGGAGAAACAACCAGCCCTCCATCCATAGTGTCAACACAGATTTAGTACAAAATACAAAGCCTAAGTGTAGATACCGCACTGCTTGAAGGAGGTGCCAATATTCTCTGCAGCAGATCACATGCAGTATGATGCTAACTTCCACAGCTATTGCATAACTCTCTATTGGTGCTCAAGAAAATGTGCACAGCTATGCTTACTAGTCACCAGAATCAGAGACGGGGGGAGGGGGGGGGGGGGGGGGGGGGGGAGAGAGAACCAGAAGGGAAAATTAAGAGGAAAAAAGTGCGAAAGGTGGTGAATTATTACACATTGCTTATCAGAATAAAGAAGCCTTGAAGTGGCTATGGGAGTGAATGTTAGTGTATGTGTGTGTGTGGGGTTGTAGTGTGAATGTGTGTACTAAATCACTCACCAATCCACCATAGGTGAGTGGTTGCCTTTCCCTTATTTTACATATTTCTCCATCCAGAAGTTTCCATTATTGTTACAAAACAGACATACAATGTTATTTAGATCATTGGTTAATTGTCTGCCAGGATTCAAATTTATGAGCACGCCTAATAATCAGCTATTGGTAACTGATACAATCAGAGGAAATGACAGCTAAGCTTTAAAGATGGTACAGGTAACTGAATGAAAGAGGGTGATTTCATGTCAACTCATACAAGTCAAGAATGAATGTGTCACATCATCACTATTTCAAAGTTTGTCAGGAAAAAAGTTGAAGTGCCACATGATACCTCTCCAAAACTGCAGTATTTTGATTCTTTGGTGATTTATAACAATGCTACAGACCGCTCTATACGAGAGTATTTGCAGAAATGTCATAACAAAGGGAAAATTTTAATAAACCATCAGAAAATAAAAAAAAAATAATGTTTTGGAAAGGTTTTCCCGCAAACTTTGAAATAGTGATGTGACACATTCATTCTTGAGCTGTATGATTTGAGATCAGTTACTTGCACCATCTTTAAAATTTTTGTGTGTGTGTGTGTGTGTGTGTGTGTGTGTAAAAAAAACTATGAAAATTTGTAACGTTTTGCAAATTTCAAAATTATGTTTTGAAAATATGAATAGTCACAGGATGTTAACTGTCCTGAGAAATGATAAAGTGGAAGGACTGCTGTCAGTTATGACACTTGTGTATGAAATTTTTCAACTGTTTAAATATTTATACATAACGATGAAAGAATCTGAAATTTTTTTGGTTTTATAAATTATTTTCTCCAAAACCCTGACCCCTATGTTCTAAAAATTTCATGATACGTTGGTTGGTCATTGTACTTCTAGAATGTGCAATGAGAGTGGGAATTAATTGTCTGTATTAAATGTAAGAAATGTTTTCAGTAGACCTAGCTCCACTGTCAAGGTCAAAAAATTATGCACACTTAAATATTGAAAGAGTTCATCTGTTTTTTCATCTGCTTCTCATTGAACTTTTATAGCCGAGCTGAATTTGCACACTGACAAAGATGATGAAACAAGAGCAGTACCTGGGAAATTGGCACTCCACACTGATCTTTCAATGACAGCCATTTGAAAGTATTAGCAGGACCTGAGGCGTCATAAAGGAGACTGTTATATCTTGTAGCCCATGAGAGACATTATCTGTCCCACCCACCACTGTCATGCACACAAGAAATGAAAAGGCTCACTGCAAAGTCTTCTAATGTATACTGTGGTCTCTCCATTTCACACACATAACAGGCGGCATTTCTTGGAGAACTGTTCTTGCAGTGTGTTTGCCACTCCGGGATGCAAGTCAGTAGTAACTTGATGAATTCAAGCCACAGGTTTCATAAAATACCACTCTTCTCTCTCTCTCTCTCTCTCTCTCTCTCTCTCTCTCTCTCTCTCTCTCTCTCTCTAATGTACTGTCATTTAGACTTATGAGTTTCATGTTTGTTACTAATGTTGATATGGTGTGAACAAATCCAGTAGCATCTCTTATAGCATCAACAGCTTCATGCTGGAGATTAAATCTTGTTGCAAGATGTTTACAGAGACCTCCTACCCTACCACACGCACTTTCTCCATGACCGTTGTTGAAAATATCCTTCTTTTGTCATAATTCCTGTACTGCAGTGCTGACTAAGCTCATAAAGCTGAAAGCAGTTTTTAAAATGAGATGCTGCAGCATCAGTCACATACACGTGTTTAAGGAAATGCATGGCCTCTAGATGCTATGTCATCAATTACATTGACAGCTTAGCATGCATGTGCACTGTCATGAATGAGATCATCTCTGACAATAGCAAAACAGTGTGATGCTCCAAGTATGTGAGCAAAACATGCGAATACTGATAACTGTGATGTGTGCCAGTGGTCACTTTGAATTTTGTTCTGCAAAGCAACAGAGCAGTTCTCAGCAAAGTTGAAATGAAGAACTAATGTGCGAGTATTCTGGAATGTGGTTTATTTTACGTCTGCTATGGTCTGTCTCTGAATCCTCCTAATATGATGGTGAGCTATTCCTTTCATGACAATGCCTACCCTCTATAACACTCACAATGCATAGTTTATGTCTCTGTCAGTATCCTGAAGGTGTAATGTTACAACAGTCATCACTTCAGCACCAGGACACTTCGCACATTCCTGTAACCAATATTTATCTTGCGGCTCTTGACATACACACAAAAGCATCAGGTCCATATCTGTGTACTTCTTTCCTGTGATACTGCTTATGGTGAAACAAAAAGTTTCAAACTAGTGCACTAAATACATGTGCATACATATTCACTGGCTGGCATTTTACCCTTTGGGTCATAAGGAGTAGAATTCTGAGAGACCAATTTTTAAATTCAGGTTCTCCTTTTTCATTAGAAGATATGCTTCTCCTATTGATCTTGTCATACATCTTTTTACCTTTTCAACTTTTTCGCCATTTTCACTAACAGAGGTAACATCAGCCTGGTTACGACTTTGCCTGCTGCAATCTCTGTCATCACTTACGTAATATTCCAGAGTAACAGTAAGTGTATCATCTTGCAATGGATACCCACAGTAAGAATCTGGGCATGCCCAAATACCTTTCTCATTCTTCATTTTACAAGTTTTTGAAAGCACGTAATGTGAGGAAGTGGGTATGTATTTATGTATCTGCTGCTTAGAGTAGCTACCTGGTATCAGTGTCTGTAACTGTACCTTCTCAGTATAGGTGGTTTTGAAATCACTCATCACAATTTGTGGACATATTGCTATCTTCATATTCTGCACCAAGTTCGTCTACATTATACACTGCACAAAGTTTTGAAGATGTTGCTTGTGTGATACTTGTTTCAATTTCTTCCATGTTTCTTTTTATATATTGTTTCCTTCTTGCACTTCTTACCTTCCCTGGACTTTTAAGGGGGAATATAGAAGGGCTACAGCAGAGGTGCTAACATTCAACACATTAACAACTTCACACCCAGGAATAACTCTGAGTACTGCAGTACAAGTTTTCTACACGTGGTTCCCTATAGATGAGCTAGAAATGTCCCAATAAATCAGTCAGCCATTTCCTATCCTTAGAGCTTACCCTGTGTGCAACGGCACAGCAGATATTTCAGATATTTAATCTTTGTGACTGTCAAGCAGCACACCACCAACACTATAGGATTGTTTTTCCTACCCACGTGCATTAGTTTACATTTTCTACATTTAGAGCAATCTGCCTTTCGCGCACCAAATACAAATTCTATCCAAGTCATCCTGTATACTCCTACAGTCACTCTAAAACAGCACTGTCCCGTACGCTAAGCACCATTAGCAAACTGGCGCACATTGCTGCTCACCCTATCCACCAACTCAGTTATGAGTGGGTACCCAAATGAAACTGAACTAATTTTTTGGTGAGCAGAGCTTCTGTGATACCACATTTTTCTGCTAAGAACACACAGAGTGAACATCCAAAAGTCAGTAAGCTGAGTGCCATTGCTGAAGGAGGTCAGCATTAGTTTCAACAGAGTTTATAGTGGCAACTGTTTTGTGTGATTTTCATTTTTGCAATGGCTGATTTTTGTAAACAGTGTGCAGCAATGAAGTTCTGCTTTTTGTTTGGAAAAAGTGGAACACAAATTCGCAAAATGTTAAAAATGGCATACAAGGACGATACTATGGAGAAAACTCAAGTGCGAGTGGTTTTCCACATTTCAAAAATAGTGAAATGTCAATGTATTACAAACCTCATTCTGGTTATCCTTCCATGACCTAAATACATGAAAATGTTGAAAACATTTGTGCAATCTTCAACAAAGATCAATGATGGACCAATGAAGAAATTCTGGAGCTGTTGAGAGTGACTTTGGAGTTCAGTGCAGTGAACTGTGACTGTAGATTTGGGAATTAAATGTGTGCTGCCAAAATCGTGCCGCAGCTGCTGAATGCTGAACAAACACAATGTCGCATGGAAGCAAGCTGTGCTTTAAAAAGTAGAGTCCCAAAATGATCCAAACTTTTTTAAAAAATTATCAACAGTGATGAAACCTGGTGCTATGATTATGTTCCTGAATCACAGTAACAATCAAGCCAGTGGAAGACTTCAAGTTCGC
This sequence comes from Schistocerca americana, assembly GCF_021461395.2. Lineage (NCBI taxonomy): Eukaryota > Metazoa > Arthropoda > Insecta > Orthoptera > Acrididae > Schistocerca > Schistocerca americana. The sequence goes on from NC_060127.1 coordinate 53,446,148, forward strand.
CTCGCCCCATGAACGCTCACCAGGTGAAATCAAACATTAAGATTATGCAAATTTGTTTTTTTATGTGAGAGGAGTCGTACATTTAAGTTTGTTCCACAGGGTTATAAAGTTAACCAGGACTTCTATTTGGAAGTTTTGAAAAGATTGTGCAACAGTGTACAGTGAAAGTGGCCTGATTTGTGGCACTCAGGTGACTGGTTTTTCCATCATGACTATGCCCCTGCTCACACATCCCTGTCTTTGTCACAATTCTTGACCAAAATGGTATGACTCCTCTTCATTAACTCTCCCCCACCACCCCCATTATACTTAACCACCCTTGCATCCAATGATGTCGCTGAGGAGAAGAAAGAAATGAAGTCAAGCATCACAAAAGAAGAATTTTAAAAAATGTTTTGAAAAATGAAGTAAAAAGTTAGACAAGTGTATATGCACACCTGGAGAGTACATTGAAGGTTTGTGCTTAGAATGTCAACAAATAAGTTAAAAAAAATAGTATGGTTTCTTTTGGGCACCCCCTCATATGTAGGAAGATAAATCAATAAGTAAGTTGCAAAACAGGGTGGAGGCAATATGACTCGTATAGAAAAAAAGAGCACTTCTGTCACACTTATCTGGGGCACTCCTGTAAATACCTCTCCATTAAACACTTACTGTCCAGGACGATGTAATGGAGTTTATCACTTAGGAAGAAAAAAGGAAAATGTGAGCCACTCACATATCCGAGTATAGAGCCAATGCCATAGTCTGTACAATGAAGTATTTTTTAAATACGAGATTTGAAACTTCAGCTTTCCTTTCCATTGCCATACCAGGTAGGTCTACTAGTAATTTAATTGAAGCCTTCAGGCCATTTAGTGATTTTATGTAAGACCAGAATTTTATAATATTCTCTGTAAGATCTTTTCCCTACATATAATGAAGAAAGTTGTATATGTCACACACTGATGTTTTTATGACACGTGAATTTCTACTTTCACACGTTAACATTTCTGCATTCTTTTACAAACCTGGAGTGCAACATCTGTTTTCTCACAATTTCATGAATTTTGTTATTAAACTGCAGTGGGTCTTATTCGCCATTAATTCACTTACTCGGCACATTATTTTTCAGGTCTCAAAATGTGAGACAGCATAACTGGTCAGGAGGTTTCATTCCAGTGCAAACACCTCCTCAGTGAGGAATATTGTCCTGCAAGTGTTTCGTGGTTCGATGTGACTCTAGGAAAAAAATTTATGGTATTCCTGAAAAAGAACCTTGGTAGCATCCTGAGACAAGGTAATCTCTTACAAAGACATTTGAAATATCTATGGACTGAAAGATACAGAAAATTATTACTTGAGCTGCACACTTGATATGCTGTTATTCTCCATTCCTGTCAGTTGCCAGTTATTCACTTCACCTCAGCATAACTACTGCATCCTACATCACCAATTATCTGTCTTATATACTCCTATCTAGATTTGTCCCTGTGATTTTATTTTCCTTCCATCTCCACTTAACATACAGTTTTCAGCAACAACTCAAATCGTAATGCATGTCCTAAAATATTCTCTCCCTCTAATTAATTACATTCCTCATAAGACATTTGTTCCTTGTCATGTCATTGCAGAACATCTACATACCTTATTCGATCAACCCAAGCTTGGAATACGACACACATAAACCATCAGATAACGCCCTACCATAAAACTGCCATAGGTGAAAAATTCACCAAATTAACAAAAACTGTAAATACAAAAATCCTCCTCACCAACAGCCACAATTAACTCCTCTCATACAAATAATGCTATGCCGCACAAACCTCATCCAGCAAGGCATTCGCCTTGTCCCCAGGCAGCAAGCGGAGTCCTGCAGTTGCCTTCATGGCGAGTGGTGTGTGTCCCCATTCTTCACGGGGAACAAATGCTTTTGCACGATCCAAAAGTTCCTGCAGACTTTCAGCACCCTGTAAGTTATCAAATGCATATAGTAGTACTTACATTTTGAAATGGTCAACTATGTCAATATTATAAATGTAGAAAATTTATATGTAAATATTACAGAAAATAAAAACAACTGAAACCTTATGAAAATAAAACTTTATGAAAATATGACATTTGCTGTAACACAAATTAGTCTTTAAGAAGAAACAGCCAGGAGGACAAGCTTAAACATTTCTGCAGGGAAAACCACTTTTTTTTAAATCAAAAATTCACCCAAATTTCTGAAAAAATATATTGGCCAAATTGAAAAGGTTAAAAAATTTAATATCTTGGGAAAATAACTCAAGAAGATGGTTTGGAAAATAGCTGCTGTTGAGGAAAGGATACACAGAATGGCAAAGGCTTATGGTATAACCAAAGACTTTTACAAGGCAAAATGCCTCTAGAAATGCAAAAAATAGGCATTAGAAAAAAGCAGTGAAGCCAGAATGTCTATATGCAAGCAAATGTCTAGTGTTAAATATAATTTTGTTAACAACAATACAAGAAAAAGATAGATTTCTGCTCACTATAAAGATGACACATTGAGATCCAGAAAAGACACTTACACATTGGCTTTGGTCAAAGCCTACTTCAGAAAAGGAAACAAAAACACACACACACACACACACACACACACACACACACACACACACACACAATTGCCATCTCCTGCAGCTTGGGCTGCACTGGAACTCTCTTGTCAAATGGAAGCAGCAATATGGAGGGGGCGGGGAAAGGGAAGGAATAGCAGGGTACAGGTAGTGATTAGATAAGAGCACTGTCTGGTGGAGTTTGCAGGGACTAAACTGCCAACATGCACAGCATTGGGAGGCTGTGGAGCAGGGAGGTGGAGAGGGGGGAATGGGGAGTGAAAAAGGAAAGAAGTGGTGAAAGGAAAAGACGGACGGGTGCACCGGCAGAGGGTGGCACACAAAGAGGGCTAAAGGATAAGAATATGGAGGAGGCGATAGCACAGACAGGGTGGAAACTGCTGGTTGGAGGGTGCGAGGACAGCAGGTTACCATAGGTCGACGCTGAGATAATTCGAGGGCAGAGAATGTGTCGTAAGGAGAACTCCCATCCGTGCAGTTCAGAAAAGTTGATGGTGGAGTGAGGGATCTCAATGGCTCAGGTAGTGAAGTAGTCATTGTGAAATCAAGTGAGTTGTGTTAAGGTGCATGTTGTGACACAGGGTAGCCTACTTTGCTCTTGGCCACAGTTTAGTGGTTGCTGATTATCCTGGTGGCCAACTGACTGGTAGTCATACCAATATAAAAAGCTGTGCAGTGATTGCAGCAAAGCTGGTACATGACATGACTACTTTCATAGGTGGCCTGGCTTCTGATGGGGTAGGATAAGTCTGTGACAGGACTGGAATAAGAAGTTCTGGATGGATGGATTGGTAAAGTCTTGCACCTGGCCCTCCAACATGGATATAATCCCTGTGGCAAGGCAGTTGGGATTGCAAGTGGCACAGGGATGAATTATGAGGTTGTGGAAGTTGAGTGGATGACAGAACACTGCTTTAGAAGGGTAGATTGTCCCTCATTTAAGGGCACGATGATATGTAATCAAAGCCCTGACGAGGGATGAGGTTCAGTTGTTCCAGTCTATGGTGGTATTTGGTGACACAGGGGCACTCCTTTGTAGTTGACCTTGGAGGTGGTGGGAGGATTGCTGGCATGTGGGGAAATGGCGTGGGAGATCTATTTACAGACTAGATCGGAGGATAGTGTGTGTCTGTGAAGACTGCGGTGAAACCCTCAGCATACTGGGCAAGGGGGTTATTGGCACTACAGGTACATTATCCCTGGATGGCCAAGTTTTATGGGAGGGATTTTTTCGTGTGAAAAAGGATGACAGCTGTAAAAGGCAGGTACTGATGGTGGTTGATGGGTTTAATGTGGACAAAGGTAAGGACGGAGCCATCAGAGAGGTCAAAATACAGGAAGGTGGCACACTGATGAGGAGGACTAGGTGAAGCAGATGGGAGAGAAGGCGGTGATATGAGGATAGAGTGTCTTGGCCATGTGACCAGTTCATGAAGATATCATCAATGAACCTGAGCAAGACAAGGGTTTGGTGTATTGGAAGGCTAGGAAGATCTCCTCTACTCGGGTGTAGTAGACTGCCATGTGGGAGCTCATGGCTGTGCCACGGATTTGTTTGTGTACTTTCCCTTCAAAGGCGAGTAGCTCAGAGTTAGAATAAGTTAGTAAGTGTATGAGGAATGAGGTAATGGGTTTGGAGTCTGAAGGACATTGGGAAAGGTAGTGTTCAATAGTGGGAAGACCATGGTCATGAGGGATGTTAGTGTAGAGGGAAGTGGTGTTAACAGTGACAAGTAGGGATCCAGAGAGTAAAGGGGTGGGGATTGTGGAGAATTGGTGAAGGAAGTGGTTGGTATCTTTGACATGGGAGGCTAGATTATGGGCAATTGGTTGGTAGTGTTGGTCAATGAGGGCCAAAATACTTTCAGGGGACAGTAACCAGCTACAATGGGGCTTGGTTTGTGAGGAGCATGATTGAGGTGGGTGTGTGGTATATCATAGAGCGTGAGGAGGAAAATGGATGCAGGGGAGGGGCTCTGGGAAGGGCAAAAGGCTTTCAGCAGGGACTGGAACTTATGTTGGACTTCCGTGATGGGATCACTTTTGTCAAGTTTATAGGTGGAGGAGTCAGATAATTAGCAGAGCCTTCAGCCATGTAGTCGCTGTTCATAACAACAGTGGTGGAACCTTTATCTCTTCTCCTTTTTTAGCTCCAGATTCCACCTCCCACTTTTGCCATGACCTCCCTCAGCTCCATGTTCCACAGCCTCCCGATGCTGCATCCATTGGCAGTCTAGTCCTTGCACACTCCACCTAACAGCACTCTCCTCTTCCCCTACCAGTATCCTGCTTCCCCTTCTCTGCCCCCTCCAGACTGCTTATTCCATTCTATGTGACAGTTGCATTTCAGTCTGAGCTGTCAGGGATGGCGATCTTGTGTGCATGAGGTGTGCTTGCTTGTATGAATGAATGTGTGAATGTGTGTGTGTGTGTGTGTGTGTGTGTGTGTATGTGTGTGTGGTTTCCCTTTTCTGAAGAAGGCTTTGGCTGAAAGCTAATTTATAAGTGTGTTTGTTGTGCCACTCTGCAACCCAAAGTGACACCATTACAGTGAGTAGCAATCTATCTTTTCCTTATATTGACGATACAACCTGGAGTTTCCACTGTATAATTTAGGTAAATTAGAAATATTAGAAGAATGAATCATTACAACAATATTAGGCTCATGAAAAGCTACACAAGGTTTTAAATTACTTAGTAGTAATCAAATTTATTGAAACATTGAAAACACATGAGGAATACTGAGGAAATGAGGACTGTTAGAAATTGGACATTTATGTCAAATGAAAGCTCAAAAAGATCTTCAAATAACTGTTAGATAAGAAGTTAACAAGAAGTTGGATCCATGAAATTAAAAAGGGTTTAGAAAAAAATAATATAAAAGCTGAAGAAACAACTGACGGAAATGTTTAGCAGTGTTGAATATTGAAGGATTCCAAAGTAGAAGAGCGGGGGAAAGAAAAACAGGTATCAGGCAGTCAGATGATGATGAAGATGAAGATGATGATTGGTTTGTGGGGCGTTCAACTGTGCAGGTATCAGCGCCCGTACAAATTCCCAATCTTTGCTCAGTCCAATCTCGGCACTTTCATGAATGATGATGAAATGATGAGGACAACACAAACAACCAGCCATCTCGAGGCAGGTGAAAATCCCTGACCCCGCCAGGAATGGAAACCAGTCAAGCAGTCAGGACACGGCGAGAAAAAACATAAGTGTACAGATGAAATAGTACAGGAAGAAAATAAGACATCAGTGAATAAGGAGTTAAAATTGGCATGTCATCCTTAGTTGGCCCATCTGAGAGTGGTGAGGTGGGAGGTAATGGGTGGGGGAAGGGGGGGGGGAGGGGTTATGAATAGCATTACAAAGAAGTAAAATACAAGTGTACTACAGTTGCCTGACTAGACATTTTTAATAATATCCCTCTAAGTATTAGTGTGCCTCCGTAGCTCAGTGGAGGATCGGGTTCAACTCCTAGCACTGCCAGGTATTTTTGCTTGGTGTAAGAACAGGAACAAGGTGCACCCAGCCTCTTGATGCCAGCTGAGGAGCTACTTAAAACAGAAGCAGTGACTCCAACACCAAAAAAGCTGACATGGCCGGAAGAGCAGTGTGCTGATCCCCTATCCCTCCATTACTGGACTCGATGATGCCATTGGCAGAGGATGACGTGGCCATCGGCCACCCTCGATTGGTCCATGAGAGCCAGAAAATGAGTCATTGCTTTGCCTTTGACTATTAGAATTTGACCACATTGTTGTGGAACATTAAAAGCAAGTGTAAAACAAAGGCAACATTTTGACTGCCTTTGCCACAACCCTCTTCAGAGGCAATGATAGGACACGGACCAGTGCAAAGACAGTAAAAATGACAATACTGTTTCTTTCTTTCTTTTTTTGTTTTACTAAATAATGTAGCCTAATACCCAAATGACCATGGAAGTCTATGAGCAGACGTCACTGTTACACGGTAAGAGGAAAACAAGGAAAGGATAAGAGGTGAAGAGACAGGTAGAGAATTAATTGGTCAGAACTGACGTTTGTGAGTGTCATGAGAAAGTGTTTCAACAATAAATGGCTGGAGAAAACTGTTCAAATGTGAGTGGATAGTGTGCAAATAATATGTTTGAACACACATTCTATTTCCTGCCTGTTGTGTACCTGTTGAACACTTATGAACAGTGAGAAGGAAATGGGATGACATCTAATTTCTGCTATGAGTACACACCTTGGAAATATTATAGATATGTCCAAGATAGCTCATAAATCAACTTGTGGGAATTTGCTCTACATCAGGCACCTGTCAGAGATAAGATACTTTGAGGTGATACTGGAATGATGTCAGAATCATGTATAACTCACCTTCACAGGATTATCAGCAAATGACGAGAGGCCAGGTTTCACCTGAACGAACAGCTCATCGTCCAGTTTTAGATTCTTATCTGTATATGATAACACACATATTATACAAGTGCAGTTGCTTTACACATTAATATAACAAACTACATGGTATTCAGAGTTATACAAGAATATCTTCCCAGCAGAAACACTAGTCTGTTATACAAGTGTGCACACACCATGGAAAATTAGACACAGTAAAGCATAATGTGAAACTGAAATCTTTCATCACAGTGACACAGTGTTAGCTTATTTCAACCAACTCCTCCACGATCCACCCTCCACAACTATTTTCCTTGGAACCTCTGCCAATAATAATAATAATAATAGCAGCAGCAGGAGAAATGATTTTATTCTCTTTCCCACTTCTTGCCTGTCCTGCTTGTGTCATTAAACTCTTATCTTTTTCATCCCTTTAACAGTGGCTTCCTTAGGTTACAGGTCACAAATTAATTCATTTTGGCAAAGTCTGACTACAGCCAGACTAAAATTACTCCATAGCAGATTCTCACTAGCTACTTTAAACTCAGTTCCTTCAATCAGAGACTGTGATATCATGTGGAAAATGAACATTGTAACTATGAGCCAAAACAAAGTGTCAATTTACTTGCAAAGCAGCTGATGCACTCAGAACATGCATCGTGTAAAAACCGAAATGACGAGTCCCACTTGCGGGCTATGTGGCTATAACCTGACATGGTGAAAGAACATCAGAATCGGCCTTAACCATGGAGATGCCATTGGTAACATAGTAAAGCATCATCACCATTAGCATCATATGCAATTACAAGATTCTGCACTGTTAACATAGATTTTTTTTAGTGGGAGTGTGGGAATTTAGAATCCATAGCACTTTGCTAGTAAGTCTTTTGTATTGCTTTGGCACAACTACAAACATTCAGTATGTCTTTCTCTGTGTTCTCCCTTTTAACAGAAGTTGTGTTATGACCATTTTGTTAATCTGTGTGCAATAAATGTGTGTGTTCCAACTGAATACTGCCTGTAAATTACTCTGCTAACAAGATATTAAAACGGGCTTCAAATAAGACTACCACGTCTTCATTTTAAGGTGCTGACAACACAATGTGGGAATTTATTTTGAGCCAACTGAGATAGTAATTTTTTCCCATCATTATGATGCAACTGTGGAACCATTTATGTCCATTTTGAAATTTTCTTTATCATGTTTCTCTTTTTCTTTTCCCCCCAAGAGCATGCTATGGTCACGTCACAAAATGTATGCATTCAGAGAGGCAAGTGGTACAGTAAGAGGAAAAGACCATGCAAGCATGTGCAATACGACTTGTGAAGTTACAGTGGCAAACACTGGTCATCTCACTGCTAGCAATAGAGGCCGTTCAGGCTGTGGCACCTGCTGACGTTACTTCTTGTGGCGTGTGGATAGTAGACTATGCCACCTAACCTGGTTGGAAAGGCTATCAAATACCAATAGAACATTCAAATTACTTGTGGTAAGACACGACCAAGTCAAGTTTTATCTTTAGGATCACCACAGTGCACGACACACCGGAAGGTGGACAAATTTCAAACAATTCTACAACCCACTTCAAGTAACATCCGGCAGCCAATGAGGTTTAGTCTTCCTCTGGATGCTTTCCCATGAATAGTGCTGGATGGTAATTAATGCTTTCCTTCAGACTACATCATGGTAGGGTAGGTGCAGTTTTATTCACTGTTGTCCACAGCAACCCTTAGCAATGTTTAGCAACAAGCAAGGTGTCTTTGACCCCATTCTGCTGCCATTCACAAGCAAACTTCATTCCTAGCATGCTTACCTATCTACAAAGAAGAGACATACTAGGGTAAACATTAAGTATTTTTTAATGTATGTTTCACATACAGTAATGTTCTGTCCCAACAAACTTCAGACATGTGTATAGTTTTTATTAGCAAGTCTTAAGCTCCATACAACACATTTCATTTTGCTGATGCTCTACAATTAGAAGAAACAGTGAACATAATGAACGCTGCAGGCTGTAATCTAGGTTGATTTAAAGAGAGACTAGTTTCTCTGCAGGAGAAGAAGGGAGGGGAGGGGGGGGGGGGAGAGAGAGAGAGAGAGGTTAGTCATTCCAACCAGGAATGAGTTTGTTCTGGATAGAAGTGATCTAGACAACAACAAGCAACTGAAGAAGATGGGACAGCAGCTGAAATGATAAAGTGTGGACCCAACAAGTTGGTAGACAATGTAACCAAGGTTATCTGCCACATTTAGAGGACTAGAGGTTACCAAAAGGATGCGATCACAGTGCCAACCCATAAGAAGGGGACAAGAGGGTTGCAGACAACTGCAGAGGAATATTGCTACCAGAGGTCAGTTACATGGTGCTACTGAAACCCATCCTGCTGAACAGATAGAAAGTACAGTTGGAGACCATCAAGCTGGATTTAAAAAGGAAAGAAGATTCACACACCACCTATTTCCCTAAAAAATAACCAACAGTGCAGAGAGCCTGAAAGAACAAAAAGATATGGAAATATCTAGGGCCTTCAAAAAGGCATATGACTCCATTGATAGATTCTTGAAAGGATCATGAAGAAAAAGGACCAGACACTATACAGGGGAACTAAAAACAGAATTTCTGACAAAGGCAAGAGTGGTGATGAGATACAGTGGAGTACTAACGGAACAGCTGAGATCAAGCCAGCATCAAACAGGGATATGGATTTTCACCAATTTGGTTCACAGGACAAAGTGATCAGAAAGTGGACAGCAATAAACAAGAAATAGGAATACCAAAGATGCACAGGGAGGCCAAAAAGACACAGGACCCAAATGGATTGCCTAGCCTTTGCATATGACAGTGAAAGTAGGACAGAAAGATACACAAAAACACAAATTGATAACCTAAGCAAGACAGCTAGAAGGTTCAAAAATGGCTCTGAGCACTATGGGACTCAACTGCTGTGGTCATAAGTCCCCTAGAACTTAGAACTACTTAAACCTAACTAACCTAAGTACATCACACACATCCATGCCCGAGGCAGGATTCGAACCTGCGACCGTAGCGGTCGTGCGGTTCCAGACTGTAGCGCCTTTAATGGCTCGGCCACTCCGGCCGGCTTCCCAGCTAGAAGGATATAGGGATTGAGGATCCCCACGAAACGTAAGCACTAAGCACCACCGAGGACTGCAAAACATCAGAAGCACCATGCAAAGTGTGGACACATTTAAATACTTGGGAGAATATACAACAAAAAGAAATGGGAGCAGTGAGGGAATCAGAGTGACAGCGATGACTATGTCTGATGGAAAAGTCTTACCCCGACGATGGTTATGAACAGTTTCAAGAAATGCGTATTCATCACAGAGCTACAGATTCAGCCGGAACAACGGGAGGGTAGAGAAATGGGCCAGGGTTTCTACGATACATCTACATCTACATTTATACTCCGCAAGCCACCCAACGGTGTGTGGCGGAGGGCACTTTACGTGCCACTGTCATTATCTCCCTTTCCTGTTCCAGTCGCGTATGGTTTGCGGGAAGAACGACTGTCTGAAAGCCTCCGTGCGCGCTCTAATCTCTCTAATTTTACATTCGTGATCTCCTCGGGAGGTATAAGTAGGGGGAAGCAATATATTCGATACCTCATCCAGAAACGCACCCTCTCGAAACCTGGCGAGCAAGCTACACCGCGATGCAGAACGCCTCTCTTGCAGAGTCTGCCACTTGAGTTTGCTAAACATCTCCGTAATGCTATCACGGTTACCAAATAACCCTGTGACGAAACGCGCCGCTCTTCTTTGGATCTTCTCTATCTCCTCCGTAAAACCGATCTGGTACGGATCCCACACTGATAAGCAATACTCAAGTATAGGTCGAACGAGTGTTTTGTAAGCCACCTCCTTTGTTGATGGACTACATTTTCTAAGCACTCTTCCAATGAATCTCAACCTGGTACCCGCCTTACCAACAATTAATTTTATATGATCATTCCACTTCAAATCGTTCCGCACGCATACTCCCAGATATTTTACAGAAGTAACTGCTACCAGTGTATCTTCCACTATCATATAATCATACAATAAAGGATCCTTCTTTCTATGTATTCGCAATACATTACATTTGTCTATGTTAAGGGTCAGTTGCCAGTCCCTGCACCAAGTGCCTATCCGCTGCAGATCTTCCTGCATTTCGCCACAATTTTCTAATGCTGCAACTTCTCTGTATACAACAGCATCATCCGCGAAAAGCCGCATGGAACTTCCGACACTATCTACTAGGTCATTTATATATATTGTGAAAAGCAATGGTCCCATAACACTCCCCTGTGGCACGCCAGAGGTTACTTTAACGTCTGTAGACGTCTCTCCATTGATAACAACATGCTGTGTTCTGTTTGCTAAAAACTCTTCAATCCAGCCACACAGCTGGTCTGATATTCCGTAGGCTCTTACTTTGTTTATCAGGCGACAGTGCGGAACTGTATCGAACACCTTCCGGAAGTCAAGAAAAATAGCATCTACCTGGGAGCCTGTATCTAATATTTTCTGGGTCTCATGAACAAATAAAGGGAGTTGGGTCTCACACGATCGCTGTTTCCGGAATCCTTGTTGATTCCTACATAGTAGATTCTGGGTTTCCAAAAACGACATGATACTCGAGCAAAAAACATGTTCTAAAATTCTACAACAGATCGACGTCAGAGATACAGGTCTATAGTTTTGCGCATCTGCTCGACGACCCTTCTTGAAGACTGGGACTACCTGTGCTCTTTTCCAATCATTTGGAACCTTCCGTTCCTCTAGGGACTTTCGGTACACGGCTGTTAGAAGGGGGGCAAGTTCTCTGTGTAGAATCGAATTGGTATCCTGTCAGGTCCAGTGGACTTTCCTCTATTGAGTGATTCCAGTTGCTTTTCTATTCCTTGGACACTTATTTCGATGTCAGCCATTTTTTCGCTTGTGCGAGGATTTAGAGAAGGAACTGCAGTGCGGTCTTCCTCTGTGAAACAGCTTTGGAAAAAGGTGTTTAGTATTTGAGCTTCACGCGTGTCATCCTCTGTTTCAATGCCATCATCATCCCGGAGTGTCTGGATATGCTGTTTCGAGCCACTTACTGATTTAACGTAAGACCAGAACTTCCTAGGATTTTCTGTCAAGTCGGTACATAGAATTTTACTTTCGAATTCACTGAACGCTTCACGCATAGCCCTCCTTACGCTAACTTTGACATCGTTTAGCTTCTGTTTGTCTGAGAGGTTTTGGCTGCGTTTAAACTTGGAGTAAAGCTCTCTTTGCTTTCGCAGTAGTTTCCTAACTTTGTTGTTGTACCACGGTGGGTTTTTCCCGTCCCTCACAGTTTTACTCGGCACGTACCTGTCTAAAACGCATTTTACGATTGCTATGAACTTTTTCCATAAACACTCAACATTGTCAGTGTCGGAACAGAAATTTTCGTTTTGATCTGTTAGGTAGTCTGAAATCTGCCTTCTATTACTCTTGCTAAACAGATAAACCTTCCTCCCTTTTTTTACATTCCTATTAACTTCCATATTCAGGAATGCTGCAACGGCCTTATGATCACCGATTCCCTGTTCTGTACATACAGAGTCGAAAAGTTCGGGCCTGTTTATTACCAGTAGGTCCAAGATGTTATCTCCACGAGTCGGTTCTCTGTTTAATTGCTCGAGGTAATTTTCGGATAGTGCACTCAGTATAATGTCACTCGATGCTCTGTCCCTACCACCCGTCCTAAACATCTGAGTGTCCCAGTCTATATCTGGTAAATTGAAATCTCCACCTAAGACTATAACATGCTGAGAAAATTTATGTGAAATGTATTCCAAATTTTCTCTCAGTTGTTCTGCCACTAATGCTGCTGAGTCGGGAGGTTGGTAAAAGGAGCCAATTATTAACCTAGCTCGGTTGTTGATTGTAACCTCCACCCATAATAATTCACAGGAACTATCCACTTCTACTTCACTACAGGATAAACTACTGCTAACAGCGACGAACACTCCACCACCGGTTGCATGCAATCTATCCATTATAAACACCGTCTGTACCTTTGTAAAAATTTCGGCAGAATTTATCTCTGGCTTAAGCCAGCTTTCTTTACCTATAACGATTTCAGCTTCGGTGCTTTCTATCAGCGCTTGAAATTCTGGTACTTTACCAACGCAGCTTCGACAGTTGACAATTACAATACTGATTGTTGCTTGGTCCCCGCATGTCCTGACTTTGCCCCGCACCCGTTGAGGCTGTTGCCCTTTCTGTACTTGCCCAAGGCCATCTAACCTAAAAAAAAAAAAAAAAAAAAAAAAAAAAAAAAAAAAAAAAAAAACGCCCAGCCCACGCCACACAACCCCTGCTACCCGTGTAGCCGCTTGTTGCGTGTAGTTGACTCCTGACCTATCCAGCGGAACCCGAAACCCCACCACCCTATGGCGCAGGTCGAGGAATCTGCAGCCCACACGGTCGCAGAACCGTCTCAGCCTCTGATTCAGACCATCCACTCGGCTCTGTACCAAAGCTCTGCAGTCAGTCCTGTCGACGATGCTGCAGATGGTGAGCTCTGCTTTCATCCCGCTAGCGAGACTGGCAGTCTTCACCAAATCAGATAGCCGCCGGAAGCCAGAGAGGATTTCCTCCGATCCATAGCGACACACATCATTGGTGCCGACATGAGCGACCACCTGCAGATGGGTGCACCCTGTACCCTTCATGGCATCCGGAAGGACCCTTTCCACATCTGGAATGACTCCCCCTGGTATGCACACGGAGTGCACATTGGTTTTCTTCCCCTCTCTTGCTGCCATTTCCCTAAGGGGCCCCATTACGCGCCTGACGTTGGAGCTCCCAACTACCAGTAAGCCCACCCTCTGCGACCGCCCGGATCTTGCAGACTGAGGGGCAACCTCTGGAACAGGACAAGCAGCCATGTCAGGCCGAAGATCAGTATCAGCCTGAGACAGAGCCTGAAACCGGTTCGTCAGACAAACTGGAGAGGCCTTCCGTTCAGCCCTCCGGAATGTCTTTCGCCTCCTGCCACACCTTGAGACGACCTCCCACTCTACCACAGGTGAGGGATCAGCCTCAATGCGGGCAGTATCCCGGGCAACCACAGTCGTAGTCCGATCGGGGGATGCGTGGGACGAGCCGGCCGTCCCCGACAAGCCCCCATCCGGACCCCCACAGTGATGCCCATTGGCAACAGCCTCAAGCTGTGTGACCAAAGCCAACACTGCCTGAAGCTGGGAGCGAAGGGATGCCAACTCAGCCTGCATCCGAACACAGCAGTTGCAGTCCCTATCCATGCTAAAAACTGTTTTGCAAAGAACATCTGAACTAATCTACAGAGAGCGCAAACAAATCGACAAAATTTAAACTGTTATTAAAATACAAGATTGCCTAGTAAATGCAGTAATGCTGCTACTTGCGCACTGCTGACACACTGCTCGGCGGTGGAAGGAGACTACACGATTCTACACTATTCAGGTACTAAAACGTGATGCTACAACTCTCAAATACTATAATACGCCCGAAATTTATGAATTAAACAATGCAAGTGCCAAAAACACGCAAAGAAATTAAGAATTAAACTATGTAACAAATGAGTGAGCTAGGAGTATACGACTTGAGAGTGGATGAAGGTGAGCTCAAACTTCTGAATGACTATATACACTGAAGAGCCAAATAAACTGATACACATGCTTAATATCGTGTAGGGCCCCCGCAACCCTGTAGAAGTGCCGCAACATGTCATGGCATGGACTGAAGCAGTGCTGGAGGGAATTGACAACATGAATCCTGCAGGGCTTCCATCAATCCATAAGAGTACGAGAGGGTGAAGATTTCTTCTAAACAGCATGTTGCACGGCATCCCATATATGCTCAATGATGTTCATGCCGGGGAAGTTTGGTAGCCAGTGGAAGTGTTTAAACTCAGAAGAGCATTACTTGAGCAAATTCGTAGCAATTCTGGATGTGTGGGCTGTCTGATTTCCCTGCTGGAATTGCCAATGGACATGAATGGATGCCAGTGATCAGAGAGGATGCTTACGTACTTGTCCCATCAGTATCATATCTAGATGTGTCAGTGGTCCCATATCACTCCAACTGCACACGTCCCACACCATTAAAGAGCCTCCACCAGCTTGAACAGTCTCCTGCTGACATGCATGGTGCATGGATTCATGAGGTTGTCTCCATACCCCGTGTACAACCATCTGCTCAATACAATTTGAAATGAGACCCGAACGACCAGGCAACATGTTTGCAGTCATCAACAGTCCTACGTCGGTATTGACAACAGGCGCAGGTGAGATGTAAAGCTTTGTGTCATGCAGTCATCAATGGTACACGAGTGGGCCTTCAGCTCCAAAGAGCCATATTGATGATGTTCTATTGAATGATTCGCATATTGATACTTGTTGAAGGCCCAGCACTGAAATCTGCATCAATTTGTGCAAGGGTTGCACTTCTGTCATCTTGAACATTTCTCTTCAGTCATCATTGGTCCTGTTCTTGCAGAATCTTTTTCCGGCTGCAGTGATATCCGAGATTTGATGTTTTACCGGATTCCCAATATTCACAGTACACTCATGAAATGGCCATACGGGAAAATCCCCACTTCCTCGCTGCCTCGGATATGCTGTATCCCATCATTTGTTCACCAATTATACCACCACATTCAAACTCACTCAGGTTTTGATAACCTGCCATTGTAGCAGCAGTAACCGATCTAAAAATTGTGCCAGATACTTGTCTTCTACAGGCACTGACGACCCCAGCGTTATATTCTGCCTGCTTACATCTCTCTGTAGTTGAATACACATTCCTGTACTATACGCGTATGAAATAACAACACTGGGATGAAATGATGCAAGACTAGAGAAAGAAGAAAGAACAACACTGAGGAAAATATTAGGCTCCTAAAGGGGATGATGAGAGGTGGATGTGAGGATGTAAGGAAAAACTGTACTGGAGCACAAGGTCAACATCAGAAGAAATCTGACTGATCGGGCCAAAGTTTGCTGGATATGTAATCATGATGAATACGGATAATAGGACAAAAAGAGTATGGGAAACAATATGGAGCACACGAGGAAAGACAGGAGCCAAGTGGGTTATTGAACTCCCAAAGGATTGGGCAGAACTGGTGATCAAGGCGAAAGGAAATGAAAATTGGAGAATAAAGTACATACCCCAGAAAATGCCACAGATCAACAATAGAGAAATATACAGGAAAAGGATAGTCACCAGTGGCAGAGACACAACATGCACAACATGAGACTATTGAAGATCTTGAAAGAAGAGGGGGAGAGGAGAAGACAAAGAATAAAGAGGTTCTGGGAGGAGAAGAGGGAAATGTAATACACAAAGGGGCTACCCATGATCCTATACAAGAAGAAGAAGAAGAAGAAGAAGAAGAAGAAGAGAAAGGTGATAAAAGTTTAATCAATTGCCATGTTTAGGCACTATTCAACTGCCGAACTAGATGAAGAGACCCACATGTTCTACAGCAGCCACAATTGCTATTCTTGGCAAAAAGATAGTGAAATAAAAGGAAAATTTAAGAAACTTTGTCTACAGGCTTTATAGCATTTCTTATTATTGTGCCAATGTACATTTCAAAGTCACAGATTTATCACAATGGCTTTCTGCTATGTACAAGGAACTTCACTGGGTTGCCAAAATGTTCAACATAAATAGTTTTCATACAGGACACGAGTGGTTGATTCATTCATTGTGTTCCACTGATCCCATTAAGAAGAACATCCAGGGATGAGGAATGAGTCGAGGTACACAATACCACAAAACAGGGAAATCAGAAGAACTGCATTAACAATTAACTATCACACTTCTTAATGCTACTCACGCTTACAATGTTGAAATTTAAATGAGTCACTTAGTAAGGAAGCTGCTACTTTGAGAAAAGCTATTGCTTCCTCTGTTTTACTACACCACTGCTGTTTTGTCTGCTATTAATAGTTTAATATTTGATTACTCTGGGATTTATAAAACGATTTTTTTTTTTACATTTGTAAAAACTGTTCCTATCTATAGTGCACTAGCAAATAAATCCAGAGTTGCCCATACCACACAGCTTCTGGCCTTGTGCCTTACATTTATGACATTGAACTGTGCGTCACTCAATGGCATAATTTTGTAGTACATTCAGCGGCATATGTATATACTGTCTGCAAAATGTGTTGCATATGGAGTTAGAAGCATCTCACTGTTTATGACATATAAATATATCCTGAACTGCATGTCATACAATGACATAAAAATGTAGGTACATTCCATGAGAAATGTGGGTACTGTCTGTGAAATTTATTGTGAATAAAGTTTGTAGCAAAGAAGTAATAAATTTAAACTTCATGCACAATGCGACAGTTATTCACATACCTCGTTTATGATATATCACATGAACTACACAACACACAATGGTATCATTTTGCAGTTACATTCACTACAGTATGTGCATACTGTCTGCAGAATGTGTCACGACTATGGTAAGAGGCGAAGAAGTAATAAATTATAACGAGAGGTGAAGAAGTGATAAGTTTTAATGTCATGCCTCAAGCAGTGCTTTTACTGCACGAACAACAGAAAAGTAGGAAGCAATAAGTTTTTTTCCTTTCATTATTTTGTAGGAGTTGTCAGTGAGAAAAAATTTCAGAAAAGTTTGAAATTACATGTAAAGTTTGTCGCAATTTGCTAAGTGCTCTCATTCTCAAATACTGACTGAATAAAGTCTGGGAATTCACACATCACGGGCTACCCTTCTTTTTCCGCCTCACCCCATGCCTTTGATAAGTAGGTGGTTCTTACGCCCACAGCGATTGTTGCCTACCGCTTCTCAAATCACAAAGTCCTGAGCTCACACTGTTAATTTGTCATTAACCTGGGGGAGTGTCCATACACCCCCCCCCCCCCCTCCCCCTGAAGATTAAAGATATCACAAGTAAAGGCTTTATTCATGAGTGGGAATAGGCATAAAGTTGATAATCACCAACCAATTTCACTCCTCTCGGCATTCTCAAAAATAGTTTAGACATTAAGGAAGCAACATACTGCCAAGTACTTACATGACCACAGCCTAATGATTAATCATCAGCAAGGCTTCAGAAAAGGGAGAAGTACAGAAACAGTGATTAATGATTACGCCAGCAAAATAGTTTGAAATTTGGATAACAAAATAGTGTTATAGGAATTGATTTAGATATTTCTAAAACTTTTGATACAGTTCATCATCAAATTCTTTTAAATAAGTTGGAAGCAATGGGAATACAAGTAATAGAAAACAAGTGTGTTCAATCATATATGCAAAACAGATCACAGGTTGTGGAGCTCACATCAGCTCATCCTAATCATAAAATCAGATTAATATCCAATGCAAGTCTAAATAGGTGTTTCCCAGGGTACTATGCTAGGCCGCCTCCTGTTGCTTGTTTATATCAATGACACATGCACCTCAGACACTGCAGCCAAGATCATGTTGTTTGCACATAACACTACTGTAATGGACAATGATGTTAAGGAATCTCTGCCCACTACAACAACTGCTCATCCTCAAGTCCTTGCATTCCTGGTTCATTGCCAATAAGCTGACCTCAACATGAAGAAAATGAAAGATAGAAAATTTGTAAAGATTAACAAAAACCAAGATTTCCATCTGGTACTGAACGGGAATGAGTTAAAAATGATACAATCCACAAAACTTTTAGGAATGTATGTTGAGAAAGATTTACACTGGAAAGCTCGGGATAACAGAAGTGTCCGATTCCACCCATCTGCTTTGACCCATGACGTCATCAATAGGGTGTAAATGGCTATTCTAAGCGCCTCCAATGTGGTGCCTATGCTGTCACTACACACACACACACACACACACACACACACACACACACACACACACACACGGCAACAAACACGAAAATACATATAAATAAGACATTAACATCTTCCTCCAAAAATACAATTAAACTAATGGGAAAACCATGGGAAATTGGGGGTTTTAGGGTGAGATCAAGCTAAATATAATAGGAGGAGGGGGGGAACACACCACAATCCCAAAACACAAAATGATGGAAAAAAATTACAACATTCCACTACACCAACAAAAATCTGCAGGAATCCGACACTTCCCTTGACCTATATCGGTCAACCACAGGTGAGGATACCAAATCACCAATACCTACAACTAAAAATTCGAAAATTGGAATCTGACATTTGCCTTGACCTATTCAGGTCAACCACAGATTGCGATACCAAAACACCAACACCTACAACTACGAAAATGGGAATCTGTCATTTCCAGTGACCTATATGGGTCAGCCACAACTATTAATACCAAAACACCAACACCTACGAAAAAGAAAACCACAACTTAAACAAACAAAAACAAAAAAAATCTACAAATCAAGCATCCCTATACAAATAAAAACACATCAAGTACACCATAAATACACAAAACACCACAACTAGAGGGGGGAAACAAAAATTACTTACTACCAACCAATTTCCGGCGCTGCAAACTAGGTCGGCCAGCGCTACCCCCCCCCCCCCCCCCACACACACACACACATGAACAAATTAAACGTCTTACCACACTACAAACAACAAACCAATAACACCTAACAAAAATGCCAAACACTGAAAAAAAACTGATGACTCACTGAAAAAACTTTCAAACCTTACGTTTGGAATTACAAACACTGTCAAAGACTTCACAAATCCAACACCAAGGCTCAAATGAACCCAATACAACACATTGTGCTCAGTACATGCACACACACCACCAGAGGGCATCATGAAACACAACAAGACGACATCTACAAATACAACCAACTCATGAACACCATGCCGTAACAATGTCACACACCACAACACCCTTACATCACAGGTCAAAGCAGACGGGTGGAATTAGATGCCTTTATTGACCCAATAGCTCTCATAAGTAAACTCTCCCAGAGACTCAGTTCTGCTGGTTTTGAGAATTTGCTCCTCAAATGATGTTAAAATGGCTTATCTTGGTTACTTCCAGTCACTTTTAGCTTATGAAATAGTTTTCTGGGGAATAGTTTATAGTCAGTCAAATGAATTTTGTACATTACAGTACATTAACACAGCTCTGTCGGGCCTAACAGCAAGCCCCCATTTAAAAAGTTGTATTTGCTCACTGTATCCTCCTTGTACATATACAAAAGTGTGTTGATGATGAAAGCTAGAAGTCATGACTGGCAAACCAACTCAGATTACCACAGTTACAATACTCACAACTGTGAATCTCTCCATACTGAACAAGTTAGAACAACCTGTACTCAATGTCATGCGAGCCACTATGGTGTCATTCATTATAACACCCTGCCAACATACGTAAAGTGGTTGGAGTCAAAAGAAATTCATCAATGGAGTAGATTTGGCCACCAATAAATCCTCTAGGCTCTTCTCAAACTCAACTTTATTTTTATGGGTGCTGGCATGTTCATGCATTATAATTTTCAGCTGTGGCGTATAATGTATTCATGTGTTTTTATTTTTTCAGGGGTCTTTTATAGCAAAGTTCTGTGATGTACTTACATCATTGACTTACTTATTGTGCATATTCAACCTTTCAGTAGTGTTTTTCTTGTTCATTGATTTAATTCTTGTGCATGTTGTACTCACTATGTAGACTATGTATTTGCAATTCCCCTTCCAATCATGTACTGAGTGAGGTACCTAAATCAGTCTTAATGCACTGCATTCGCATTCGAGAGGACTGGGGTTAATTTCCTTTCATGATTTCCCCAAGTCGTGAAGGTGAATGCTGGTATGTATCCTTTTGAGTAGGCCAAGGCCAACTACCTGCCCTATCCTCACATAACCCTATGCTACTTTGTTAATGTTTATATATACTATTTCTGTAATAATGTGTCCGCCATGTCCAATGTTATTTTACTAAATACTCCATCCACAAATAAATAAATAATAAAATCTTTCCACCAGAGTACGTAATTCAATTCTTAAGCCTAGACAAGGAGGACAAGTCTACATGAAAATAATTGTTATCTTGTAGACTGTAAGTCAGTTAGTTGAAGCTGATTGTTATTAACAGCAGCAAAACCGATTACAGAGTAAGTTTATCGGGACATGAAAAAGAATTCGGTGTAGATTATAGAGAGAAGTGGCTTGGGCAGTCAACTGAGTTCAGCCACAATGATCATATTCATTCATCATTCTAACTCCAAAAAAAATCACTTTGCAACCTAATCTACACCCCTGGCTACACTACAGCCAATATTTCGATGGGGATCAGAATTTGGCTTTGACAGCAGTTTCCTAAGTTTGCATTTAACTTTGTAATATTTGAATCAGTATCACATTGCAATTACCTCAGGAATTCTCTTCAAAAGCAAGGCTCCACGAGTGTGGGTATCAAATGTAAAACTATAGTCCTCAAACAAACAATAATCTACTCACCTATCACAGACTCGTGGAAAGCGAACGCCAATACACGTGATCCTGTACTTCCAGCATCAATAATCACAGCATACACATGTTTCTGGATACCCAGAGAATAAGCGATATTGTCCAACACATTCGTAGCATGCCCAGGTATGTTCCACGGCAATACATTGGTGTAGCTTCCTAATATAACCAAACACAACACATAATTCAATGGTCCACGAACACACGGAATTTCCAACTTTATGCATCTAGATACATACCCAAAATCAGTGTTACAACAGCTACACACGCAACGAAAATGAAAAACCTCTTTGGCCAATTTGCTTTTCGCTGTCGACTGCTTGGTTGTTTTGGTGATGAGGAATGGGCATCCCATGCTGCGCCGGTTTCTTCTATAAGCTACAGAAATACGACTAGGCATCAGTATACCAGCGGTAATATTTAAAGAGATCAAAATCAATCAAGCAACACTTTAAAACTACACGGCCACGGTAGGTAAGGGGTTACGCATAATTACTTTTCTTTTTCTGCTATGTGGCATTTCTGTTATTCTGACGTCAAATGAATACATTCTTACGTTGTCTAAGATCTTACTTTTCTGATAAGCTCAAATATACAGTAAATTACTAAATATTAAACAAACAAGCAACGATCCCGTAAACATTCAAAAATGTGCACAGAACTCACTGGGAGGTATATCATTAATGGGTTTTCAGCTACTTATACGAATACTGAGATATATATCATGCCGCCACATTCAACAAAACGTTTAAAGAAAACGACACACACACATGTGAACAATTAATTTCTTTCCTTCTGACGTATTTTCTGCCCCCTCTCATTATTTCTATGAATACATTTCCTGTCGTGTCAAACGGCACGCAACTCAAGTTAGTACTTTAAGGAGCTGGTTAATAATAAATAGAGACATTTTACCTTCCTCTGCCGTACCGAACTCATCTTAAAAAAACCTATCACAGTGAAGGCGTTAGCAGTTTGCATGCGCCGGTCAGCGGACGATGACTGTAGAAATATCCGCTTGACTTGCTATCTCATCTTTTGCCCTTGTACGGCCCAATGCTGGCAGCCGGCCTTGAGATATGTGTTTACTTTAAGTGCTGTCGGTCGCGAGGACTTTTCTCAGTAATGTTACGTGTGACGACGATAACAAAGCGGTCTTAGTTCTAGTACTGAAAAGGACGGCCAGGCACAAGTCATACCTTTGAAACTGCCGTGCTGCGCGGTATGATACAAGCTGTGAGGTGCGTCCTGATGCTTTACAATGCGCATTGTCACCAGTACTCTTGCCACCCCGTGACCCTTGCGCAACTGGGAAGCTGATTGCCCGTGGGAGAGGGGAGGATTGGCGGATGTCATTAGATTATTTTATCCCTGTGGCCTTGTAGGATTGCACGTGATATAACGATAATAGTTTGAATTCATTCTGATTAAAGGCGCGTTTTATGCTAGAGTCTTTTACAAAATGCGATTCAAAATAACATATGCACGTTTCAGTGGGGTATCATTTCGCGATATATAGTAATCAGCGGTCACAGAATTAGTCATAGTACCTCCGCGTAACTAAGTGTATAAGAGCTAAAATGCTTCATACAAGCAAGTCATCTAGTAACAAATCATATCCCCATTTTTATTTATTATTTTTCGTTCAAGAAATTCCCGTACGATAATATAATGCCACAAGTCGCGCTTACCTGTATGGGTTTCCGCTAGTACATTTGCTGCAATGTGTACAAATCAGTATACACGTAAAAAACGTATTAAAATTGCCAAAAGCAGTATAATGGAATCATACCTTCTGTCATATATGTAGCAATTTCGTCACTTGTAAACCTGGAATTATTTTTTTTGGTCGAGTGATGAGTACCGCTCCTCACGGCGCAGAGAAACGAGATGAACGCCAAGTTCGTGAAATACATCCTGCTCGGTAACTATTACCAGCTATTCGGATGTGAACTGCTTTAGGGATTATAATCACTTTAAATTATCAATGATCAGTAACAACCAATTATACAGTAATTAAAATAAATGTTACCGTTTAACAAACAGAAAACTGCTCTTGCTTTGTATATTGGCCAATCTCAGACATCATATCAGGTTGGCAGGTTTTAACTCATATGTTTACAGCAGTGTTACAGTAATTACTCATTTTAAAAATACCACATTTGTTAAAGATACACTATAATAGTTACAAACCGATGACTGGACCAGAATTTAAACTAATATCATAGAACCAATACAGAAAATGAACAGTATTAGAGTAATAAATACAGTCATTAAACATATCTAGGAGGAATAGTAATAATACTCTATTTGTTTTCTGTGAAAAACAAATTGGTTAGTCATTATATGCACAAAGATTGTAGTGCAGTTGCGACAATTAGCATATTTATTAATTATACAATGAAATAAAGTGTTGTGTTATAAAATTTTGTGGCTTATAAAACCTAAGTCAAGGAGAAGGGATGATATACTAGTATTAAACATCTTTGTCCACCTTCACCTTTCTTAGGACCTAATGTTTATGATATATTTGTTACATGTAATATAGTTTTTTTCTATTAAGTGCTGGCATTTTTATGTACTAAGCATTTTAAAAGAAATTGTTGCATTATGTGTCTGAGCTTGCTATTAAGAATCTTTTTTATACCCCATGTGTCAGGTAGAGATTTAACATAAGTGTGCTTACACTTTTATTGCCTGTGGAAGCACAAGAATCTTACACAGAATGAGTGAATGGATGTGTGAATGTACTGGTGTTCCAAACATTTTGGATCAATATTACACTGATTGTGAAAGACCATAAACTTAGTAGGCTTACACTGAGAAATTTACTAACCAATTAGACAAAGATCACAGAAGAAAATGTATTGTATCATGGATTCATTAACAATGATTAAACCATAATGTTTGCAGAGAAATTGTGTGGGAAGAACACTGGGCCAGTTGGCGGTTTTTTTTTTTTTTTTTTTTTTAAAAAAAAAGCCACTGTTCATGGAAAATTTAACTCTTTCTTAAACATATTCCTACAGAGCTTTGAGTTGTATTTCCCCTAAAACAAATAATGGAAAAATGAAACAAAAGCAAGGACAAGGGATTTATACTTGGTATTAAACTATCTTGTGTTAGGAAGAGAGAACTCTACATAATTCAGAGAACAAGCAGTACATAACAAACATTTCAAACTCTATTACCACGTGCTATGCTCAAATACTAAAACACTCCACAAATAAGGCAAAAGCTATTTCAAACAAATAAAACTAGGTGTCCAGATGAAACTGAGCCCCAGAATATAGTTCTGGTGGAAATGGTGACAATTTCAAATCGTTGGATACCAAATTCAATAATTTCTTCCTCACAGCGCACTCAATAATAAACAGCCAAATACAGATGTGTTAGATTTACTTGTGCAAACACTGCGTGCACCACCAACAAACATTAGTTTCAAAAATACAACCCCATAAGGAGAGTGCATAATTCATTAGGTCACTAAAGAATTTTAATTATGCTGACTATGATAGTGTCTCTAGGAGAATATTAAAGTCTTGTCCTGACATAATAGGGTTAACCTTAAGTGACTGCGGGGGTGTATTTCCTGGCAGACAAGTATGATGTAGTAACACCTATGTGCAACAGTGAAGACCGACAAACTATCACTTATTACAAACATATATCACTCCTTCCAGTTTTTTCAAAAGTGTAAGAGAAAGGAACCTATGATAGAACAATGATTCATTTAACTGAGCAGAATGTGTTAACCTCATTTCAGTTTGGCTTTTGTAAAGAGTTCTCCGCACAGAAAGCAATACAAGATCTCACCAATCAAGTGCTAGCAGAGCTAAACAGAAAAATTATCCTGTTGTCATTCACAGCCCGTGGTCTGGTGGTTGGTGTCACTGCCTCTAGATCATGGGGTCCTGGATTTGATTCCTAGCTGGGTAGAAGATTTTCTTCACTTGGTGACAACTGCGTGTTTGTGTTGTCTTTATTGTGTCGTCTCATCTTCATCAATGCACAAGTCATCAAAGTCGCATCAAATCAAAGGACTTGCAATAGACAGTTGAACTAATGTAGACAGGGTCTTCTGGCCAGTAATACCTTATAATCATTTCATTACATATCTCCAATAAATTGACCCACCTTTTCCCATTCTCATTCCTAATACCCTTCCCATTCATCCTAATAGCCTTACTGTTCCTCTCTCTCCCTACTCTGCTATTAAAATCTTTTGCCAGTATCAGTTCATGGCCACATGTAACAGCTTCTGTAGTCTCACCAGCATCTATTCAAAATCTTCTTTTATGTTCAACAGTGAGTCTTCAGTAGGGGCATACATTCCCACTATCACTACATTGATGGCTCTAGCCCTCAGATTGAGCTTTATTAACCGTTTATTAACTGCTTCCTGTGAGGTTATATTTTTGGACCACCGTTTGTTCAGAATGATGGATGCTCCTCTCGCCCTCCTGTTTTTGTCCACACCATTAAACCATAACTCCAGCAAATATTCACAACCAGCAACATTTTTTCTCTTCAGAAAGCTCAGCAGCATTCATACTGCTGTCCTATAACCAATAAGATTCTTGTTGTTTTTCTCATGTGCCCTGTACAGTCTAGAGACCAAAATGCAATGTTCATTTTCTTTGCCACTTTTAAATTCCATTAAAACCATCTGAAAACTGAGACCTATTACTGGTTAGTTTAGCTGTACGTGTTTTTCTATGGACTGGGAGTTGACCCGTCACACAACCCCCAACCTGGAGGACCAGGATTTGTCATCAGGGTTTTCTCCTCCTAGAAAGAATGGCTTCAGCATGCCTCAAGAGTTCTTCATACACTTTGACGAAGAAGATGGGAAAGGAATAGCTAGGGATACCAAAAGACTCTTCTTAGTTCACCCATCGGCTCTTGGTTATAACGACAGAAAAGAGATTGACAGGTCATTGCAGGACACAACTCATCTGGCCCCTCAGCCAGGGCCTGTTTGGCAAGGATGACCCTGCCAGCAACTAAGCTACCACCGACATACCTCCAGCTTCATTTAAGCAAGCAAACCTCCCTGCCTCCAAGGCAAGGGCAGTGCTATGTTAAGGCGGTGTCCGCTGGGGAGGTTGATTTCATATCCTGTTGTTGTATTCTGTGACTATGCCAAGGCCTCTGACACTGTGGGTCACAAAATTCTATTTATCAAACTAAAGTGTTGTGCCATTAATGGAAGCCCTCATTTGTGGGTGAAATCCTACTTCCATAGCAGAAAGCAGATGGTCTCAGTAATATGTTGTATCTCATGCATGAAAATGACCTCAGAATGGGTGAACATATGAGGGCTATCCAGAAAGTAACAGACATTTCAAAACAGGTATACTCTTAAGCTGGGAGTTGACCCATCCCACAACCCCCACAACCTGGAGGACCAGGATTTGTTGTCAGGGTTTTCTTCTCCTAGAAAGAAAGGCTTCAGCATGCATCAAGAGCCGTTCAAATTGAGGCACTTATCACAAGGCACAAGTTTTTCAGTAGCATCTCTAGAAATCTGCTGCCTGCGATTGCAATCACTGGTTTATACCAGCATGCAATTTGGCACATCAGTATCAAAGCACTTCATAGTGAGCCATGTCTTCATTGCTGAGAAGCGGTGGTAGTTGCTCGGTGCCTAATCCGGGCTGTTTAATGGATGATCAAACACCTCTCATCCAAAACCCCATAGGAACTCACAGGTACAATTGACTGTGTGTGTGAACATGCATTGTTGTCAAAAATAAAAACTTTTGCATTAAGTTTTTCCTGATGCTTGTTTTGCCTTAACTTTGTCAGTGTTTGACACTATCTATCTGAGTTAATTGTTGTGCCACATTCAGGGAAATTGACATTTCCATTCCATCAACTGCCTTTTTATTTCACAATTGACATGCTTCACCCAAGTCTCATGCCCAGTTATGATACTATCCATAACTTTGTTACCATTTTATCATAATCTTCGAGGAAGGTCAGTGCTGCAGCCAGTCTCTGTTTTTTGTCTTCCATTAGGATTTTGGGAACCAACATAGCACAAAATCTGTGGTAACCTAGATTCTCTGCCACAATTTCATGCACCAAGCTCTGCCAAATTTGGGGAAAATGTTGCAAAAGTTCCATAATAGTGAAACAATAATTTTCACGAATTTTGTCATTGATTTTCATCATCAGTTTGTCGGTCACAAGGCTGGGCGTACCACTATGGTCTTCATCTTGAAGATTGGTATGGGCATTTTTAAAATCAATACACCATTGCCTCTCTAGGTTCTCACTTGTTATTCCTTTTCTGTGCACATCACAAACCTTGCAATAAATTTCAATTGTTTTGCAGTTTTTTGCCAACAAAAATCTAATCACAGAACGTACCTCACAAGTGGTGGGATTTTGTACTGCCATGCACATTTTAAACCCTCACAGAAAGCAAAGTAGCAGAGATACAGATCACACACTACCGCTGCTGGATGCGTACTGAGTGTGGGAATGTCATGGCACTAAGATGGCAGGTGGAGCCACCCCCACTGCCACGGTAGTCCAAAATGTCTGTTACTTCCTGGATAGCCCTTGTAGACTGTGGGTTGTCACAGGTATTGGCATTGGGTTCACTCATTTTTTAACCAATATAAATATCTTGCATTGACTTTAAAGGGCAGTTAAAAAGCTGTAATGTCTGCTGATGACACAAGCATACTAATCAAGGATCCAAATTTAACTCCATCAGACAGCTCAGGTCGTAGCTGAACAGATGGTCAAGTGGTTCAGAGCTAACACATTATGCCTTAATCTCACAAGTACTCATATTATGCAGTTGCAAGTGAGCAATAATGACCTTTTAGCACCAAAGGTAGATATTAATAATCATGCATGAAATAAAGTACTGTATGCACAGTTCCTTGGGGACACAGCTGGATAACAAATTAAAATAGAATCAGCACATGGATAAACTGAGAAGCTCAGTTCAATGTGTTATGTCCTTAGAAACAGCTCATTTGTGTTGACATAAGGACAAGTGTGTTGGCCTCTATGCATATTTTCACTCAGTATTTTCTTATGGAATTATCGTGTGGGGCAGTGCACATAAAGTAAATAAAGTGTTTATTTAGTAGAAGTAAGTGATAAGAATATTGTGGTAAGTGTAACTTGCAGAAGCTTTGCTAAGAATCTTGGAATTCTTGCTCTAATTTCTCAGTACATTTGCTTCTCAATAGCTTCTGTTGCTAATAATAAAAATTGGTTTCAGCTGAGCAGTGCTTAAAAAAAGAAAAAAAAACTAACTGATCCGCCAAGGCCAAAATTACCCTAGATATTCATTTCCCACCATTGGTTCCTTAAAACATAAGTAAATGTTGCCATTTCATTTTGCTTATACAGTGCAATGTTATATGGCTGTAGCCAAATACACAATAAATTTGGTGCAGTGAAAAGTGTGCAGTGCAATAAAAAAGACATGGAGACATATTTCAGTATATATAACAATAGTTAAGCGTTGTAAGGCACAGCATAGAAAAACTATGCAATTTTATTTAATAATGAAATAATGAATTAATCATAGCTAACACTTGGTTCAAGAATCATAAAAGAAGGTTGTATACCTGGAAGAATCCTGGAGATAATAAAAGGTATCAGATAGATTATATAATGGTAAGACAGAGATTTAGGAACCAGGTTTTAAATTGTTAGACATTTCCAGGGGCAGATATGGATTCTGACCACAATCTCTTGGTTATGAACTGCAGATTGAAACTGAAGAAACTGCAAAAAGGTGGGAATTTAAGGAGATGGGACCTGGATAAACTGAGAGAACGAGAGGTTGTAGAGAGTTTCAGGGAGAGCATAAGGGAACAATTGACAGGAATGGGGGAAAGAAATACAGTAGAAGGAGAATGGGTAGCTCTGAGGGATGAAGTAGTGAAAGCAGCAGACGATCAAGTAGGTAAAAAGACGAGGGCTAATAGAAATCCTTGGGTAACAGAAGAAATATTGAATTTAATTGATGAAAGGAGAAAATATAAAAATGCAGTAAATGAAGCAGGCAAAAAGGAATACAAACGTCTCAAAAATGAGATCGACAGGAAGTGCAAAATGGCTAAGCAGGGATGGCTAGAGGACAAATGTAAGGATGTAGAGGCTACTCTCACTAGGGGTAAGATAGATACTGCCTACAGGAACATTAAAGAGACCTTTGGAGAGAAGAGAACCACTTGTATGAATATCAAGAGCTCAGATGGCAACCCAGTTCTAAGCAAAGAAGGGAAGGCAGAAAGGTGGAAGGAGTATATAGAGGGTTTATACAAGGGCGATGTCCTTGAGGACAATATTATGGAAATGGAAGAGGATGTAGATGAAGATGAAATGGGAGATACGATACTGCGTGAAGAGTTTGACAGAGCACTGAAAGACCTGAGTTGAAACAAGGCCCCGGGAGTAGACAACATTCCATTAGAACTACTGACGGCCTTGGGAGAGCCAGTCCTGACAAAACTCTACCATCTGGTGAGCAAGATGTATGAGACAGGTGAAATACCCTCAGACTTCAAGAAGACTATAATAATTCCAATCCCAAAGAAAGCAGGTGTTGACAGATGTGAAAATTACTGAACTATCAGTTTAATAAGTCACAGCTGCAAAATACTAACGCGAATCCTTTACAGACGAATGGAAAAACTGGTAGAAGCGGAGATCGGGGAAGATCAGTTTGGATTCCGTAGAAATGTTGGAACACGTGAGGCAATACTAACTTTACGACTTATCTTAGAAGAAAGATTAAGAAAAGGCAAACCTACGTTTCTGGCATTTGTAGACTTAGAAAAAGCTTTTGACAATGTTGACTGGAATACTCTCTTTCACATTCTAAAGGTGGCAGGGGTAAAATACAGGGAGCGAAAGTCTATTTACAATTTGTACAGAAACCAGATGGCAGTTATAAGAGTCGAGGGGCATAAAAGGGAAGCAGTGGTTGGGAAAGGAGTGAGACAGGGTTGTAGCCTATCCCCGATGTTATTCAATCTGTATATTGAGCAAGCAGTAAAGGAAACAAAAGAAAAATTCGGAGTAGGTATTAAAATTCATGGAGAAGAAGTAAAAACTTTGAGGTTCGCCGATGACATTGTAATTCTGTCAGAGACAGCAAAGGACTTGGAAGAGCAGTTGAACGCAATGGACAGTGTCTTGAAAGGAGGATATAAGATGAACATCAACAAAAGAAAAATGAGGATAATGGAATGTAGTCAAATTAAATCGGGTGATGCTGAGGGAATTAGATTAGGAAATGAGACACTTAAAGTAGTAAAGGAGTTTTGCTATTTAGGGAGTAAAATAACTGATGATGGTTGAAGTAGAGAGGATATAAAATGTAGACTGGCAATGGCAAGGAAATCGTTTCTGAAGAAGAGAAATTTGTTAACATCGAGTATAGATTTAAGTGTCAGGAAGTCGTTTCTGAAAGTATTTGTATGGAGTGTAGCCATGTATGGAAGTGAAACATGGATGATAACTAGTATGGACAAGAAGAGAATAGAACCTTCGAAATGTGGTGCTACAGAAGAATGCTGAAGATAAGGTGGGTAGATCACGTAACTAATGAGGAGGTATTGAATAGGATTAGGGAGAAGAGAAGTTTGTGGCACAACTTGACTAGAAGAAGGGATCGGTTGGTAGGACGTGTTTTGAGGCATCAAGGGATCACAAATTTAGCATTGGAGGGCAGCGTGGAGGGTAAAAATCGTAGACTGAGACCAAGAGATGAATACACTAAGCAGATTCAGAAGGATGTAGGTTGCAGTAGGTACTGGGAGATGAAGAAGCTTGCACAGGATAGGGTAGCATGGAGAGCTGCATCAAACCAGTCTCAGGACTGAAGACCACAACAACAACAATGAAATAGTAAACTAAACTGAACAATTAACACACCAGTGGTCGATAGAAGGTGATAGATACATTACAACAAAAAGCAGGCCTGGCTACAATGGCAATCACCGAAAAAAAAAAAAAAAAAAAAAAAAAAAAAAAAAAAAAAAAAAAAAAAAAAAAACAGGAAAAAAGATTAAATTTCATTAGAATTAAGAAAGCAATAGATAAAAAAGGTTAAAAAAGCACACAAAAACAAAACTCTCCTCCGAGTTGATGAAGGGTTTACCAGAAACAATACAAAAGCATCTACAGAACTTTCATGCAAAAACTATCCAGTTAAAAAGCACCAACGCTTCAATTTTGAGATGTTGATGGGAACATTGCTCACAACTGTACAGACACATTCAAGAAATTGTTCACACAGGAGAATTGTGCAAACATACCATCATTTGACCATCAGACAGACTCCCATATGGACTACATAGTAATAAGCATCCCTGGTGTAGAGAAACAACTGGAAGATTCGAAAGGAAATAAGTCACCAGTTCTGGATGGCATCCCAATCCGATTGTACAAAGAGTAGTCTACAGAACTGGCCCTCACCTTTTTCTTTTTCATCTTTTTCTACCGCCTTCATCCCACATTGTGTGCAGGGTTGGCAAGGTTAAGTATGGGTTTGGCACAGTTAAGTTTAAGGGGTGGCCGTATGCCCTTCCTGCCGCCATCCCATAACCCCAGGACGGAATTAGTGTACCCCAGATGTCTGCATCCAGTGTAAATCGAGAAATAGTGTGAATGTGTTGCAAATGTCTGCGAGTCGTGTAACTGAGGCGGGACATGGGGACCAGCCCGGTATTCACCTAGTAGGGTGTGGAAAACCGCCTAAAAACCACATCCAGGCTGGCCAGCACACCGGCTGTTGTTGTTAATCCGTCGGTGGATTCGATCCGGGGCTGGCGCGCCTACCCGAGTCCAGGAAGCAGCGCGTTAGTGCTCTCAGCTACCCTGGCGGGTAGCACTGGCCCTCACCTAGCCTGCATTTATTGTGAATCTCTCGCCCAGCACAAAGTCCCAAGTGACTGGATAAAAGTGCAGGTGAGTTCAGTATGTAGGAAGGGTAAAAGAATGGGCCAGCAAAATTACAGACCAGTATCCCTAACTTAGGTTTGCTGCAGAAGCCCTGAACATATTATCAGTTTGAATTTATTAAACTCTCTTGAGGCTGAGAAGCTTATGTCCACAAATCAGAATGGTTGTAGAAGACATCACTTTTGCCAAACTCAGCTTGCCCTTTTCTAACATAATACACTGTGAACTATGGATGAAGGGCAACGGGCAGATTCCATGTTTGCAGATTTCCGGAAAGCATTTGACAGTGCCCCCTTACAGGCCGTTAATGAAGGTAAGAGCCTATGTAATAAGATCACAGATATGTGAGTGGCTCAAAGACTTCTTACGTTATAGAACCCAGTATGTTGTCCTCGATGGCATGTGTTCATCAGAGACAAGGGTATCATCAGGAATGCCCCAGGGAAGTGTGATAGGACTGCTGTTGTTATCTATGTACATAATTGATTTGGCTGACGTGGTGGGCTACAATCTGCAGTTGTTTGCTGACAATGCTGTGGTGTACGATAAGGTGTCGAAGTTTTGTAATTGTTGGAAGATACAAGACGACTTAGACAAAATTGCTAGTTGGTGTGATGAATGGCAGCTAGCTCTATATGTGGAAAAACATAAGTTAATGTGGATGAATAGGAAGAACAAACCTGTAATGTTTGGATTCAGTATTACTAGTGTCCTGCTTGACACACTCAAGTCATTTAAATATCTTGGTGTGACATTCCTGCAAAGCTATACGAAATAGAATGAGCATGTGAGAAATGTGGTAGGGAAGATGAAGGGTTGACTTTGGTGTATTGGGAGAATTTTAGGAAGGAGTGGTTCATCTGTAAAGGAGACCGCATATAGGACACTGGTGCGACATATTCTTGAGTATGCTCAAGTGTTTGGGATCTGTACCAGGTTGGGTTGAGGGAGGACATTGAAGCAATTCAGAGGCGGGCTGCTAGATTTGTTACTGGTAGGTTCAAACAGCATGTAAATGTTACGGCAATGCTTTGGGAACTCAAATGGAAATTCCTAGAGGGAAGGTGACATTGCTTTTCAAGAAACACTGTTGAGAAAATTTAGAGATCTGGCATTTGAAGCTGACTGCCGAATGATTCTGCTGCCACCAACATACATTGCATGTAAGAACCACAAAGATAAGGTACGAGAAATTAGGACTCATACAGAAGCATATAGATGCTAGTTTTTTCCTTGCTCTGTTTGTGAATGGAACTGGAAGGGAAATGACTAGTAGTGGTACAGGGTATCCTCTGCCACGCACTGTACAGTGGTGGTTTGCGGAGTATCTATGTAGATGTAGAGTACTTTGAGAAACTCTTGAATTGTGAACCCATTCTTGGAAAATATGAATTCACTCCAAATAGTTCTGATAAACCAGATTCAGAGCTACCAACAATTGAAGAACTGCAATAACTCATTTCAGAATAAAAAAATAATAGTGTGTTAGGTAAAAATCAAATAGTGGCTGAACTACAGAAAAAAGTTAATAAAATGCCATTAAATCTCTTCAGTGTGTCTTCAATAAAATTTGGGAAGAAGAAGAGATCCAAGTAGAGTGGAAAACCGCTCTCATTTGCCCTCATTGCAAGGCTTCAAAACAGACCCAAAACAGTTACAGGGGAACATATTGCTGGATGTAACTTATAAGGCTACTTCAAAAGTCCTGATAAATAGAACAGATCCGCAGTTGGACCGACAAGTGGGGGAGGATCAGGGATAGTTCATGCTCTGAACAAATACTAAACCTCTAAAACATTGTGGCATGCCACAAATCAGGCACAAAGACATACATACGTAAATTCCTTCTTTGATTTCAAGAAGGCATATGATTCAATTGATAGAGAATTCCTAATATCAGTAGTAAAAAAACTGAGTCTGGATCAGAAAACAACTAACATAATTAAAGCCGCTAAAGAAACAAGCAGCTAAAATAGGTCTTCACATCTCCTTTGAAAAAGCTAAGATATTGACAAACATCAAGCACTCGTGTAAATACCTCAAAGTTCAAGAACAGAAGATTGAAATAGTAAAAGATTTCAAATATCTCGGAGAATGGATTAGTTGGAATGCTGGGGAAAGCAAAGCAATGGAATCCACAAAAAATAAACTTGAATTGCCCCTCCAACTAACAAAAAATACATACAACAAGACAGTAATTAAGCCAGAAGCACTGTATGCAGCAGAAACACTAAACATGAATTTCAAAGGCCAAATGGAGAAACGAGCTAAAGGAAAGAAAGATTTTAAGAAAAATCATAGGGCCAAAATTTCAAGACAATAAGATTGTATACATCAAAAATGAAATGCTCTACAGGAAAATTGAAAAACTTTCAGATACTATGTGAAAAAGGAGAATAAATTTTTGTGGTCATCTTCTCAGAATGAATTCCAACAGATTAACTAAACAAATCTTTGACTTTTTCCGTAAGTGCAAAACAAAACCCAACTGGTTTGAAGAAACTGAGAAAGACCTAGTAGAATTAAGGATTTCAGAAAATTCGCTTATTGATCGAACAGCTAAATTAATTACTAAAGATGAAAACATAAGGTTCCAAGACAAATCTACACGAAAGTCCAAACCCTTCATCTCGGAAGAAGAGAGGAAAAGAAGATCAGAAAGAACGAAGAAATACTGGGCCCTAAGAAAAGAACAACGCACAAAAAAAGATTGATCCAGTGTAGCACAAAGAGGGTGAAATGAAAGAAGAAGAAAAAAGCCACTATTACAAATATGTTTTCAAAAGTTGAATTCATGGATGAAGTGTCAGATCTATCTCAAATAAAAACAGGAGAAATACAAGGGGATGGTCTTTCTCCATTATTGTTTAATTATGCACTTAAAAAGCTAATCATAGAATGGAACAAAACTATAAAGTGTGGAAAAAGACTGGGTTACAAAAATAATAATCTCAAACTCAACTGCATTGCCTTTGCTGATCTTGCCATGTTTGCTGTAACAAAGGAGGAAGCAAAGGAACAAATACTCAAACTAGAGAAACAAGCAGGTAAAATAGGTCTTAAATTTCCTTTGAAAACGCTAAAATCATGCAAACAACAAACAGCCAAGTAAATACCTAAAATTCTACATCTACATCCATACTCCGCAAGTCACCTGACGGTGTGTGGCGGAGGGTACCCTGAGTACCTCTATCGGTTCTTCCTTCTATTCCAGTCTCGTATTGTTCGTGGAAAGAAGGATTGTCGGTATGCTTCTGTGTGGGCTCTAATCTCTCGAAATAGTAAAAGAATTTAAATACCTGGGGGAATGGATTAGTTGGAATGTAACAGAAAGGTCCAGAATTAAGCTTTACAAAACGGTAATCGAGCCAGAAGCAGTATGTAGCAGAAACCCCAACCACAAATAGCATAGGCCACATAGAACAATTAGAAATAAAAGAAAGAAAATTTTTAAGAAAGATCATAGGAGAAAATTGTCAGGGTAATGAAATATTATACACCAAGAATGAGACAATAGAAAGAAATTGGAAAACCCTCAGATACTATACAAAAACGAGACTAAATATTTGTGGACATCTCCTCAGAATGGACTCTCATAGATGAGGTAAATGAATCTTTTATTTCTTCTACAAAGCTAAGAAAATTAAAAATTACAGAAAATTCATTATTCAATAGAACAGCTCAGGTAAGTACTATAGAACAAAATACAAGGTTCCAAGACAAATTTAAAATAAAATCGAAACCCACCATCTTAGAAGAGGAGGTACAAAGGTCAGAGATAATGAAGAAATACTGAGCTCACAGGGAGGAACAACAAACAAAGAAATGATTGATTCACCATGCTCCAAAGAGGGTGAAACTAAGAAGAAGAAGAAATCCATACAGTATACGAGAACAGAATTATAGCATTTGTAGATTTGAAGAAAACTTTTTACTATGTTGACTGGAATACTCTTTTTAAAATGCTATAGATAGCAGGGATAAAATACAGGAAGTGTCAAGTTATCTGGAGGTTGCACACAAACCAGACTGCAGTTGTAGCTGTTGAAAGAAGTTAAAGGAAAGCAATGGTTGAGAAGGGAATGGGAGAGGTTGTAGCCTAACCCCAAATTTCATTCAGTCTGTACATTGCATGAACAGCAAAGGACACAAAGGAGGCATTTGGAAAGGGAATTACAGTTCAGGGTGAAGAAATTAAAATTTTGAGGTTTTTTGATGACATCATAATTCTGTTAGTGGCAGCAAACTACTTTGAAGAACATATTGAATGGTGTGGACACTGCCTTGAAAAGAGTTTATAAGATGAACATCAATAAAAGTAAAACAAGGGTAATGGATGTAGCTGAATCAAATCAAATGATGCTGAATGAATCAGATTGAAAAATGGGACACTAAAAGCAGTAGATGAGCATTGTTAATTAAGTAGAAAAATTTCTGAAAAACAGAATTTTTTAACATTCAGTATAATTTAAAACATTGGAAACTCTTTTTGCAAAGGTATTTGTCTGGAGTGTGCCATTGTGCAGAATTCAAAAATGGATGATAAAAGTTCAGACAAGAAGAGAATAGAAGCTTTTGAATGTGGTGCTAAAGAACACTGTTGAGGATGTAATACGTACATCAGATAACTAATGAGGAGGTACTGAAATGAATGAGGGAGAAAAAGAATTTTATGGCAAAACTTGACTAAAAGATGGGATCGGTTGATGGGATACATCCTCATGCATCAAGTTTGGTGATTGAGGGAAGTGTGAGGGGCTAAAGTTGTAGAGGGGACCAAGGTTTGACTACAGTAAGGAAGCTCAAATTGATGTGGCTGCAGTAGATGTGCACAGATGAGCAGGGCTACACAGGACAGACTGGCATGGAGAGTTGCATTAAATCAGTCTTTCTGAATGAAGAAACAACAGAAAAATGGGATAAAAAACCATAAATTATATAATATTAGCAATCGATGTATATGACAAAACTACATTATTTTCTTGCAAGATTCAACAACTAATTGACTCTCATAATCACTTTCTGTAAAATTATTGGCCAACATATATTCAGCATAACGAACACCTGCGAGTACAGCTGTTTAGAGCATTAACTGTACAGCACAAATTTTCTTCATGTGTGTAGTCAGGGAACTGACATTTTGGAAACATATTTAACAGAATTTGCTTTTAGGACCTGGTCCTTTAACTTCCTTCCTTTAACTTCCTATCTTTCTCCCATCCGCATACACTATCTGATCAAAAGGATCCCTATGCTCTTATGTGATGTGGAATTCGCTACTAAATGTCATGAGAGTCAGACCCACCATACAAAAGGAATGGGGAGTAATGTGTTGTTGGTAGAGAGGCAGTGAGAGCAGAATGGCTTGGTCAGGAGACCTCAGTGACTTTGAACATGGACTAGTCATCAGCTCTCACCTGAGTAACAGATCCATCAGGGACATTTCAGCCATTAAAAAGCTTCTCAAGTCAACTGTTGGTGATGTGACTGAAGTGGAAACACAAAGGAACAACTACAGCTAAACTGAGGCCCAGTAGATATCATCTACTGATGAATAAGGACCATTGAGCATTGTGGTAGGAGGTTGTGAAACATCACACAAAATCAGTGGAAGAAATCATTTGTAAATTCCAAAGTGCTACCAGGAGTCCATGTAGTACAATGACTGTGTGTAGGGAGTAATAAAGAATGAGGTACAACGATTGAGTAGCTACTCCTAAGCCACATGGCTGCCATCACTACCAAGCATTGCTTGAGGTGGTGTAAAGAGTGACACCAATGCTCAGTGGATGACTGGTTTAATGTGCCTTACTTCCCTACATTACTAAATTGATGAGTTCTTGATGCCTCAGGATTTGGCCTGTTGACTGATACCCTCTTTTAGTCAATTTGTACCTTTAGTTTCTTTTTTCCCTAATTTGATTCAATACCTGATCTTCAGTGTTCTTCTGCATCACAACATTTCGAAAGCTTCTATTCTCTGGTCATGTGAACTGCTTGTTGTTCATGTTTCTTTCTTTACAAGGTTACACTCCAGACAAATAATCAGAAAAGCCTCCCTAACACTCAAATTTGTATTGGACTTTTAATGAGTTACTCTTTTTCAGAAAGGATTTCCTTGTTCTTGCCAGCCATCATTTTTTATCCTCTCTATTTTGATCACCATCAGTTAATAAATAAAAAAAACTCATCTCCTGCTTTTGAGGTCTCATTTCAAATTTATTTCTCTCTACTTTACTCAATTTAGTTCAAGTACATCCCATTATGCTTAATTCACATATGAAAGAGGTTGCTTAATTTAGAACACGTGTTTGATCAATTTTTGAGTTTTTTCATCAGTGTGGGACTCTTGCTGAACTGGGTTAAAGCAATAGAGTGAAAAGTGATCGAAAGAAGAGCTGCATGATTTGTCACAGGTTTCTTTAGCCAGAATGAGAGTGTCATGGAATTGCTCAGTGAACTGCTGTGGTAAACATTACACGACATTATGCATAGCAGGGGGCCTTACTCTAAACAGTGAGCCCATATTCCAGAATGAGTGAAGGAACATGCTAGTTTCTCCAACATTTATCTCATCTAATGACCACAGTGCTCAACTTCCAGAAATCTGGGCTCATACAGATGGGTGCCCACAGTATTTATTTCCACAACTTGCAAATGTTATAGGAGGGCCCCACGTGTTGCGATGTTGTTTCAAGTATGCTGCAGACATTTTGCTGTGAAGCCCTTACACATTCTCTAAACAACCACGATCCCTCCCCATGTGACTTCCGTACTTTTGGGGCCCTGAAGAAAGACATTTGTGGCCATTGATATGCTTCAGATGAAGCAGTACATACCTCGGTACAATCTTGGTTTCATAGCAACCACAAAAAATTTTCTGTGAGAGCACTGACCTTCTTGTCTCACAGTGGGATAAGTGTATTAACATTTATGGCAATTACTATTAAAATAATAAACAGTTTACTCACTTTTTTCCTTCTGTCTCATTTTCATGCAACTGTCCCTTATATATGGCAAATTTCATATTGTCTCTCGGTAAGCCCGTAATTTTATGTGCTTTTCCAAATTTCAATAGTCCTTTATTTAGATAAAACAATGTTGAGTAAGTGAATAAGAAAAATATTTTTCAAATCCCTTATAGCTGGAAATCAGCATTTCTTGTGAATTCCCTTCAACCTGTCAGATTAATATGTCACATCCAAAATTGAGATTGATTGTTACTAAGTTAAAAGTGTGACATGACTCAGCTAAAAGGGACATTTGATCCTAATGGTACTGTCACAGATCATTGATGCTGAACAAGAGAACAGTTTGCTGCACTGAAAGCCTCTATAGCTACAAAAGAACAACATTGAGATAACTCCCTAAATAATTGTAGAATCTGGAACATATAGAACACAAGAATACTGTGGCTTAATAAAATACGTTAGAACTTATTGAACATTAATTTTAGATTGTATCTTTGTTAACAATCTTTTAGGCATCTCTGGTATTCAGACATACTCTTCATATCTGAGGAAGCATGAACAACTGAGGAAAGCAGCCAAGAACAATTCCTCTATTGTGACAAATGTCACCTGTTCCATGTCAAAATATCCTTCTTTTATAGCCCTGACATTTGTGAGCATTGCATCCCACTTTTGCTTGGTAGCAATGAAGCAGAATGCCACAAAGTTAAAAAAAAGCTGTTATAGAAAAAAATAAATTTTCTGTAGCTTCTTTGACAAGGTGTTGTGGAATAGATTAGTGACATGTTTTGTAAGAATTAAAGCTTAATGCAGAACTGTAACATAAAAACCACAAAGGCATAAATAGAGGCATTTCAAAAATTTCATAAGATGTGTCTCTTGGTAGAAAGAGAGAAAATGAATGAGGAAAGATATAAATTATGTGGCATGAAAATTGGTGAACGAGGAAAAGTAAATACTAACAACAAATAGTATTGTACAGGACATTATTGGTCCTCTTCCATCTTTTTTTTTTTTTTTTACAATAAGATCTGGGAAAATTCATTTGGAAAATGGTATGAAAGTTACTTGTATTTTATGGTATTATGAGCAGATATTTTACAGTTAACTAAAAACTGTACCCAGTCAGAGAGTAATATTATATTATGGTAAAAGATTGACAACAGGTTGCTACAAGAAAGGAAACAAAACGAAATTTCTTGGAACATTTTATGAGAAAAGAATCTATAGTAAATTGTATATAGAAGGGATAGTGAGCAGACAAGAGGTCAAAGAAAGAAGACTGGGAGGGGGCAAATGATTTATTCATTCGTTCATCATGTTCCATAGATCCCACCAATGAAGAGGAACTTCAGGGATATGGAACATCAACAAAAGACAAGCAAATCTCAGAAACAGAGACCTGTTTACAAGACAGTGCTACTTGCCATGCTGCTTTACAATGAATGTTGCTGCTCACCATGTAACTAACAGGAATTTTCAGTTGTTAAATATTGAGCATATATATGTATAAGATGTATCAACTAAGGTATTTTCTTAATTTTATTTTGAATTGATAGGGATTCCCAACTGGATAATTTATGTTTAGGTAGGACCTTGCTTTGGTCTTAGAAACTTGAAATTTTGAGAAAACATTTATTATGTATGGCAGGCGATACTTTCTTGGGGAAGGAGAGAGGAAATTGATAGTTATTTTTGCATATCCTCTCTTTTGCTGTTGGTAGATTAGCAACTTTCTAACTACCATTTCACCACAGTAGGGATTTAATTAATGAAAGGAGAAAATACAAAAATGAAGCAGGTAGAACAGAATACAGATGTGTAAAAACTGTGATCAGCAGGAAGAGCAAAATGGCTAAACAGGAATGGATAGAGAACAAATGCAAGGCTGTGGAAGCATGTATAATTAGGGGAAAGATAGCTAAAGCTTATATGAAGAATAAAGAGACCTTCAGAGGAAAAAGAAGCAACTGTATGAATATGAAGAGCCCAGACAGCAAGCAAGTATGGAGGAAAGGAGAAAACTTGGAAGAAGAGTTTCTATATAAGGGCATGAAACTTTAGACAGTATTGTAGCAAGAGAAGAGAAAGTAGAATAAGATCAGATGGGGGATATGATACTGCGAGAAGAATCTGATTAAGTGCTACAGACCTAAGTAGGAAAAAGTGCCCTGGCATAGACCAACATTTGTGCAAAATTATCGAGATCTTTGTCAGAGGCAGCCATGACAAACCTGTTTTGCCTGCAACATATTCCAGGTGTCCTGGAAAGAATGATCAATATTCTGGAACATGAGAGGGACGGCCATTCAAAGCAAAACAGTCTAGTAAACATGGGCTCTAAAACGCATACCTGAAGAGCTCTGAGCACTTGTTTGTCTTTGCTACTGTGAAACACATCTCTCCTATTGAGCAAGTACTCATATCCCTGAATCTTGGACTACCCTGTAAGAGATAGGCAAAATACCATCTGACTTCAGGAAGAATATAATAATTTCAAAGAAGGCAGATGCTGACATGTGTGACTACTACCAAACCTCCAGTTTAATAAGTTATGGTTTAAATACTGACAAGAGTTATTTACAGAAGAATGGAAATCTTGTAGAATCTGACCTTAGGGAAGATCAGTTTGAGTCCAGACAAATGTAGGAACACGCGAGGCAATACTGATCCTAGCACTTCACTTGGAATACAGATCAAGGAAAGGCAAACCACTGGTTATACCATTTGTAGACTTAGACAATGCTTTTGGCAATGTTGACTGGAACACACTCTTTGTAGCTCTGAGAGTAGCAGGAATAAAATACAGTGAAGAGAAAGATATATGTGGCTCATACAGAAACTGGACAACAGATATAAGATTTTTTTAAATTAAAGCACTCTTGAACACAAAAATATTTATTTCAGGTCACTGTTTTTCCAATTATGTTTACAAAAATTAACTGTTAATAGTGTCGAAGGACTTAAGAGGAAAACAGCACTTGAGAAGAGAGTGAGACATGATTGTAGCTTATCCCCAGTGTTATTCTATCTGTACATTGGGCAAGCAGTAAAGGAAACAAAAGAAATATTTAGACAAGAAATTAAAGCTCAGAGAGAAGAAATAAAAATTTTGAAGTTTGCTGATGACATTATAATTCTATCAGAGACAGCAAAGAACTTGGAAGAGCTGTTGACTGGAATGAACATTGCTTTTAAAAGAAGTTATGAGCATCAACAAAATCAAAATGAGAGTAATGAAATGTAGTCGAAGTAAATCAAGCAGTGCTGAGAGATTAGATTAGGACATGAGACACTAGGATGGCCAAAATGGAGAGGATGTAAAATGCTGACTGGCTATAGCAAGGAAAGAATTTTTGAAAAAGAGTAATTTGACAACATGGAACATAAACTTAAGTGTTAAGAAGTCTTTTTGAAAAAAAAAAAAAAATGCTGAAAATTAGTTGAGTAGGTCAGCTAACTAATGAGGAAACACTGAATCAAACTGGAGAGAAAAGAAATGTATGACAT
Organism: Schistocerca americana; assembly: GCF_021461395.2. Taxonomy (NCBI): domain Eukaryota; kingdom Metazoa; phylum Arthropoda; class Insecta; order Orthoptera; family Acrididae; genus Schistocerca; species Schistocerca americana. The sequence continues at coordinate 53,489,001 of NC_060127.1, forward strand.
TACTTGCAGGTATTTTTCTAGATCTATGAAAAGCCTTTGACGTCCTGGACCATAACATTCTGCTTGAAAAATTAGAAAGAAAAGGAGTAAAAGGTGTAGCACATAGCTGGTTGTGTTCATACCTGAAAAACCACAAGCAGTAAGTATCACTTCAGTATGAATCCAACAAAATGAATAAAACAAGAAACAACTCCTTTCTTTCTAGCAAATTACCAATAAAATATGGCATACCACAGGGCTCAATCTTAGGTCCACTACTCTTGTTGATTTATTCGGATGACTTAGTTGAATATATGAGTCTCACAAAAACTATCCTGTTTGCTGATGACACCAGCATATTGCTCACTGCATCCAGTCCAGAAACTTTACAGTCCACAGCAGAAAGTTCTATGAAAAGACTTTCTGAGTGGTTCACAAAAAACAAACTCATTATAAGTACTGAAAAAACTGTGTGTGTTGATTTTTATTTAATTCCTCCAGCTAATCAAATGTCTATTCAAGCACAATTAAAAAATGATCCCCTAGAAAATGTAAGTGTCACGAATTTTTTGGGTCTATGGGTTCAGCAAGACTTAAAGTGGGACACACATATAAATAACTTGTCTAGAAAACTATCATCGGTGTGCTATGGCCTAAGAATTTTAAGCAAAACAACAGTATTGCAGGCATGCTATGCACAGTTCCGCTCACTAGTCAGATATGGGACCATTTTCTTCTGGGGATACTCAACTCACAGTGTAAAGGTTTTTAGAATGCAAAAAAGAGCTCTAAGAGTAATTTGTGGCCTTAAAAAATGGAGTCCTATAAATCCCATTTTACTGAGCTTGGTGTTCTAAATGTTCCAAGTTTATTCATTTATGAAACTATCTTGTTCACTAGGGACTACCTCCTGAAAACAGGTACAGAAAACTGCTACAGAATAAAAATGTACACAACTATAGTACTAGAGGGAAATCAAATACACATCAAAAATATCACAGAACAACCACCTATCAGAGGAGCATAGTTAACATTGATGTAATAGTACACAATAAGATAACAGAGGAAATAAAAAATGCTACTCATCCAATATTTAAAGCTAAACTAAAGGCATTTCTAATAAAGCACAGTTTCTATTCTGTCAGAGAATTTCTGAATACATAACAAAATTAATTGTAATAGGTACATATTTTTAATTTGCCTACTATTTTGCTAATACTATGTATAATTGTAACTTATCTTTGACCTGTCCAATATCAATTGTACAATTTGTGCTGTACGATAAAACTGGACCAATAAAAAATCAAACCAAATCAAAACAGTCTGAGGCATCAAGGAATTGCCTGTTTGGTACTCGAAGGAAGTATAGGGGCGGGGGGGGGGGGGGGGGGGTGAAAATTGTACGACAAGATGAAGAGATGAATACGGTAAGCTGATTCAAATGGGTGTAGATTGCAGTAGTCATTCAGTGATGAATAGAATTGCACACAGGATAGACTGTTATTGAGAGCTGCACCAAACCAGTCTTTGGACTAAGACCACAACAAACAACAACAGGGACTGAATTTCAAAAATTTCTTTCTTATCAGGTGTCTGTGTCACACAAAGAATGTTTCCTCTGAATGTCATGTTTATAGAAGCAATATACCAATGGTTTAATCTTTCCATTGATTCAACAAAAAAAAATTGATCCTTTGTTTCATCTTTGTAAGGTCCGATTTTGAAAAATCATTTCATAGTGAGTGACTAAGGCCATCATCACACAAAGATTGTTCATTCAAAATTTCGTACACCTTGAGCCAATACTTTAGGCTTCATGTTGCTGTGCCAGTAATCATCACTCGGTTGTATCTTTTATATGTTTACTAGCCTTCTTCTCATGGCTTTACACACATGCATTTGATACATATGATGCTGTTGTTTATCGACTAATAAAGTCATCAGAAGCTCAAAATAAACTGCAAAATAATTTAGAAAAAATATCTGAATGGTGCGAAAAGTGGCAGTTGACCCTTAATAATGAAACATGTGAGGTCATCCACATGAGTGCTAAAAGGAACTCATTAAACTTGTTACACGATAAATCAGTCTAATCTAAAAGCCATAAATTCAACTAAATACCTAGCTATTACAATTACGTATAACTTAAATTGGAAGTAACACATAGAAAATGTTGTGGGGAAGGCTAACCAAAGACTGCATTTTATTGGCAGGACACTTAGAAAATGTAACAGACCTACTAAGGAGACTGCCTACACTACACTTGTCCGTCCTCTTTTAGAATACTGCTGTGCAGTGTGGGATCCTTACCATAGAGGACTGATGGAGTACATCGAAAAAGTTCAAAGAAAGGTAGCATGTTTTGTATTATCGCAAAATATGGGAGAGAGTGTTACAGACATGATACAGGATTTGGGCTGGATATCATCAAAAGAAAGGTGTTTTCGTTGCGATGGAATCTTCTCACAAAATTCTAATCACCAACTTTCTCCTCCAAATGCGAAAATATTTTGTTGACACCAACCTACATAGGGAGGAACGATCACCGTGATAAAATAAGGGAAATCAGAGCTTGTATGGAAAGATGTAGGTGTTCATTCTTTCCGCGCACTATACGAGATTGGAATAATAGAGAATTGTGAAAGTGGTTCGATGAACCCTCTGCTAGGCACTTAAATGGGATTTGCAGAGTATCCATGTAGACGTAGATAGAAGTAGACATGTGAATTGAACAATGGAAAATCCAGGATGGAAAGGAACAGTATTATGAAAAGGGAAGTTGCCACTCACCATATAGTGGAGATGCTGAGTTGCAGATAGGCACAACAAAAAGACTGTCACAATAGGCTATAAGCTTTCAGCCAACAAGGCCTTTGTCGAAAACAGATCACACACACACACACACACACACACACACACACACACACACACACACACACACAAACACACAACTCACAAATAAGTGACTGCAGCCTCTGGCAGCTGAATCCACACTGTTGTCTTTTTTCAACAAAGGCCTTGTTGGCTGAATGCTTGTATTGTGACAGTCTTTTAGTTGTGCCTATCTGCAACTTAGCATCTCCATTATATGGTGAGTGGCAACTTTCCCTTTCATGATATTGTGACACATACATAGAATACACCTCATCCTCCCCCACTCTGTGTCCACCACTTCTTCTCCTCACTTATCTGTCTATCTCCACCTCCTCACTCTCTCTGTCTCTTTATCTTCTCCTCCCCCTCTCTTTGTCCATTTTCTCCACCACCATGTCTTCCTCCTCCCTCCCTCTGACCATCCCCTCCTGCTGCTGTCTCTCTCTAGCCACGTGTGCCAGCACACATATCCCCTGCAATACAGTTCACTAAGGCACATTGATACTACTCCCACAACATGCTTGTCATGCACAGCAGGCTACACATCAGGGGCTTGAAAATCATTTATTTGCCCCTGACATAAAGGCTGCCATGCAAAGCAGGTCGATGAAATAGGCCAATACAGCACCACAACATGCCTGTCATTTAGGGCAGCTCATCTATTGGTGCCTGGTAAACCATTTTTTGCCCCTGGCATGTAGGCTGCCCTGCAGAGCTGGTTGATTTGGCATGCTGATACTGTTCCTAAACAACATGTCTGTTCTGCAGGACAGCCCATATTCCAGGGGCTGAAAGAAACACGTTTTTGCCCTGTCTCTGCTCCTATTGGGGCTAGGAGGTTATAAACCCTACAGTGCTAATACTCATGAGGCCTGCTGTTTTTGTGCCAAATTTGGTTGAAATCAATCAAGGCATTTGGGAGGAGATCCTGAACATACGCACATACACTCTGCTTTATATAGATAACCTTTGTAAGACCTTTGCAGCAGAATATATAACAATCCTCTGAACTCTAGACAAGGAGCCAAGTGTATGAAAATTATTTTTGTATCTTGTATTGTGATTGTGGCAGTCATGGTCTTGCTCAAACTGTTTTCTATCATCAGCATAAAATACCAGTCAGAAGTAAATGTTCTGGGAAATGAGAATTGGAGTTCCAAACTCCATAAGAAGGTTGCTGCAAGATGTTTCGTATCTACTTTACACAATATTCTTACTGCATGTTACTGCTGAATTTTTTTTATTTTTTATTTTTATTTTATTTTATTTTATTTTTATTTTTTTGTGCATTCATTGCCCAAGGAGATAATTCAGTAAGATAGTGTGGAGTGTAAAATAAATCAAGAGACTTGTCTTTAGGTCAACACAGTGCAAGATACCTCTAAGAGAAAAACATGTTGAGCTGAACTTCTTGATTAGTCTACCTGTCTTTTGGCTCAGTTTTAATTTGCTAAGCGGTTGGATCCCAAGAAAGTTTGCGGACCATGTTTTATTTAGTATATGGCCACTCGTGTGTACTTCTGATGCTAGCAGATAATTTTTGCTTTTCTGAAATTGAGTATGTCTTTGTGAGATTAAGATACAAACTGTTATCTATGAACCACTTGTAGCCCTGTTCAGCTGCCAGCTGATTTGTGTCTGGTTAAGTTTAATTTGGGCCCTTGATTAGTGTGCTTCCATCATTAACAAACATTACAGTGTTTGAACCACTCTTCAACCTCATTGGAAGATTATTAATGTAAGTTAAGAATGAGAGTGCATCTATTACTGACCCTTGTGGAACACCAGACGATATGTTGTCCCATTCTGTCTATGAGACCACCTGCTTATTGTTATGATGGTAAGAATCCTTCCATCTAAGATGGATGCCATTAATCGCTTAACAGTTTAGTTTGAAAAGTAGAATTTTGTGAACCACACAATCAAAGGAATATACACATTGGATAATTTTTCTTGTTTTGCCTAGTCAGGACTTCATTTGCGAAGTACTGTGTAACATTCACTGTAGTTAATACTTTAAAAAGGAAAACTGAGCTCCATTTAACAATTTGAGCTCACAAAAAATGAGCCTGACTCATTCCACAACCCTGAAGTTTATCATTTTAATTTTTATTTTTCTTTATTAACAACAATTTTTATTTTTATTTTTGACAAGTCTCCTACAGAAAAAAAGAATGGTTTGTGAATGTATGCTGTCACAGGATTCACAGTAGTTCACTGTAAGACAGTTTTGCTCACTTATCACCTATTAGCACTTTCAGCTTTTCTGTGTCTGTGGTTTTTTGGGTTTCTCTGTGTGCACTTATAGCTGGATTGAGTGGAAGATACATAACATCATGTTATCTCCTGGGGGGGTCTTTGGTATCACAGCCAGAGTGTGTTATCTGCACTCCCTGATGCAGCAGCTGTTTATAGCGGCTTGTGTACATAGGCTCCTGTCCACAGGGCTCCCTGCCAGGCAGCTGAAGAGAGCGTGTCTTCCTGTGTGTGGCAGTGACACGGGACCTGCACTGGCATTAGTGGCCCACGATGTCGGACGGCACCAAGCTGCTCAAGCAGGCTGCCATGCAGATAGCTGCAGGTGGCTCTGCAGGTAAGCACACTTGTCTGAAAATCATCTTTTCGGATGGTGATGCTCTTCTGTTTTTCTGTGCTTGCTGATAAAAACTGGAGAGATATTTTGCCTTTTGCAAAATACTATTTGTTTTACTTTTCTCAAACATGTTTCAGCACTTTTTGTGCTACCTTCAGTAGAATTTTTTTGTTCTGTTTGAAAATTATTATGATATGGTAATATTTGAATTTCAGCTTAAAGTTATTTCTATACATATAAATAGGTGATAATTATGTGTCAAATTTTGCATGGGTTTATGTATGTAGTTAATGAGACATGTCACCTATCTGATACATAAAATGTTGCATGTGTATATAATGTCCTAAATGAATACACATTACTTTGCAATAAAGCACTGTTTGTCACAATGAAGGCTTTATAAATAACCCCCCACACCCACATATACATACAATAAAATTCCTTCATGACAATAACAGTTTGAAATTCGCGTGCCATCCTTCAAATAAACACAAAACAAAACAAATTAGAGCAAACAGCTGCAATAACATGTTTTATAATGGTTGAAACTTGGTGTTTTGTCACAAAACAAATAAAAATGTATGTAAAATTGTCATAACTCCTGTTACAAAGGTGTCTTAACACATCAAAAATAACAGGAAACAAGGCTAGTAATCAAAAATCATAATTAAGATGGTAAATAACATGATTTTTTGTCTGAAATGGGTCAGAAATAGAAAAAGGGAAACAGTTTTTGTCTACTTGGAGAATTGCATGGTAGACACTGTGCTGTCTTCCAATATATTTATTCATAATTGGTTTCAATCATTGATCATCTTCACTGTGGAAGAACATTGTGACAGATTCACATGTCATACATGCTATTTAATCAGAAAAGATGCCATAGCTGACATGCAAAAATCAGAAAAAGATACTTCTTGCCGTAATGGCAACAAAAGTTAATAATTCAGTCAAAAGGGCTAGGAGAGTGTTTCTGCTGGAAAGAGCAGATAATCAGTTGTTAGTGTCTCACTTAGACAATCAACTGCAATCATTTAGTTCCAGAATGATGGACATAGAGGATTTGTGGGCAAAGTTTAAACATATTATACATCATGCTCTGGACACGTGTGTGCCTACTAAGTGGATTAGGGATGGAAAAGACCCATCTTGATTTAATAATGAAATTCAGAAAATGCTGAGGAGCAAAGGCTGTTGCACTCTCCATTCAAAATAGGATACACAAATCATGACAGGCAAAGATTAGCAGAGACTTGTGTGTGTGTGAAAAAAATCTATGGATGAGGCATACAATAGCTACCATTGTCATATCTTGGCTAAAGATATGACGGAGAACCCCATAAATTCTGGACCTGTGTCAAATTGCTAAATGGGTCTAAGGCTTCCGTTCTGTCTTTCATTGACCAGTCTGGTTTGACAGTGGCAGATAGCAAAAGAAAGGCCAAAGTTATAAATTCCAAGTTTAAAAAAATCATTCAAGCAGGAGGATTGTACAAATGTCCTGTCATTGCTCCTCACAAGTGCGAGGTTTGAGCAGTACTCTGGTTTCTCCACACAAGGAAGTTACCGTGGAGATTCGTCAGCAACTGACTGAAATGTATGGTGAAGAATGCGTGTCTGTTCAGCAGATCCGCAAATGGTGCAGGGCTTTTGCTGAGGGTCGCACAGAAGTTTACGATAATGATCGGAGTGGAAGACCGCTCGTTTTGGATGCGATTGTCCAGAAGATCAACAGTGGGCTGCTCAAAGATTGGAGGGTCACTGTCCATGAAATTGTTGAACACTTTCCTGAAGCTTCCCACAGCACAATTGAAAGAACTTTAACAGAAATGTTGGGTTATCACAAGGTGTGTGCTTGCTGGGTCCCCCGGATGCTGACTGGTGGACATAAGGAGCAACACTTTGACTGTGCTTGCAAGTTTCTTCAACAACATGAGGGAGGAGGCAACAAGGAGAAGTTGTTGGACTCTATCATCATGAGATATGAAACATGGGCATTTCATTACATCCCTGAAACAAAACAACAATTTTGTCAGTGGCATCACTCCGGTTCACCGCCATCAAAGAAATTCAAATAAACGAGTCGGCAGGGAAGGCTTTGGCAACTGTGTTTTGGGATCGGAAGGGGGTACTTCATATCAGTTTGATGCAACATGGGACGACTATAAACTCAGACAGATATTGTGAAATATTGACCAAACTCTGGCGAGCAATCCAGAATCGCCAGAGAGGACGGCTGAAGGCAGGAGTAGTGCTTCTTCATGACAACGCCTGACCCCACGTCGCTCATCTAACACAGGAGCTTTTGAAGAAATTTGGGTGGACTGTTATGCCCCACCCCCCTTACAGCCCAAACTTAGCCCCTAGCAATTATCACCTCTTCCCCAAGCTAAAGGAACACTTAGGTGACAAATGATTCAAAAGCGATGATGAAGTCTGAGCAGAGGTCATTTGCTTCCTCAGTGGGTTGGCAGGAGACTTCTTCGACTTAGGAATACAAGTGCTGGAGCACCGCCTTCAAAAAAAAAAAAAAAAAAAAGGAGACTATGTTGAAAAATAGACAAAAGTGTAAGCTTTTCGAAGATGTATAAATTAATAACAATAAACAATGTATTTTATTCATACATAATATGGGAACCTTACTTTTGGTACAACCCTCATATGTTTTTCATATTAGGTGCATTGTGCTGCCAGCTACTCCAACCTCAGTAGTCATTAGACATCATGAGAGAGCAGAATGAAGCACCCTGCGAAACTCATGGACTTCGAACGTGGTCAGGTGACTGGGTATCACTTGTGTCGTACGTCTGTACACAAGATTTCTACAGTCATAAACATCCCTGGGTCCACTGTTTCCAATGTGATAGTGAAGTGGAAACGTGAAGGGACACGTACAGCACAAAGTGTACAGGCCAACTTCACCTGTTGACCGACAGAGACCGCCGACAGTTGAATAGGGTCACAATGTGTAATAGGCAGACATCTATTCAGACCATCACACAGGAATTCCACACTGCATCAGGATTCACTGCAAGTACTATGACGATTAGGTGGGAGGTGAGAAAACTTGGATGTCATGGTCGAGTGGCTTCTCATAAGCCACACATCATGCCGGTAAATGCCAAATGATGCCTTGCTTGATGGAAGGAGTGTAAACATTGGACAACTGAACAGTGGAAAAACATTGTGTGGGATGATGAAGCATGGTACACAATGTGGTGATCTGATGGCAGGGTGTGGGTATGGTGAATGCCCGGAGAACGTCATCTTCCACCATGTGTACTGCCAACAGTAAAATTTGGAGGTGGTGGTGTTATGGTGTGGTTGTGTTTTTCATAGAGAGGACTTGCACCCCTTGTTGTTTTGCATGGTACTATCACAGTACAGGCTACATTGATGTTTTAAGCACCTTCTTGCTTCCCACTGTTGAAGAGCAATTCAGGGATGGTGACTGTATCTTTCAACACGATCGAGCACCCGTTCATAATACATGGCCTGTGGCAGAGTAGTCGCATGACAACATCGCTGTAATGGACAGACTGGCACAGAGTCCTGACCTGAATCCTATAGAACACCTTTGAGATATTTTAGAACGCTGACTTTGTGCCAGGCCTTACCGACTGTCTTCGATACCTCTCCTCAGTGCAGCACTCCGTGAAGAATGGGCTGCCATTCCCTAAGAAACCTTCCAGCACCTGATTGAACATATGCCTGTGAGAGTGGCAGCTGTCGTCAAGGCTAAGGGTGGCCCAACACCATATTGAATTCCAGCATTACCGATGGAGGGTGCCACAAACTTGTAAGTCATTTTCAGCCAGGTGCCTGGATACCTTTGATCACATAGAGTGCATAAATGATCTGGCAGACAGGATGGACAGCAATCCATGATTGTTCACTGATGATGCTGTGGCATACAGCACTGTTAATGCTGTAGTATACAGGAAGGTGTTGAAGATAAGTGACTGTAAGCTGATACAAGCGGACCTAGAGAAAATTTCTAGTTCGTGAGATGAATGGCAGCTGGCTTTTAATGTAGAAAAATGTAAGTTAATGCAGATGAATAGCAAAAACAAACTATTGATGTTTGGATACAGCATTAGCAGTGGCCTGCTTGACACAGTAACATCATTTAAAAAACTGAGTGTAGCATTGCAAAGCAATATGAAATGGAATGAGGTTGTTCTGGTAGGGAATATTCAACTTTGGTTTACAGGGAGAATTTTAGGAAAGTGTAGTTCATCTGTAAAGGAGACCACATATCGGATGCTAGTGTGACCTATTCTTGAGTGCTACTTGAGTGTTTGGGATCCGCGCCAGGTCAGATTGAAAGAAGACATCAAAGCATTTCAGAGGCAAGCCGCTAGATTTGTTACCTGCGGATTCGATCAGCATGTAAGTATTACAGATATGCGTCAGGCGCTCAAGTGGGGATCCCTGGAGGGAAAAAGACATTCATTTTGAAGAACACTGCTGAGAAAGTTCAGACAGCTTGAAGCTGACTGCAGAATGATCTTACTGCCGCAACATACATTTCATGTACAGTCCATGAAGGTAAGACACGAGAAATTAGGACTCATACAGAGGCATATAGACAGTTGTTTTTTGCTCTGTCTGTCTCCGAGTGGAATAGAATGAATAAACAGCTGCATCAGTATATTTTAGAAGAGACAATCAATTGCGGTAAAGGATCGGATCATATCAGGTCCGCTGTACCAAAGAAGAATAAGAATGTGGTTTCAGCTGCCTCAGACTGCAGTCATGTGTGTGAGTTGTATATGTGTGTGTGTGTGTGTGTGTGTGTGTGTGTGTGTGTGTGTGTGTGTGTGCGCGCGCGCGTGCGCGCACGCGTGTGTTTTTTTGTCTATTTTTGATGAAGGCCTTACTGGCCAAAAGCTTTGTTTGTGACAGTCTTTTTGTTGTGCCTATCTGCGACTCAGCATCTCCGCTATATGATGCGTAGCAACTATCCTGTTCATAATATTGTTACATTCCATCCTGGATTTTCCATTGTTTGGAAGAAGAATAAAAACACATGTAACAAAGTGTGTAACATTAAAGTATGCAGCTGTTACGTAAAAAGATGTTAAATGCGCAACATTTTATATCACCATAAAGAACTGCTTACAGGAACATGTTAGTTTTGCATTTCCATAATTGGAATAACAGTTATCAGATGTACACCATTACATCATTGATAGTGGCTGTATGTATGTAACGTATGACTGTGGAGATACTCTGTTCAATGAATGAGATTACCACACACAAACATCTATGAGGTTAAATGGACACACATGTTATGTATGCTACAAATGATGGAACAACGTACACCTGATAGCTGTTATCCCAGTCACAGAAATGCATAGCTAAGATGTTATAATAACTACTTTTTTATAGTGATATAGGATGTGATGCATTTAATGTCTTTTCATATAACAACTGCATACTTTAATGTCACTCATTTTGTTACATGTGTTTTTGTTTGTCTTTGGTACAGAGGAACTGACGATGGTCTGATCCTAGACTGCAATTGATCATCTCTGGTAAAATATGCTGATACAGTGGTGTATTGCATAATGCGGTTCTTAATATTTTCATTGCCTCTGATGTGTTTTTGTGTAATATGACACTACAGTGGATTACACTTTTCTTTTAGGGCAACTGAGGATATTTGACTGTCCTCTGATACTACAATTGTGTACATCCTCATCCTGCATTAGTTTACCAGTTCACACAAGATAGTTTCTGGTGAATAATGTTACTTTATGGAACATTTATTTCTTCAAACACCTTAAAATGACGTCTACAGTATTCTGTTTTCTAAGGCCGACAATTATGATCACTACTCTTTCTTGCAGTCTAAATATGTTTTTGCTCTGAGAAGCATTTCCTCAGAAAATGATTCCATAGTGAAGCAATGAAGTGAATTGCAGATAGTATGTCTGCACCACTGTTTATTGGTGTCACTTTTAAAATCCACTGACTGTAGCACAATGTCAAGAGTTTCTTTGACAGGTTACTAACATGTATTTCCCATCTCAGTTGCTGTTGAAACTGTAGACTGCTCACTGAAAACAGGAAATTGAGGTTCCAGTGCTGACCCAGCACAAATTTTCAATTTCCATGTTATACTCCAATGAGTTTTGAGATTGGATAAGTAAAAAATAGGAGAAAGTTAAGATGGTGATTTTAATGCTTCAGGTGCTCTACATAGTCTCCCCCCTTTTGAAGGAAGGAAGGAGGGAGGGAAGATTAGAGTTTTACATTCCATCAACAGCGAGGCCACTGGAGATGGAGCACAAGCTCGGATTATGAAAGTATGTGGAAGGAAATCAACTGTGCCTTTTTCAAAGGAACCCTCCCAGCATTTGCTTGGGGTGATTTAGGGAAATCATGGAAAACCTAAATCTGTGTGATCAGATGAGGATTTGAAAAGTTATCCTCCCTCCTCTGTCTGAGTACAGTGTACAGAACATTCATAGAACCACATGAAACTATCAGAAAGGTCCTTCTTTTGGATGTTGTTCAACTTGTGAATCATGTTCACATCTTCGTCAGGCTTGACAAACCATCAGGGACTAGTCTTGCACTTCGTTGTATTTTGATAGTTTCATATCAATAACTGCTTCTCATCAACTGTGATGAGTTTTTTCCCAGTAAAGAAGTGCCAGCATTTTTCATTTCAACCAAGTTGCTGCAAAAGGCATCTACATTTTGTTGTTCTTGTTCTGGAGGTAAGGTGTGCACAACAAACATTGCACACACTTTCGTCTTCTTCAAAACATTCTGGAGAATGTCTTAAACTCTTGATTTAGAGGTGCTCACTTCATTGCTACATTGTGATATGTGACACAAAAATATTGACACACTACGGCTGCACATCCACAACTTAGCACTATTTGATCACAACAGACTTGTCGAATGCACAGCCGTTATTTACAGTTTTATTATTTCAAGCTGCCACCATAGTGACTGCATCAACTTCACTTGTATGCCAAGAATACAATGGTCTCCAAACTGTTTCGACAGACCGTGTGTTTGTTACATAGTTTTAACTTGTCACATACTGTGAATACAGCTTATACTCAGCATGAAGTAAAGTAAACTCATCCCAGTACCAATACTGAGGCTGTGAAGAAGCCAAGTATATCCATCCTTCCGGGGGTGCCAGTCCTACAGCAGTAAAAGAGAGGGTGTGGAGAAATAAGAAGGAATGGAAGGCAGCCAATAAAAATTTGTGATATGTGCTCAGATGGCTTTAAGAGTTGCACACTTGCCGTAGAAGTTTCAGTTCCAGTTTGGCACACAGTTTTAACTGTGCATGTTTAATAATAACGTTGTTTATGAGGCTCTGTACTGCTTAGTATTCCTTTGTTATGGTGCATCATTATTTTTCCTCCCCCCCCCAACTCTACATCTACATACATACTCTGCAAACCACTATCAAGGTTCACTATTTACAACAATCTGCCAGTGCTGGTTAACTTTCCAGTTCCGTGACTGTAGAAGTCATATGGTTATGAGGTGAAGAGCTTCTCAAGCCATATTTGGTGCACATTTTCATGGGGAAAGGAAGGTCCTTGAAGGTTGTTGGATAGAGCGTGGAAAAGGTGAAAATCCTAGGGCACCAGGTGGGTGTGGAATGACTTCCAACTCAACTCCTGTTTAATGTCAGTCTAGCAGTATGTGGGTGGGTGTTATTGTGGAGTAGCATCACTTCACACAGTCTCCCTTGTCATCATTCTTGGATCATTTCTGCAAGATGTCCCACTTGTTGACAATAAATGGAAGCAGTGATGGTCACACCTCGGGAAAGCAATTAACAGTACACCACACATGTTATGCATCTGCTCCACCAGATGCATAACATTATCTTTCGTGGATGCGCACAGGTCTTTGTAAGGGGAGTTGCAGCTTTTTTTGGACTCAACTGTTCCTTTCTTTTCCTTATGTTAGTATAAAGAAACCATTTCTGATCACCAGTAATGATACAGGATAGGAATAGTTGGTGTTGTTGAGAAGCCAATTGATGATGAACAAGCAGAGATCCACATATGGCCATGTGTTGACTTTTGTGATTTTGCCTTAGAGCATGCGGTATCCGTACACCTGATTTCTGAATCTACCCCACTGCATCCAAATGTTGCACTTTGGTGAAATGATCACAATTCATTACATTTGCCAGTTCTCAAATACACTTATACAGATCATTGTGGATTAATGCGGTAAACAATCTTCATCAAACCTTGAAGGTATTTCTGAATGTGGAGAGCCACTAATGTCAAAACAATCCTCCTTAAACTGAGCAAACCATTTTCTTGCTGTGCTCCGCCCATTGGTATTATCCCCAAACACAGCACAAATGTTTCTTGCAGCCTCTGTTGCTGCCATCCCTCCATTGAACTGAAACAGAAGAGTGTCAGAAATGTTCCTATTTCTCCACTTGGCACTCCACTTTCTAGTGTCCACAGATCCACTCACTAACTCCTAATGACAAAATGACAGTATGTAAACTAAAATAGCAATGGTGAACTACAAACAAAAAATGACAATCGATAAATAAACCATATCAACCAGAATACCAGCATGCTAAACAAAAATTGCTACAAACTTATGCGCCAACTTAATATGTTTTTTTTTTTTTTGTGAAGTGCATAATTTTACATTTCTGTATATTTAAAGCAATTTTCACAACACTTTGAAATCTTATCAAGATTGGACTGAATATTTCTGTAGTTTTTGACAGAAAATGCATCATTACAGATAATGGCATCATCTTCAAAACAGACTGAAATTGTTGGTAATATTTTCTTTTATGTCACTAATATACAACATAAACAGCAAAGGTCTGTGTACACTTCCCTGGGGCATACTTGAAGTTACTTTTACATTTGCTAACACCTCTCCATCCGAGATAACATGCTTCCTCCTTCCTACCAAAAGGTTCTCAGTCAAGTCATAAACTTTGCTCAGTCTTCTTTCTATACAATCATACTTTTGACAATAGGCACATGTGTGAAGCTGAATCAAATGCGAAAAGCAAAAGAAGTCAAGAAATAGTGTCTCCTTTTAATTTAAAAGGGGTATGTGCGTAGTTTTTTAGCTAGTCACCTTAGGTGTTAATCCTGTTGCCAAAGTTATATGCAGTTAGCACAATTAAATGTCATTCTTTGTATACTCATGAAAATCCTATGAACAGGATTTGTGGAAGTATGCATCATGCACCCTTTGGACCTGGTGAAGACGCGATTCCAACTGCAGGGAACGCGCCATGCGGCACCTTCCCTGGCTGGCAGCGTACAGCACTACCACTACACAGGTATCCTCGACTGTATGCGGACAATGTACCGCCATGAGGGTTTCTTCTCCTTCTGGAAGGGCGTCATACCACCCATACTTGTCGAGACACCAAAGAGGGCAGTGAAGGTGAGTTTGGTGCTCGAAATCTGAACTTTTTTATTGAATAAGAGATATAGAATTATTTTTATGTCATTGCAAGCTTATGTTACCATTGGGGGAAGGGGGGGGGGGGGATGATTTCTCCCTTCCCTCCCCCACTACTTATTTCAGCACCTAACAACAATCTTCTGTGCATCATGTTTTTATTTCTGAAGCTATATCATTTAACTCTTGAATTTTACAGTGTGGCCTGCTGTTACCAAAAAATGTTCAAATGTATGTGAAATGTTATGGGACTTAACTGCTAAGGTCATCAGTCCCTAAGCTTACACACACACCCATGCCCAAGGGAGGACTCGAACCTCCGCCGGCATCAGCGGCACAGTCCATGACTGCAGCACCTTAGACCGCTCGGCTAATCTTGGCAGCTGCTGTTACCACTTTATGACGTGACATCACTTCATGTTTGTTGTGATACTGCATTTTCTTAGTGTGCTTTGTAGGATTTGATCATGCACATTGTTTAACAGTACCTTTAAACACTTTACTGTTAACTATTATCACAAAACACAAACCCCTCTCAACCTCTTGGTGCAGAAAATAACTGACAAATAGTTACTAACACTGTATTCAAACTCCTGCCTCAGTTGGTACAAGATAACCTGAAATGGAATAAAAACTAGTTACTCTTTGTAATTTGCTGTTCGTATGAACACATATGATTAAACCAATGTCACTCTAGACTATTAGAGGACTGTCCAGTCAAGTCTACACACTGCAAAAATGAAATTTTGTATATCACCAAAAACACCAGAGGAAGTGCTCAAGATAATTCTTACATAGGTTAAAGAATCTTTGTATTTTTAATTTGTGTATAATGCCTGTCATTGAGGTATTGGCAATATGTCATTTCATCATATAAGTAAAACATTTTTTTCTTTTTTTTTTGCAGTTTTTCACATTTGAACAATATAAGCGGTTCTTTTTATTTGGCGCTCCGGCACCTACACCAATAGTAAGTACCTTATGTATTAAAGTAGTATTTCTCTTTGATAATACAATTATCTGGTTGCTACACAGAATTACTTTCAGTATAATGAAAACAAAAATTAAACATTTAACATTACCTTCTGCATACTATCACAAGTTTAGAGCAAGAGTTACATGGATAATACATAATTTTGGAGTAATATTTTGGACAATTAAAAAATAATATGACGTACATAATTTATTTGCTTGATTACAAGAGATGAGAAAAAAGTAAGACAACAGTAATGGGAGTCTGGCAGATGACCCTAGAAAACATGCAATAGCAGAAGATGTGTGTACGTCTTTTGTTAATGTATTTCCTGATGTGTTTGATATTCATGAAGATTCTCCTCCTTGATGGGATGTAGTGAACATGATGAATGTATGAAGGAGTGAATGAATGAAGACTGTGAGGCATGGAGAATTCTAGAAGATGCCAGTCATTCAACACCTATGCCTACACAGCAGCGTCAGCAGAAGCTGCCGTCCACTTCTGTGAAACATGGGTTGTGTCTGGGACAGTGACAGACTGCTGCATGACAGCAGCCAGACCCAGGTCATCCAGAGGTGTCCAAGTGACACATAAACACGGGACTTCAAACTGAACCTTGGGCAATAGTATTTAGATCATCAGGTCCGGCCCATCATCATTGATAGAGCTGGGCCATATTACGACACACAGCCTGTGTCAGTAGTTGCTGAACTTTTGATGCAATCATGACTGCCATCCCAGGTCTGTGAATCAATGTCCACTTTTTGTCATGGCTGAGGGAGTCACACCTTTCAATGTACCCCAGGTAGCAAGCAATAAATGAACTTTATTTACACTCAGACAGAATACAACCAAACAGTCATTTGGAATTGAATACAGTATTACTTGGTTCAAATCCACTGGTGTTGCACTACAAGATTTTTTATGAGGGTGACGTCAGTGCAGTTGTATTGGTGGAGAGTGGTAGGGCTTGAATACAGTGCAGGAAAGAGGTCCAGGTGAGAGGGAAGTTTGTAGCTGATCAGAGATAAATGCACTGTGAGTGTGGCAGACACTGGGCCCGGTCTGCAGTATTTGGATGAGACGCGGAGCAATGGCTCAGAGGCAACTTGCAGTGAAGACATTTGTGGCCTATCTGAAGAACTTAAACAACGTGTGGAGTGAAGATTTGGGATTCAGCTCAGAGGGAAAATGTTGGCAGTCAATACGGCGGTCAATACTGGGATGACACGAAGTTAAGACTCTAGTGCAATTCCGAGTGTACGACAGCACGCGGCAACAGGTGCTCAAATTGAGGGACTGGTGACTGCAGTCAGTGCTATGGCCCGGAGTGGCTCCCAGTATGAACTGTGCCTTTGTAAGCACTCAGTGGAAGAATACTTCCGCTAAATAAGAGGGCACACAATCGGCAGAAGGATAATCAGTGCCTAGGATGGCAGCTCTAATTCTGGCACCTCTGATGACAAAGCTAGTGTGACATATTAACACGGCTGCTGTGGGAGATGAAGTTGACAACAAAAGACAATGTGCTTACATTTGTGGTTGCACTGTTTACCCACATCTCCACAGTGGTGTTTCCAGCGGCTCGGAGAGGCAGTAGGCCCGAAGCACATCTGTGTTGCTTACTGACGGATCTCAGAGGGATACTATAGACTGCCACCTGACTGCCTAGGCCCAAGCAGCCAGCAGCCTGCTGTTGCCCCCAAGGTCTGTGCCACGCACTGAGTTCCAGTTGGCTCTGTGCTGTGGCTGACCACTGTGGCTCCCCAGCCTCCAGTTCCCTGTTCATCACCTGGGTAGTCCTGCTGGCCATGCTGGCCTAGTCCTGGCTACCAGCTGTCTCATTGCTGTCCTGCCACACTGTCTCACACTGCCGGTGAGTCTGTGCTGGTTTGCTCGGGTCTGAGAGTCGTTAGTGGCTCCCTACTGTCTGCTTGTTGCAGATAATCTGTTCTACATTCATGTATGACTGTTAATAAGAGTTTTTGCAACAGATTGGCTGCCTATATTGTCTGCATCTCCACACACCTCCAGCAGAGAATTGCTCACTCTCACCTTCTTGAAGCAAAACCCCATTATAGCAGACACAAAGGCATTTCAGCAGTCATTCTTCCTGCACACTGTATGTGAAGGATACAGGAAGAAACCCTTTTATGCTGTACTATGGAAAGTACACTGTGCCATGTACTTCCCAGTGGTTGGCAAAGTATGAATGGTGACATAGGTGTAGATCATGATTCCATTGTGCCCAACACAAAGACTTCCTATTCCCCAAAGGTTTTGACAAAGTGCAATAAAGTTGTTATGGCTGTCATGTGTTTGAAAGTGATGCTTGCAGGTAACAAGCAACTTTTTTTTGCCCCTGACCTAACAGAAACACAGTAGTGTCAGTGAGCACAAACTGATTGTTGCCCATGATGGATCCAGAGCCTCATGACTGAACAACAATGCAAACAGGAAGTTTAAGGCTATAAAACAGTCAACCAATAATTGCGACTAGTGCACCTCACTCTTATGCTTCACTCATAAATTACAGGTTGAAGGGGGCATCTTCCTGAACAAAGTTCGACAAATCACTTTAGGTGGTAGGGTCACATTACAAATCGAGCTATCGAAGGAGAGACTGACGTGAAGCCATTAATTAGGACATTAAAGGGATACAGGTATAAATCACTTCTTGTTAGATATTTGGAGTCCACTGGATATCAGAGCCTGTAGCAGAACACCAGCAAATTGGCAGCTTTGCAGATAAGAAAGTGATGGATATCAGGATGTTTATCTGAAAGATGAAGGATGGTGAAATATTGTTCTCTCCCATAACATTTTATCCAGTGTTTTGGTTTGTTGACCAGAACACTTCCAGGATTATTAATTTTTTTCATTTAATAAGCAAGTACTTACCTATCTGGTAACTCTCCTTATTTCCCACACTGTAATTATTTGTTATGTTCAGCAAGGAAGGCTGCTGTACAAACTACCAAAAAAACCAAATTTTTCATATTGTTATATACATGCAACTACATATCCTTGTCTTTTAACATTTACGTTCCTCTTCGTTTGTTATAAATTTAAGTCTGGTATACTTTATATTACGTTGTAGGTATTGTTTTGATGCTGTTTGTTGGAATTAACTTGAGGTGGTTGACAGATTGAGCTGAACTGTACTACCTCTGTACACTCATATTTTTACTGACTTCTCAGACTAGAAAATTATATGATGCAATGCTTTTCATGTAAATACAGCTGAAAATATGCTTCAGTTTTTTAAATGCTGTTCAGATATTTTGAATTTGCAGTATTTGACAAAAGTGAAACAAAATATATCTGTTTTCTTATTGGTCTGGTTTCTACATCATTTATTTTTCTGTTAGGAGTGTGTACACTCTGTGATCTTTGTTTCAGACATTTTCCTTGGCAGGTCTGTGTGCTGGCATTACTGAAGCAATTCTGGTTAATCCATTTGAGGTTGTGAAAGTGACACTCCAGTCTAATAGGGCACATCTCAAAGAAACCCCTAGTACATGGTCTGTTACCAAGGAAATAATCAGAACCCAGGTAAATAAATATTAATACCACACAAGTATGGTACTGTACTCATGGCAGTGCTCTATCTGTGTGACTGGTTTGGGAAACAGTAAAATAAAAAAAGAGAGATGTTTCAGGGAATTTATATATGATACTAATCAAACTGGATTTTAATAAAAAAATAATATGTAAAGTACAAGATGATTCAAAAAGGAAGAGCAGAGTTCAGTTGTTTATTATAGACAAACTGTGAAAGGTAGAACACAGTGCACACATCACTGGATAGAGGAAGGTTCAAAGTTTAACATTCACACAGACACTGTACCAAACACGCAACATGAGCACCATGCTTCACTCAAAAAACATTGAAATGGTGGGCCATTTCATTCCACACATGAATCAACAAGTCTCTATGTACTGAATCAATGGCTTCAACAGTTTCATTTCTCAGATCTTGAAGAGTAGCTGCCATAAGTGGGACAAAGACTCTGTCTTTTATATACTCTCACAGAAAAAAATTGCAGGTGTGAGGTACATTGACCTGGGAGGCCAAAAACAATGAACAGGATGTTGTTGGCCACCTCTTCCAATTCATGTTGTAATGGTGTTGTTAAGATAAAGCAATACCTCAAGGTGAAAATGAAGTGGGGAGCCATCGTTCATAAAAATGAAATCATTGCAACCTTTGAGAAGGTGAGGAAACAACCAATTTCACAGCATCTTCAGGTATGACATTCCTGTCACAGTTTCCATTGCAAAAAAGAAAGGTCCATAAAGTTTGTGAAAGAGAAACAACACAAAACATATTCAGTGTCAGTGAGGCTCTTTCATGTTCAATGACAATGGCAGGATTTTGTAACCCCCAGATTCTTACATTATGGTGGTTTGCTTTACGTGGTAGATGAAATGTTGATTCATCTGAACAGATGAGTTGTTCAGAAAAGTGTCTTCTGCCATAGCCTGGAGAATTGAAATGCCAAAGTTTTTCCTTCTGTTATAGTCGCTGGGATGCAATTGCTGCAGTAACTGCAACTTGTAAGACTTCATATGCAGGCGTCATTTCAGGACATGTCCTCACCATTGTTTGAGGAAGTTGAAGTTCCTGGCCTGCCCTTCTTGTGAACTTCTGAGGGCTCCATGTGAATGCATCTTGGATATACTCAATATTTTCATTAGGTGTGCATGACTGACCAGTGCTCTTCCTTATGCCAGTCATAAATCTATTTGTGCAAATGTGGCTTCCTGCTGAATCGATGATGGAATGCATGTTGGACTTGAACAATGGATTGATTTTGTGTAAATTCCAAGACACAGTGTGTGAAAACTTTGAACCTTCCTATATCCATTAACACACATGATGTGTTCCAATCTTTTGCAGTTTGTCTCTAATGAGCAAATGAAATCTATCCTTTCTTTTTGAATCACCCTCTATTCTTGTTATGGTGTGGAACTGTATTCTGTAGTGTAAAGTAAAATGGAGATAATTCTTAAAGAGATAAGTAATGGAAGGATTGTGGGCAATCACACATCGTACAATTGAGGCATTGAGCAGTTGACAGACGTCCATAAAGAAGACTGAAAACATTTCTGATCTTTTGGACAATTTCCTTCTTCAGAGTTGACAAAAACATACACATGTATTGTACAGCATAAGTAAAATAAAATTGGTCTGCAAAATATTTTAAGACTGACGCAGGGTTGAGCCTTGTTAATGGACATCAAAGAAGATGCTGGAAACAGCCACTTTTGACATTGGTGCAGCACAGTGGCCAATTTCTCAAACTGTGAGACACGTGTAGCAGCTTTGCCTGAGGGATATCAACAGTAACATTTTCATTGCTTTGCTGCAGCTCTTCCAGTGTGTGAGGATTATTTGAATACACCTGACCCTCATGTTCTCCTGACAAGGTTGTCAAAGCAGGGTGTGCTGTCACTCCATCTTTCTGAAATATCCATACTGTTATTTATCTTCTATGGGTTGGTCTACTTACGGATTAAACAGTTGCTTGACACACCAGACATTACTCACCAATCTTGAGATTATGTGTTGGCTCTTCAAAGTACTAATGGGAATTTTCTGATGCATAATGGTGCATGTTCTGTGAGTTCACATGCTCTGACAGGCCGAACCAGGACCCAAAAGTCTCGAATCCACTTTACTCAGCAGAACTTGACATGCAAAAGTTTTTCTGGACATTTTAACTCGTGCACAATGGTAAATTTGCAAGGGTATAGATGCAGGTCTTTTAGATAAAGTTTCAGCATAATCTCTTAATTCCCCCTTCTGCAGATAAACAGTGTTGAGATTTTGTCAGACTTTGTTCCAGGCTTCCGTTCACTTCAGCAATGTTTTCTGGTGTTAGAACTCTTTTCGGATAGTTGCAGTTTTTATTCCCTACAGAGCCTCTTGCAGTCATTTTTCCACCAAGTTTTGCATTGCAGATATTGTTAGAGGTTTTTTCCAAAACACTTCCATTCTTAATCTCTTATGCAGTTCAAGACACATTTTCCACGAATTGTGCTTCGCATAATGCTTGATAAGGAATGTGCACTATTTTGTGGTGAGCACTATGTTGTGTTTCATTTGACTGGTCACTAATAGGTTGTCTTCTCTTTCTCTGTCAGCTGTAATGACACAGTGAAGTACCTGTGGCAGGGCATATGGGTGATGTGCATGCACTGACCTGCGGAAGCAACTGATTGGTTTATATATTTGCTCATGTCAGAAGCCTACATTTACAGTGCACCCTATACATATATATTTATAAAAAAAGAACTTTCAGAAATATCATTGACTAACTTGCAAATCAGATGACCTGTTGAAAATTGAGACATACCTAGGACACTATCCCGGCAAGCAAATTTGAGGGAGGACTTTGCTCTACCAACAGCAGTTCTTAAGCAATTAAGGGACCTCCAAACACCACACTCTTCATTGCGGCTGACTTTTTCTCAATGTTAGCTCTAGGCTGAGCTGGCTTATAGCCAGACACTGGGTGAGCTTAAACGTTCTCAGCATTCGGTCATTCACAGTCTGTGGCAACTTCTTGACGAATAGTTGGAGTTACGATACTGGCAAGACAGTAAATCTTTTTAACAGGAGTAGGTTTCTCATACCCTGTAATCAGGCTGCAAGCTTCATTCAGGGTAGGGCCCATAGTAAATAGGGGAAGCATACTTTGCTGCATAATAGCACAAGGCCAAGGCGATGGCTCTAAGAACTTGTGGTCTCACCTCCCCAGTTTGCATCTCTTAACTTTCTCAGGATATTATTCAGAGTGCTGATTTTATGTTTGATATTGGAGTAGTGGTGTCTGAAAGTGTGGGTGCAGTCTAGTGTTACCCCTAAGTAATGTGGAGTGAAGCAGTATTCCAGTGGGGTGCTGTTTCAAGACATATTCAGGTTTGTTATGGCCTCCCTGTTTTCAGGATGGAAAGCATAGGGTAGGATTACTGAGGTTAATCCTGTAGTCTGTGCCTAGTTCTTTCAGGGCATCATCAAGAGCGAGTTCTATCTCTTCAAATGTTTCCTTGGCATGGCGATGTCATCAGGATAGAAAAAATTTCTTCTGTTGTAAGGATGTGGCTGGTCATTAATATAAACATTAAACAGCAGCAGAGCCAGCATCAGCTAAACAGTGAGGGTTTAGTGTTGCTCCTCATATTATTTGTGTTCCACTCAAGACCTTTCAGTATTGAAATACTAAAGAAAGCTGATGAAAATGAATCTTGTGCATATTAACTTTACATCTCATTTATCATCAGCTTCTATTCACACATATTACTGTTCTTGTTTATTACACAAGGAAACATCTTTTCGCATATTTTCATAACTTTTTATTTTATAAGACTTACATTATGAGCTACAAGCCCATTTTTTTAGTGTTGCTATTTCAGAGGTGTTTTTCACATCCTCTGCTGTATTAAAAAAAACATAGAATATACAGCTTGAAAAGAAAATAGGCAGTAATGCATCACAATCTTACAGTATACAGTATGTAAATTAAATGTTGATATGGGTCATTGATGGTGTGATGTCTAATAGATTACAGGTTAAGTATTTTAAGGAGCAAAGATAACAACCCACTTAATAGTGGAGACACTGAATCATAAATAAGCACATGTACAAGACTGAGAGTATAGCTAGCTTTCGTTCAGATCCTTCTTCATTGCTGTAGATTACATATAGACACACATACATACATTCATACATACATACATACGAGGGTCATTTTTAAAGTAAGAAACGATTTGTAATGGGGTAAGAGAGACTTTTTTCATGAATGTAAATTGTATCACAAACTACAGTATGTACATTTTTTCACTTTTGAACACAGTCACCTTCCATCATTCATTACATATGTATAAACTTCAACAAGCTGCTGGTGAATTTCAGCAGGATGGACTTGTTTTTCATTTAAGAACTGAATAACTTAGCACACCTCACATTCGTTGGGATTACTGACTGATGTGGTGACAAACTAAGCAGTATAACTATACAGCCAACACTAGCAGAGGGAAGAAACATGTTGGTGACATAGTGAGAAACTGGCCAAAAGTGGCTGACTGAACGGATGTCACATGACAGGATGCATGGACATGATGCACTACCAATTCTTACTTTAAAAATGACCCTCGTATGTACACACACATACACGTATATGGCTACATTATGCTGGAACAATAATTTCCACAGTATTTAAAGATGGAGTTTCTGGCTCAAATTATAAAATGAATGGCACAGAATAGGTGTGGAAAGAGGAAAGATCAATCCAGTTTCCTTTCAGTCTTTGTGCCAATATCCAGAAGCACAAAAAAAGCAAAGTATATTTAATAACTGAATTGCAGTTCCCATCCTTTTTAATATCTAAAATTTCAAATCCTGAAAATTGTTGTCTTTTTGGTCCTGAGTGCAGTATTTTGGGCCATTTATGAAATTTTCCTGATAGGATTCTAAACAGTGCTGTGCAATGGCAAAGTCTGTCTTCTACAGTTTCCTGCATCTTTGCTGTTTCATTTTATTGTGTACAGATCTCCCTCATGTTTACTATTTAATATGAGACATACTTTTGGCAAGTATTAATAGGGGACTGTGATTTTGTCTACTGTCTCCATGGTGAAATAGGCCTCTGAATAATATTTTTTGCTTTCAAAATACCATCTGTTCTGTCTGACAGTTCTTCAGTTTGTGCTTCCACTCATCTTTTCTTGGGAAGTTATTGTGAGGGATATTATTACCCTTGCTTGCTTTCTTTTCTTCCTATGGAGTATGCTGTGTATTAGGGTAGGGTGGTAACCGTTATTTAGAGCTATTGTTTTAAGTTACATAGCAAATAATCACCATGTTACTGGAAATTGGAAATTTGCCGTAAGGTCTTATGGGACCAAACTGCTGAGGTCATCGGTCCCTAAGCTTACACACTACTTAATCTAATGTAAACTAACTTACACTAAGGACAACACCACACACCCAAGCCCGAGGGAGGACTCGAAGCTCCAACAGGGGGAGCCGTGTGGACTGTGACAAGGCACCTCAGTCTGCACAGCTACCCCGCATGGCCATCATGTTACTCTCAGTGTCTATGTCTGCAACTGATTTTGGATGGAGGCAGACAGCTGAGATAAGCTAATGGGGAAGCGATGTCAAACAACCAAAGAAGACGATATTGCATATTTTCACTAATTATTGACTTATAGAATTATCTTCTGCGGCAGTGCACCTGAAGTAAATAAAATACAGTAAGTATATAATTAATTAAGCATTTTTTGTTTGCAAAAAGTATATGTTCAGCAAGACTGAACAATAAGAATATTGTATAACATACATAACTGCAAATTGGCTCAACTTTACAAATGGCTGTACACCTCTGTAGCTGAGGGGTCAGTACAGTTGAATGCCACATGATGGGCCTGCATCGATTCCCGGCTGGTTCGAAGATTTTCTTCACTCAGGCACTGGATGTAACATTGTTGTCATCACCATTTCATTATCATTGACGTGCAAGTTGCTAAAATGCTGTCACCAGGCAGCCGAATTCCCCAAAGGGGGGCTCCCAGCCAGAAATGCCACATGCACTGTCTTTTCTTCCAAAGGACCACCCATGGGCTGCCCTTGTTTCTGGTATAAAACAGATACTGGCAATACATCTCTGAGTCAGTTACAGGCCACCAATTGAAGGATTCGTGTGGTTGACAATGAACAGCTGTTAACTAGATATGTCTTTATTTCACTAACATATTAATTTATTTTATTTTATGGATGACCTTGCCTCCACAACATTGCAGTGGTGTGTGTGTGTGTGTGTGTGTGTGTGTGTGTGTGTGTGTGTGTGTTTGATTTGGACATGCTAACAGTACTAAAATGTCTTTTGCCAAAATTTTGTCCCAATGCATATTTTGAGTGGAAAATGGACATCAAAGAAAGGCAATTTGACCATAATCTAATCTCACATGCAAAAAGTATCTTCATTCAGTAATCTGTAACGGTGCTGCACACTAGAGTTTGCTGTGCGAGGTAGCCGTGCGGTTGAGGCGCCTTGCCACAGTCCACTGCGGCTGCACCCGTCAGAGGTTCGAGTCCTCCCTCAGATGTGCGTGTGTGTGTTATCCTTAGCATAAGTTAATTTAAGTTAGTTTAATTCATGTGTAAGCCTAGGGACCAATGACCTCAGCAGTTTGGTCCCACAAGTTCCCAAAAATTTCCACTGGAGTTTTGCGTATTTAATACTAACACAGAAATTACAGTACATTCATCTTTATCATTCCACTTTTAAAGACATATTTGACATTTCTCTTCCATGCATTACACCCCTACATGCATTCCTGTCCATTGACATACTGTCACGGAATGCCCACTGACATACTGTCACAGGTAATGTATTTAATAATTTATTTTTAAAAATGGCTCTGAGCACTATGGGACTTAACAGCTATGGTCATCAGTCCCCTAGAACTTAGAACTACTTAAACCTAACTAACCTAAGGACATCACTCAACACCCAGCCATCACGAGGCAGAGAAAATCCCTGACCCCGCCGGGAATCGAACCCGGGAACCCGGGTGTGGGAAGCGACAACGGTACCGCACAACCACGAGATGCGGGCAATTTATTTTTAACTGATCATTACTCTTCATGAATATTTCTGCTGTATCTGAACAATAATTGTTATGTTCAACATGAAAAAAACTGTGGTGTAGGATATGCATTGTTTAAGAATCAATGTATACTACAGTGTCATTGGACAGATCAAATGTTGAAAACAAAGAAAGATGCACAGAGACCCAGAATCAAACTCTATAAGTCAAGTGTTCTAATACTAAACTCCACCCGTTGCGCTAATTGCACAGCATGGCTACAAAGTATTGAATCAAGCTCTTGTCATATACATGATTACATGGTTGTCAAACTGCCTTTCTTTGATATCCATTTTCTAACAACATATGTTCTGGACTAAATTTTGGTAGAGACATTTCTTTACTGTTAGTATGCAAGGAATTGTACTGTTGTATCCAAGTGCACAAATTTTGGTTCACTCTATAAATGCTTTTGCTGCATATAGTAGTTTCTTTTAGTGATCTATATAGCACTTTTGCACTGGCTATGTTAAAATAGTATTAATGATTTTGTCTCAAAGGGAGACTCTATGTTGTGGTGACAGATTGATCAGTAGCATTTCCTCAGGTCTAAGTTACATTAGAACATGAAAATTTGATTGAGAGCTGACAAAGCCAATGAATGTGAATATTAAATAATTGTTAAATTAATATTGAAGTTCTGGTTACAGACTGATCTCTAGCATAGTCCAACATCTAGGTTAGGCTGGAAGATGACAGTTGGGTTGTGAGTTGATGAAGTCAACTAATGTGAAAGAGAGATTTTGGTTAAGATGATAGACTGAAGTGTAACCGGAGGTCTACATCAGCTTGGAAGCTGATAGTTTTATTTTCCATTATTTTATATTTACTTGCTTCAAGACTCCTGAAGTATATATATCAGTTACAGAAACATCAAGGTGTGGCAAAAGCAGCAAATGAAAACTCTTTGTTAAATTACTTATTACATGTTTGTGTGTATCTACACCTGTGAAAGAAATGTCTAGCTCCAAAAATTCTGTTTCACTGCTCTCTAGCACATAGTATATTAAGGTTGTTGTTGCATTAAATGCTTAATAATTTCTCCCGTAGCCAAAGCGGCACCATTTTAACTTCCCGTGTCCACTCACAAATGGTGTTAGCGACATACACTTTGAGTATAGAATGTGTATGGACCCTCATGAGGTTTTACCCTCCACACTTTGCAGATGTCTCTTTAAGGAGGCTCCAGCCCTCAGTTGATATACAACTACAGAGTGTCAATTTAAGTGTTTATCTTTTTCAGTGTTTTTGTCATAATACATTTGTTATATTTGGTATGTGTTTTTCTGTTTAAGAGGTTTAATTTCACATTTTTGTAAGTGTAAACTCATTCAGTCTATAGTGCAGTAGTTGCTCATTTGTTTTGTTTTGGAAGCAACTGTTCATTTGTTTAATAAACCAGTCATTCGGGCGTCGGCTCTCAGCTGATATAAAACTACGGAGTGGCAAGTTAAATGTGTATCTTTTACTGTTTTTTCTTCACAGTATATTCATTAAATTTCATGTGTGTTTATCTGTTTAAGGGGTTTAAACTAGCGTTTTTGTAAGAGTAAATCCATTCAGTCTGTAGTGCAGTAGTTGCTCACCCGAAGTGGTTTTGAAAGCAACTTTCGGTTCATTTAGTAAGCCAGTCAGTCAGGCTCCAGCTCTCAGCTGATACGCAACTACAGAGCACCAAGTTAAGTGTTAATCTTTTTGGGTGTTTTTTTCATAGTATATTAATTAAATTTCATGCGTGTTTTTCTGATTAAGAGGTGTAATCTTTTAGTTTTGCGTGTGTATATTCATTCAGTTTGTAGTGCAGTAGTTGCTCACTGAACAGCCAGCTACATAGCTCATTAACACATCAATGTCCATTGGTCACACAGCAGAAGGGTAGCAAGTTGCATATCTAGAATTCTGTCTCCTTTTATAGTTTACTTGTTCAGTTAGTCTTGCTAGGATGGCTTCACAGTGTGTGTGCAGACACAGGGAGAGTTGGCCACAGTTCATGAACAGCTGAATGTGCTTTTGGCTACAGTCAGTCACTGCTGCCTCAGGGTGTAGTGGTGGTGGAGAATGCGGTGTGTTGCATGGGACACCTCATTTGTCACCTGTTTTGCCCACAGGCTCTGCTTCCAACAAACCTCCTAGTGCACCCGACACGGTGGATCTACCCTCACAGCAAGGTGAGTGGCGGGTAGTAACAGGTTCGGTCACTCGAGGCAGAGGGCCAATGTGGGAGACTGGTTGCCTGGCCTCGCCCATTCACTCTGTGAGTGGACAGGTGGCCGCTCCTTCAGCAATGTCCGAGCAGGCACATGGTGTAAGAGGTTTACTAGCTATTGGGAGCACCAATATTATGCATGTTATGGAGCCCCTTATGCAGAAAGCATTCAGGGCTGTTAAGAGAGACAATGTGTACTCGGTATGTCTGCTGAGGGGCCTCATCCGGGATGTGGGGCAGCCTTGTCTGCAGCTATCGAGCGTGCAGGGTTCAGTCCTCAAGTAGTGGCTCACATCGGCATCAATGACACCTGTTGTGTGGGTTGTGAGGCCATCCTCAGTTTATGCAGGAAGCTGGCAGATGTGGTTAAGACTGTCGACCTCATGTGCAGGGTGCAACCAGAGCTCGCAATTTGCAGCATCGTTGGTAGAGTTGATAGGGGTCCTTTGGTTTGGAGCCGTGTGGAGGGTCTCAACTAAAGGCTTTGTTGACTCTGTGACTGTCCTGGCTGCAGATTGCTAGACCTGCATTAACATGTGGGGATTTGTAGGACTCCTCTTGAAAGGTCAGTGGTGCACTACACAAAGGAAGCAGCTACTCACGTAGAAAAGCACTTGTGGGGTGCACATGAGGGTTTTTTAGGCTAGGCAGTAGTTTGAGGTGCTCTGATGAACACTTGCCTGTCATTATGCAGCGAGGGAAGTCAAAAAGCATTCAGAATAAAGATAATTTGACTGTTATAATTTCATCAGTAAACTGTCAAACTATTCATAATAAAGTTCTCGAATTTACTGCCCTCCAGGAAAGTTCTCACACTCAAATTATTCTTGGGACTAACAGCTGGCTGGCACCCGAAGTGGTAAGCTCTGAGATATTTAGCAAGTCGTGGAACATATATCGGAAAGAAAATTTTGGGACCATAGGACAGAGAGTGTTCACTGCGGTTGACAAAAATATTATCTCTAGTGAGGTCGAAGTTGAGTGTGACAGTGATGTTATCATGTCACGTATAACAGGTGCAGATGAAGCCAAGTTAATTGTTGGATGTTTTTACCAGCCATCTGATTCTCCTGTGACACTTCTAGAGTCATTCAAAGAAAGTCTAGGGTCATACCCAGGTAATGCAATACTAGTTGGAGGCGACTTTAATCTACCAAGTATAGACTGGGGTGTCTGTGGATTCATTGGGGCGGGGGGGGGGGGGGGGGGGGTCAGACAGTCATGCGAAAAATACTTGTGAACACATTTTCTGAGAACTGCCTTGAGCAGCTAGCTCAGCAGCCCATATGCAGTGGAAATGTCTTAATCCTTGTAGCGACAGATACGCCGGGCCTTATCGACAATGTCAGTATAGAAACAGGGATTAGCGATCATGATGTCATTATAACAACTATGATTACAGAAGTTAATAAATCAGTCAAGAAGAGAGTGTTTCTGCCAGATAGAGCAGATGAGCAGTTATTATTATCCCACTTAAGACTTTGAATTGGCTTCAATGGAGAGGAATTATTGACAAAGTTTAAGTAGATTGTAAATCATGGTATGGAGATTTATGCGCCTAGAAAGTGGATAAAGAATGGAAAAAATCCAACGTGGTTTAATAATTAAATTCGGAGGATGCTCAGACAGCAGAGGATGTTGCACTCTTGGTTCACAAGGGAATGCACAGATGACAACAAACAAAAGTTAGAAGAGATTCGGGCATCTGAGAAAACATACAACTACCACTGTCACACCTTCACAAAAGATCTGGCAGAGAACCTTAAAAATTCCGGTCTTATGTAAAAATGCTAAGCGGGTCTAAGGCTTCCATTCAGTCCCTTGTTGACCAGTCTGGTGTAGCAGTTGAAAACAGTAAAACAAAACCCAAAGTTTTAAATTTTACGTTCAAGAAATCTTTGACACAGGAGAATCATACAAACGTACCAGCATTTGACCATTGGCCAGCCCACACTATGGATGGCATAGTAATAAGCATCCCTAGGGTAGAGAAACAACCGAAAGATTTGAAAGTAAATAAATCACAATGTCCGGATGGAATCGCAGTTTGATTTTACAAGCTTGCATTTATCATGAATCTCTTGCCCAGCAAAAGTTCCAAGCAACTGGAAAAAGCTGCAATTGCTCCAGTATATAAGAAGGGTAAAAGAATGGACTTGCAAAATTGCAGACCAATTTCCCTAACATTGGTCTGCTGTAGAATCCTTGAACATTTTCTCAGTTTGAATATAATAAATTTTCTTGAGACTGAGAAGCTTAAGTCCTTTTAGAAAGCATCGCTTGTGCAAAACTCAGCTTGCGCCCTTCTCACATGATATACTGTGAACTATGGATGAACGGCAACAGGCGGATTCCATATTTCTAGATTTTCAGAAAGGATCTGACATGGTATCCCATTGCAGGTCATCAATGAAGGTATGAAGTGGAATAAGTTCACAGATATGTGCGTGGCTTGAAGACTTCTTAAATAATAGAACCCAGTGTGTTGTCCTTGACAGTGAGTGTTCATCAGAGAGAAGGGTATCATCAAGAGTGCCACAGGGAAGTGTGTTAGGACTACTGTTGTTCTCTATATACATAAATGATTTGGCAGACAGGTTGGGCAGCAATCTGCAGTTGTTTGCTGATGATGCCGTAGTGTATGGTAAGGTGTCAAAGTTGAGTGACTGTAGGAAGATAAAAAACAACTTAGACAAAATGTCGAGTTGTGATGAATAACAGCTAGCCCTAAATGTGGAAAAATGTAAGTTAATGCAGATGACTTGGAAGATAAAATCTGTAATGTTCGGATACAGCCAAGTTATTTAAATATCTGGGCGTTACATTGCAAAGTGATATGAGATGGATCGAGCATGTAAGAACTTCAGTTTATTGGGACAAAGGAAAGAGTGGTTCACCTGTAAAGCAGACCGCATATAGGAGACTGATGTGATATATTCTTGAGTACTTTTCGAGTGTTTGGGATCCGTACTGGGTCGGATTGAAGGAAGACACTGAAGCAATTCAGAGGCGGGCTGCTAGATTTTTTACCATTAGGTTTGAACATCATGTAAGTGTTACAGAGATGCTTCAGGAACTCAAATGGGAATCCCTGGATGGAACACGACATTGTTTTCAAGAAACACTATTGAGGAAATGTAGAGAACTGGCATTTGAAGCTGACTGTGCAATGATCCTACTGCCGCCAACATACATTGCATGTAATGACAACGAAGATAAGATATCAGAAATTAAGGCTCATATGTAGGCATATAGACAGTCATTTTTCCCTTGCCCTATTTGCGAGTGGGACAGGAAAGGAAATGATGAGTAGTGGTACAGGGTTCCCCTCCGCCACACACTGTACAATGCCTTGCAGAGTATCTATGTAGATGTAGATGTAAGTGTAGAAGGAGCTTGGAATTATTACATTTGCTTTTCAATACATTGACTCCTTGATAAGTTTTGTTGCTGACAATCAGTTTCAGCTGATCTGTGATTTGCATAATCACAATACAAGTTAGGAAAACTATTTTCATGTAGCCTTTGCCTCTTTATATAGGGTTTGGTTCACAGTTCTGTACTCTGGCCCAGAAGTGTTCAACAAGTTCCCCTCTAACATTAAACAAGGAATTTGGAATCAGTGCCAATTCAAAAGAAAATAACAAAATTTAAAAACATACCCCATTATCAAGTCATTCTGCAAACTATGTAATATCAGCAGAACTCCAATTATCTGAATTAATTGGTACCAGATACATTCAGATAATCAAAAATTCAGATAATTGGGTGTTTTAAAAGAAAGGGGTCTATGTATTTTAATTACAGTAATTACATACTGTATGTATGGAACTATATGTTGAAAATGAGAGAAAAATATGTTTAAAGAAGAAGAGGTTTTAGTTAATTAAAACTAAAATGCAACACTTTTATGTACATGTTAGGGAGCAAACTGTACAGTATAGGTGCTGAATGTCATTGTTTGCTGAACATTTCGGTCAAAGTAAGCTGTTTGACTGTCTTCATCTGTTTCTACATCTACATCTGCATGGTTACTCTGCAATTCACACTTAACTGCCTGGCAGAGGGCTCATCGAACCATTTTCATACTACTTCTTTACCATTCCACTCTTGAATGGCGCGTGGGAAAAAGTTTCGGGCAGCCAAGTTGCGCATCCATTTGATAGTGAGAAGTTGCATGTGGTCGCACTCCAGCTGATGCTCCATCCACTTCAATGCAGATTCAAAGCTGGCAGACACTTCACCAGATGATGGTCCCATGTCTGCTTCAACATTGACACTAAGGCCATCTTCTTGATAGGTGCTTCCTTCTCTCACACTTTCAAGTTCATCATCATTTAGAGTTTGAAACCCAGGGTCTGATGAATCACACACCATCAATTACTCTCTATCTTCAACACTAATCTCTGAAATCCAGGAATTTTCAAAAGAATGTTTCTTAATTCCTCATGTGACACATCACCCTCATCTTCTCCTGTCTGTTCCACTTTCTTTTCTTTGAGACTCTTTTTGCTTTTTCTCTTTTACCTTCTCTTCTTCAGGTGTTATGCCTTTCAACTTGTTCCACACTCGTTTTAATGTGACTGCCTCAACCAAGCTCCAAGCTTTCGCCTCTGTGTAAGTGCAATATTTAATATTTATTTTTTTGTGGTTACCGAACACACCTTCTTTGTCTTCATTCTCTGGCAAAAGTTTCCTTCTGTAATCGTGTTTCTTGGTTTTGATAACAGACTGGTCTAGTGATAGCAATAAGCTCGTGACGTTTGGCAGTAAAAATATTGTTGTAAACTGACCATTCCCTCTTTCCAACAGTTCACCGGTGAGATGAGTTGGTGCATTATCAACAATCAAAAGCACTTTACTGCCTTCTTTTCCAAGAGATTTTTGTTGCTTTTTCACTTCAGGGATGAAAATTTTGTCATACTGCTCGGTAAACAATGGTGCAGTCATCGAAGCCTTGGGTTCGTTTTTATAAAAGAGGGGAGCTTTTTCACATTTTGAAATGCTCTAGGACTTTTTGATTTCCCTTTCAACAGAAGCGATAATTTTTGGCTTCCTGTAGAGTTCACACAGGTAAGCACCGTAACACGGTTTTTACTAACTTTATGTCCTGGAGCACTACACTCCCTTTTAGATGCTAAATTGGTTTTTAGGCAGAGCTTTTCAAACAAGACCAATTTCATCAGCATTGTACTAAATCTAAGCATTGTAGGAATCTGCTAAAACTTTAAATTGTTCAATAAAATCTTCTGCAGCTTTGGAGTCTGCTGATAACTTCTCACCATTTAAATCTAATTTACGGACGTCGTGCCTGCATTTAAAAGTTCTTTGCCAGCTGTTGGTTGCTTTAAAGGATGGACAAACAAACTTCTAAGCTAAGATCTTAGATTTTTCACAAAGAATTGGACCTGAAATTGTGTTTCCCATGGAACATTGCTGCAAAAACCACTTGAAAAAGGCATCTTATAAATTTTTGTTTGTTGCTGCCTTCATTGTTTTCCTTGAAGAAACGCATTTTCAAACACTGACACAAAGTTTAAAAGTACAGGTTTGCTCCTTTTAAGGACTGAAATCTTTGCTTGTCCAACACCGTACATCTCAGACCACTGTTTACCCATAACTCCTTTATCTAATTGTTCTATAATTTTTAGTTTATCCACTAATGGTAACACAACACACTTTCTTTTGGAAGCCATGATGAACGACGAAATGCACTCACAAACAAAACAAAGTGTGCAGTCAGCTGGTCCACGACACACAGACTGACTAGTAATCAAAAGGAATGGTGACAAGTGGGCTGGGTCAGCCACCTGGCTACAGTGACTTATCATCCCAGTAATGTTTGCGCCTACACTAGCTTCGCGGAGGGAAGGACAATAGTGCATGTAGACAGAATCGTTATTTTGTGATTTGGATAATCAGCAACTCGGATAGCCAGAGTTTGAATAATTGGAGTTGTACTGTATCTAGATTCTAGAATTGAAAATTCCTGTTGGGTATAGTGCATGGTAAGTAACAGTATTCATTGTAAAGCAGGATGACAAATAAAAATCTGTCTTGAACAAGCTTCTTCATTTGCAGATGTAGGTCACTATTTTCTTTGAAATATACCCGTGTAATCAAGTATACATTATTTATTAGAAAGTATTTACTAAAACTGAGGAGCCAGCAGCTATTTTCAACATAGTCACTAATTTACTGTGTTACATTTAGCTGTGATTAGGAAAGGTAGTATTAAGCACAGTAATAATATTTTTTGTTGATGCAGTGTACATATGAAGTTTTCAAGTTTTGCTTGTCTTTTATTAATGTGTACTTTGAGTTGTCCCACATCTGTGGAGGTTCTTCTTCTCGATGGGGTCTGTGGAAGATAATGAACGGATATCGTTGTTTGATTGTCTTTTATCTTCCACAATTATGTACACCTTGTCACAATAACACACTGTTTTATAAATTTCTACATGTAAAGAAAGAAAAAATATTTGATTCTGACAAAATAAAGCATAGGTTTTCTTTTGTTTCAGTATCTTATTGCAGTCTTGACATGTACAGTCACATGCTAAGAACTGTGGAACAGGACAATGCAGCACAGTTTATTTACAATTTTCTTGTAACCTACAGATATTTAGTGAAGAATGTCTTTCCTTTTAAGAACAAAAAGTGGCTAGTTAGTCTTTGAGAAGACATTACTTTTTACAGAGAAATATCTTATAATTACACAACAATGTGAAGTTTTGTTTGCTGCGCTTCCAGCCAGATTGGTTGATGATGGAAATAGGAAACTGGTATGAAATGTAGTACCTTCATTATTTAATGTAGCAAATAAGCCACTATAACTGTAGCTGGAGAGAAAATCACACAGATGTGATGATAAAGTATCAAAAGTGATAAAACTGTGTCCCAGTACAGGAAAAACCAATTCCACAATTGTTGCGCATATGAGCCACAAATGACAGAATCTTCAAAACAGTCTTTTTCCTTTATGAATATGTGAAACTTGCAAAGCTGTCGTGTGTCAAGGAAAGGCCTGTCATCAATAGGACATACAGCAACAGAAGTATATGCTTCTCATGCACAAAATAGTGGTTACATTTGCTTGCTTTCAGCAGGGTAAGCTGTATTTATATGCAATTTTGGAAATATTTCTTTGTGAATGCATTGTAGCTTATGTCACTGAATCACTGAGCTTTGGTTCTTTTTGCATTTAGTTCATGATCAATCAAGTCTTGATAATGTACAAATGCTTGGGATGCAAAAATAAATAGTACAAATTTTGTTCATTACATAGGAAAGCAATTAAAAATAAACTTCAATCTTATAGTGGCTTTCTCACTGTTTGAGGCACTAATGTCTCTCTTACTGTCAGACTGTGATGACTTTGACAGCAGTGAGCATCTTGACTCTACATGTTAGACTGTAATGTTACTTCACTAATAAACGGATTAAGAGTAATAATTATTTAGTTATTGTATAGTGGCTCACTCACTGTGAAATATCATGATTTGCACTCTCAGTTGATCAGTGGAATTTACCATGATTAATAGTTTTTTCTTTTTTGTTATCTTCAGGGTTTGGGGCTCCGTGGATTGAACAAAGGAGTGACTGCAACTATTGCTCGCAATGGGGTCTTCAATATGGTTTATTTTGGCTTTTATCATTCAGTCAAGGGATTACTTCCAGAATTTCATGTAAGATTTACAGGATCCTATTGTTGATATATAATTTATAGCAAATTTTAAAAACTGTTTTTGAGTCATAATTTGAAACTGAGGCAGCTGCCATCAGGAAGTAATTGTTTTGTGTTCATTTTTTCGGCTGGTAACGAGAGAAAATATTTGTTGTTCAGTTTTATAAAAATGCTATTCAGTCTCATGAATTGCAGGATCCAGTGCAGGAGTTTCTACGCAAAGTGGGTATCGGCTTTGTGTCGGGCACTCTAGCATCCTGTGTCAACATCCCATTTGATGTTGCCAAGAGCAGGATCCAAGGTCCTCAGCCAGAACCCGGTGTCATAAAATACCGCACGACACTTGCATCGATGGTAATTGTTTACAAAGAAGAGGGGTAAGTCTCTGTTTTTTTAATATCTGACAAAGAGCTTAAAATGAGTTGGTTTCTTTGTTCCAAGTTTATTATCATTTGTGAGATTTTCCTTATTTACGGAAACCAATAAATGTTTGAATCTACATCTATACCTGCAGACATACTTTGCAAGTCACTACACGGTGCATGGTGAAGGGCACTATTCACCACTGCAAGTCATTCCCATTCCTCTGTCACTGGCAATCGGAATGAGGGAAAAATTACTGTTGGTATGCCTCGGGATGAGGCATAATCTCCATTATTTTTTCCTTACTGTATTTATGCAAAATGAACATTGCAGCCAAGAGAACTGTGTACTCCCATGTGTTCAGATCAGCTGTCATATCCATTTTATGCAGAATAATTCGATGATCGACTCAATCATCTTCTTCTCTGGTGATGCGAGTTACGCTGTTATGTGTATTTGATGCCTTGACTCTTACCTGGCTGAACTGTTATTGGCCTTGTGTCACTGTTTATAGCTTATTGTGAGTTTGATTCCTGACACACACTATGCCCTTTTGTGCTCCTGTTTT
Organism: Schistocerca americana; assembly: GCF_021461395.2. NCBI lineage: Eukaryota > Metazoa > Arthropoda > Insecta > Orthoptera > Acrididae > Schistocerca > Schistocerca americana. The sequence goes on from NC_060127.1 coordinate 53,526,347, forward strand.
TCAGAGCCGGCACTGATATTCCATGAAATGCATATTCTCTCAGTGTTTCCCAGGAATGGCAGATATGATGGCTGGTGGAATCTTAATGAACTGAGCACCTGACCACAATCCTTGTTTAAGTTGAAACCTCCATCCCTTATTACTAGGTTTTTGGACATCTTTATTTTGATAGATTGCTCGTTGAAATAAATGGAGAGAACAACTCAGCTGAACACATGGAAGTACACTATTAATCAATTGTTCTCCAGTCTTTTGCAAATGCTGGTTCTCTAAACTTCCTCAATATCGCCTTACGAGACAATGGTTTCCCTTCCTCCAGAGATTTGCGTCTAAGCCCATACTAATGAAATTGACTGTAACAAAACTAGTGGCATGCCACTGAAATGTTTTGATGCCTTCCTTTAATGTGACCTGGTGGTGACCCTAAATGTGTCACCAGTACTTAAGATAGGGCACAAACTGACATTTATCATACCATTTTATATAACAAGGAGAGGTACCAATTGATAGGATTGAGTTTTTAAAACCATCTATATGGTGATGTAGGTTAGGGGCCCACATATCACACCCTCTAGTCATTCACCCTGATGGACCCTTGTTTGAGGGTAATTGATGAAAAAAAATTTCTTAGTTGACGCATTTTCTGGAACGACTTAAATGCGGTGTACGGAAATCGAGATACAGAGCATAAAGTATTTGATGTCGTGTTTTCATTCATTTCAGTCCCTCGTACAGGGATGAAATTTCTGTCAAATAGAAATGACGTATTGTCGTCTGAGAATAAATGATGCTATAGTGCATTGTGTATAACTTACATACTGATTTGAACTGATAATATAGTACCGCACTTTGTTGTTTTTCCATAGATCACTGTATAACACAAACAAGAAAACAAACATTTTTCATATTTGACTATTAAATGGTCATTATATCTAAAAGTAGTGTACTTAGACAGCAAAGCAACAAAATATATTTTTATTCATCAAACATAAATAGTTTTTAAAACAACAGTTCCCGGTAAAGGTGTTTCTGAAGGCATTATAATATATGCCAACGAACATAGCACACAATAATCCTCTTTAAAAACCTAGTACTAACATTCTCATCCGTAAAGCAAAAGAAATGTATTTATTCAATTACAGACATGCATAGGACAGAACACTGTCCTCAAGAACGATCTGCAACAATCTGTGTGTGGTTATTACTGATCGTGTGTCTGTCTTGCAACCTAAGCGGTCACTGTCTGCCGCAGATGCGTAACCCTCAACACTATTCTTCAGTGTTTCTGCATTGCCTCAAAGGAACTTAAGTAGAGCAAAGATATCTTTCTTCTTTGTATCCATAATCCCAGGACGAGACGTCTTCACCATCATCGAGTCCATCTTCTGCGCTGGTAATGTATATCCTTGTTCTTTATTTGATAAGGACTCAATGCTCCTGCATAACTAGACAAGAAAGAAAATGTGTTTCTGTTGTAATACAAAACGACATTTTTGTATTCCAAATACTGTCTTTCTCTTGGGCATATTTTTAGACAGCATTCCTTTGTGCAGCATATTTACTGACTGCAAATTTCTTAGAACAGCCTTTCTTACTGTTTTTGGCGACACATAACACTGTTCTGAATTTCTCCTCTTCATCACTACCTCTTACTTCCACTTCCCTTTCTGAATTTTACGCTTCCTTCCAATTAATTGGTTCACACCATCAGACACCATACTGGATGTACTAACACAATCACTTCCCTTATTTTCTTTACAAACACCATTTACTCCCTATGTGATGTTGGCAAATGTAAATTTCATGGCACGAATATCCTGTCACTGACAAATACAATTTCACGGTACAGATATCCTGTCACTGACAAATATGTCTCAGCACAGTGAACTCGCAAACACTGGTAGGTGCGGCATGGAAGTTGTTGACTGGCTATGACTTGGAGCAGCACGGCCATCAAATGTTTCTAGAAGGCATTGCATCTGTATGGGAGTAATCATAATTTGGGACTACAAAGACTGGTTCATACAGATTCAATTAATGTGGGAAATGGAAAAACAACTTAATGGACATTAATTATTCAGTTGGACAGATAAAAAATCTACTCACCAAGTGGCGGCAGAACACACACATGAAAGACGGTTGTAATTGGAAAGCTTGAGGAAACTGTGGCTCCTTCTTCAGGCAAAAGGGTTGACGGGGAAGGGAAAGGACTGGAGAGGTCTAAGAAAAGGAGTAAATTTCAGGAAAGTCACCCAGAACCACAGGTCAGTGGAGACATACCATAGGGGATGAGAAGGAAAGACTGACTGTTGGGGACTGCATTGGACGAGATTTGAAAACCTGAGAGCTTAAAAGGTGGAAGGTAATAAGCAGACAGAGATCACTGCTTAAACATCATGTATGAGTTAATAAGAGTGAAAAGCTAAGTGCATTGTACGTAACAGACGTGACCGGGGGGACAGTGAAAAATAGATGGGAAAGACAATGAAAGATGTAGAAAACTAAAACGGAGTGAAACAAAAAGTAGTTACAGTGAAGAAATGCTAAAACAAAAGAAATTAACATAAATTAAGGCCAGGTGGGTGGCGAGAACCAAGGATATGTTGTAGTGCTAGTTCTCACCTGTGGGATTCTGGGTAACTAGTGGCTGGGGGAAGAATTAAGATGGTGCGTGTGATGAAGCAGGTGCTGAGGTCATGAATGTCACGTTCAGAGCATGCTCTGCAACGGGATATTGTGAGTTGCCAGTTTACACCCTCTGCCTATGCCCGTTCATCCTAAATGATAATTTGGTGGTAGTCAGGTCGGTGCAGAGGGCTGAACAGTGTTTATGTAACAGCTGGTATATGACGTGTCGTTTCGCAGGTGGCTCTCCCTGTGGTTTTGCCAGTTACAGGGCTTTTATAGATGGTGCTAGAAGGGCGCATAGGCCAAGTCTTGCAGCGGAGACAGTCACAGAGGTGGGAGCCATATGGTAGGGAGATGGGTGCAGATGGAGCATAGGGTCTGGTAAGAATATTGCGGAGATTGGGAGGGTGACAGAAAGCTATTCTAGGTGTGGTGGGAAAAATTTCAGACTGAATGGATCTCATTTCAGGGCTGATTTTAGGAAGTCATGGTCGTGTTAAAGTAGCTGATTACCATATTCCAGGCCAGGATAAAACTGAGTCACCAATGCTGTCCTCCGAAGATGTTTTTTTGCGGGGATCAGCAATACCTGGATTGGGTGTGATGGCCTGGGAAATCTGCTTTTTTTTTTAACTATGCTGGTGGCATTATTATGTGTGGTGAAGGCTGAGGTGAGAATGGTGGCATATTGCTTTAAAGAGTCTGCGTCTGAACAAATACGTTTGCTTCGGATGCCAAGGCTGTATGGGAGGGAATGTTTGACATGGATAGGATGCCAACTGTCAAAATGTAAGTACTGTTGTTTGTTGGTAGATTTAACATAGACGGAAGTGTCGAGCTGGTCTTTGGTGAGGACAAGATCAACGTCAAGGAAAGTGGCATGGAATTCAGAATAGGACCATGTGAAATTTAATTGGGAGAAGTTATTCAGAGATTACACGAATTTTAGCAGGTCAGCCTCACCATCAGTCCATATGGTAAAGATGTCACCAATGTATCAAAACCAAACCAGGGGCTGAAGACTTATGGATCCCAGGAAAGCCCCTTCCAAGCAACCCATGAAAAGGTTGGCATAGGAAGGTGCCATCACAGTTCCCATGGCCATACCCATGCTCTGCTTGTCTGTCTGCCCCTCAAAGGTGAAGTAGTAGTTGGTAAGCATAAAGATGATTAAGATGGTGAGTAGAAGGATGTCATAGGTTTGGAATCAGGTGGGCACTGACTTAGGAAGTGTTCAGTAGCAGACAAACCATGTATGTGGGGGATGTTGCTATAGAGGGAGGTGTCTTCAGTGGTGACAGGCAAGGTGTGTGTGTGTGTGTGTGTGTGTGTGTGTGTGTGTGTGGTGGGAGTGGGACGTGCACAGATTTAAGATTATCTAGGAAATGATTGGTATTTTTGATTCTTTGTTGTAGGAGGAGAGTCTTTGTACTATGGGTTGCAGGTGTTGATCAAATAAGGCAGATATACTTTTGGGGGGTGCTTTGAAGCCAGCACCTATAGGACGGCTAGGATGATTGGGTTTGTGGTGAGTAGAAGGATGTCATAGGTTTGGAATCAGGTGGGCACTGACTTAGGAAGTGTTCAGTAGCAGACAAACCATGTATGTGGGGGATGTTGCTATAGAGGGAGGTGTCTTCAGTGGTGACAGGCAAGGTGTGTGTGTGTGTGTGTGTGTGTGTGTGTGTGTGTGTGTGTGTGGTGGGAGTGGGACGTGCACAGATTTAAGATTATCTAGGAAATGATTGGTATTTTTGATTCTTTGTTGTAGGAGGAGAGTCTTTGTACTATGGGTTGCAGGTGTTGATCAAATAAGGCAGATATACTTTTGGGGGGTGCTTTGAAGCCAGCACCTATAGGACGGCTAGGATGATTGGGTTTGTGGATCTTAGGAAGAAGATAAAAGGTGGCTGGGGGGAGGGGGGGGGGGAGGTGTGCATGTTTGGGTGGGGTGAGAAGTTCTATGGATTGAATTGTTAGTCTTTGTGAGGGGCCTGAGGTTTTAAGGAGTTACTGCAGGTCAGTTTGAGTCACAGGTATGGGATGTTGATGGCAGACACTGTATATGGAGGAGTCAGATAGCTAGCATTAATCTTCACTAACATACTCCTTTCGGTCAAGTACTACAGTGGTAGATCCTTTGTCTGCTGGGAGAATAATGATGGAGTCATCAGCTTTTAGGGAATACAGAGCCTGGAGTTCTGCAGAGGACAAGTTAGGGTTGGGTGGATCAAGTTGGGATTGTGATCTGAACTGTTCAAGGCAGGGTTCAATGTCAGGTCTGCTGTTTTCGGAATGGGTTCCAAAGTGATATTTCCGATGGATATTACATCTGAAGGAAAGTAGGGCCTTCACCAAAGCAGCATGATCAAATGCAGGTTTAGGGCTGAATGTGAGACTTTTAGATAATACAGATAGTTCAGGAGGGGAGAGCACTTTAGATGAGAGGTTAAGGGCACTGTACTGTTGTGACTGGTTCTTGGGATTATGGGTTATTCTTGGTGTGGGAGGTAGTGGTGAAGGCTGCGGGATGTTAAGGAAGTTGGTCAAGCTCGGTTTGTAGGAGAGGAGTGGTGGTTGGTGGTGTGGCTGTTTAGGGAGCTGCAGAAAGACAGGACAGGAAACACCACTGTTCAGGTAGTTAAGGAGAAGGTGGGATAGCTTTTTGAGGTGAAGTCTGGTATGTTGTTGCAGTTTGAAGTTGGCTTGGCTTATGATACCATTCAAGGAAACATGAGGGGCAGATAACTGCAGGATTTTGTAGAAGGAGATGAGTCTGTTAGAGTGGTAATTGGCTGATGAGGCATATAGGTCACAGATAAGCCAGGTAAGAGCAAGAGATTGCTATATTTGAAACTGTGAAAGAGCCTGATATAGGGTAGGATTGCATCCAGAAACAGAGACTTTCACTGTTAGGCATTTTGGAGTAACTCCAGGGGACAAGCAGGAAAAATTAGAAAAATTCATATGAAAATTGTTAATACGAGATAATGAGTGGGCGATCTGTATGATACGGAAAAAATGACTGCAAAAGAAAAACGGAAAAAATTGATTGGGAAAGTTGTAAAAACTGACAAAATTCTAAAAACTAGGTAAACAGAAGGTGAAAGTCACAGGAGAAAAAGTAACTACTTAGCTTGGCAATTAAAGTGAAGTAAGAGACGCCAGTAAAAGGTGATCAGATTGATTTGCCAAAAAACAAACGCACTAAATGTGAAAGAATTACACATAAACAAGATAAGTGGGTGGTGGAAATGAAAATAGCTGTCCATTCCCACCTCAGCCTTCACTGCATGTAATTATTCCACCAGCCTAGTTAAAAAGCAGATTTCCCGGGCCATCACATCCAATCCAGGTACTGCTGATCCCCCCAAAAAACAACTTCAGACCACACCATTGGTGACTCAGTTTTATCCTGGCCTGGAATATGGTAATCAGCTACTTCGGCGGAGACATGACTTCCTAAAATCATGCCCTGAAATGAGATCCATTCAGTCTGAAATTTTGCCCACCACACCTAGAATAGCTTTCTGTCACCCTCCCAATCTCCGCAATAATCTTCAAATGGTTCAAATGGCTCTGAGCACTATGGGACTCAACTGCTGAGGTCATTAGTCCCCTAGAACTTAGAACTAGTTAAACCTAACTAACCTAAGGACATCACAAACATCCATGCCCGAGGCAGGATTCGAACCTGCGACCGTAGCGGTCTTGCGGTTCCAGACTGCAGCGCCTTTAACCGCACGGCCACTTCGGCCGGCGCGCAATAATCTTATCAGACCCTATGCTCCTTCTGCACCCATCTCCCTACCATATGGCTCCCACCCCTGTGACTGTCCCCACTGCAAGACTTGCGCTATGCACCCTTCTAGCACCACCTATAACAGTCCTGTAACTGGCAAAACATATACTATCAAAGGGAAAGCCAACTGCGAAACGACACGTCATATACCAGCTGTTATGTAGATACTGTTCAGCCTTCTACACCTACATGACTACCACCAAATAATCAATTTAGATGAACGGGCATAGGCAGAGGGTGTATACTGGCAACTCACAATATACTGTTGCAGAGCATGCTCTACAACATGACATCCATGACCTTGGCACCAGTTTCACCACACGCCATCTGGATTCTTCCTCCAGACACCTGCTTCATCACACGCACCATCTGAATTCTTCCCGCAGCCACCAGTTACTCAGAACCCCACAGGTCGGAACTAGCACTACAACATGTCCTTGGTTCTCGCCACCCAGTTGGCCTTAATTTACGTTAATTTCTTCCGTTTTAGCATTTCTTCACTGTAACTACTCTTTGCTTCTCTCTGTTTTAGTTTTCTACATCTTTCATTGTCTTTCACATCTATTTTTCACCATCCCCCGTCACGTCTGTTACGTACAATGCACTTAGATTTTCACTTTTACTAACTCATGCATGATGTTTAAGCAGTAATCTCTGTCTGCATATTACCTTGACTTCCACCTTTTAAGCTCTCAGGTTTCCAAATCTTGTCCAATGGAGTTCCCAACAATTGGTCTTTCCTTCTCATCCCCTACAGTAAGTTTCCCCTGACCTGTGGTTCTGGGTGACTTTCCCGAAATCTACCCTTTTCCTAGACCTCTCCACTTCTTTTCCTTCCCCTTCAACCCTTTTGCCTGAAAAAGGAGCCACTGGCTCCAAAAGTTTGCTAATTTCAACTGTCTTTTGTGTCTGTGTTCTGCCACCACTTAGTGAGTAGACTTTTTATATGTCCAATTGAATAATTTTGTCAATAATTGATTGTTTTTGTTGTTAATGGATGTTAAGTCATTTTACCAGGGAGCGCCTCAATTTCGCATGATGTTCTACAGCCATAAAATTGATAGTTGCATATAAAGTGGTGTTGTAGATTAGTGGTCGGAATATGAGGCTGATGTATAGAATGTTGTGGTTCTGTATCTCGTCAGGTGCTTCAATTTTTATTTTTATTTTGAAATAGTTATTGAAATGACTAAACATTATTTTTATTCTATTAATTGATTTCAAAGGAACTTTTTTTAATAAAAACTTTTACGTTTACTCTTTTTTTCCTATATTTCTTTCATTTGGCACCCTTGTGCATGTTATTTTCACTATTTTTTTTTATTTTTGATTTAATGTCTCCCATTTGATAATCATGTATTTTTGTCCATGTTATTGCATTCATTATTTCTATTCCTCAATTTGCACATTTATTTATGACCCCTTGCTTCATGTAAATTTTCATCCACATTATTTTGTCCACAGTGCAGCAAGAATTTGTTTCAAATGTTGTATGACAATTACCACCCAAAAGAAAGTACATTTTTTACATACCAATAAATATATGTTTTGACATTATTTTTAAACCGATAGCTCAACATTTTCATAAGTTTAAATATTGTGATAGATAAATAAAACTAATTAAAATAATGTAAACACAGTTTCCAAATGAAAACAGAATCATAGGCAGAAAAAATAAGAGCAAACAAAACAATTAACACAAAGATTAAAATGATGTGACAAATAACTATAAATTTAAATAAAACACATGTAAATCAATTAATGAATAAAAATGATAAAGTCATTTCAATAACTATCTAACAATAAAAAAATTTTGAATCGCATGACAAGATTCAAACACAGAACTTTCTATATGTCAGCCTAATACACTAACCATTACACTACAATGCCAATTTAAGTGCAACCATCAAAAAGGTTCTAGAATATTATGCAAAATTACAATTTTTGTTATTAATTGCTCACAAATGAGGGCCAACCAGAGTGAGTGGCTACAGAGTAAGATACCTGGAACCCTAACCAGCATCACCAAATAGATGGTTTGAGAAAGTCAGTCCCATGCCTGCCGACCTTTCCTTCATACTGAATCTCCCTACAGTCCCTCCATATTAACACTTTCTCAAACACAACAGCAAATAGTCTCAGATAGCTGTTCACCCTGTCTTATAAGTTGGACTTTACTTTTGCCTCTGACGAACTCTCTCAGTATGGGGCAACACACTGAGTACCATTACTCACAAGATCTTTCAGATAGTGCCGTATCTGAGAACATATTCCATATGTTCAGATCGTTGTTATCAGTATACAGTGTGATTCAGTTCAAACTATTTCCACAAACCTAGGAGTACAGAATCTGCCTGTTGGTCTATATCCATGCCTCATAGGGTACTGTGTGTGAAAAGGGTGAACAATTTTTGCATGGTCGTTTCTTTATAAGCTCATGAGGATTTATGAGCAGGTGTTCTCCTCCCTCTAGCTAACTCATTACACTGGAGCTTAGAATGTGCTCAAGGTCCCTGCAGCACACTAATGTTATGTATATTGGTCTATAATTTTGCACAGCCATTTCTTTACGCTTCATATACACAGAAGTAACCTGCAATTTTTCTGGTTACTTGGGAATCAAGTTACCGTAATACATTCATGGTTTAATAACGCGAACACTGTCAGTGGCAGGCCTGGATCTGTGAGAGGAGGAGGAGGAGGAGAAGGGGGGGGGGACTGAGGTATCTGCCCCAGGCAGCAATTTCAGGGGGCACCAAATTCATATTCTTGAAGAAAGAAAACCTTGTTTCACAGGGTGCCTAGCATCCAGCGCACGTTGGTCTATTGATTATTCATATGATTTTGAAATGCATCCCTTTTGGTTTTTGAATATTTTTAACAAATTCTACGTTGATTGCTGAATGACTCGTAAGTTGTCCCACAGACAAAAGGGGACGTGGCTACACAAGCTGATCTGAATACATGCGATCGGGTGAATACCAATCGCTGTTTCTTTTTTATGTGGTTGACTGGGTGTGTGAATGATAAGCATTGTTAAAATTATTAGCAAAATCCACAGATTCAGACTACCAGACAAACAGGAATAAAACGTAAGAAAGATTACAAATTATCTTATCAGTGTATCCAGGAAAATCAAATTTTGACAGAAAATTTTGCCAGGTCACTACAATACTAAGGGCCAGTTGTACAATCCTCAGTTAGCAACCACTAAGTTCTATTCTCGGAATAGTGCAAACACCTAAATTGAGAATAAAGAAGCGATAACTGAACCGATAATTCTGGAACCGTTACCAAAGTTAACCGGAGAATAAATTTTGATAATAGCAGGAACAGTTTCAGAATTAGTGAAGCCAAGATTTTTTGTTAGAACGAGGGAGGAGAAGAAATGGGGACATGACACAAATTATTTGAAAGAATATGATGATTCCAAATTTACATAAAAATTTTGTGCTACTACTACTACTTTTTTATCTCATGCTTGAGAAACTGGAGCATATGAATGAAATGTGAGACATTTCCTAACATAAAACTTTTTGCTTGTAATAGGCCTAATAGGCATTGGTATTGGTACTTCGTGAATTATGTTCTGTCGTCTTATTTGTATAAATGAGGTGGATAAAAATCACCACTTTTCCAAAACAGTCTCGCTTATTTGGTGTGTGTTACAGTTGCTGCAATATTAGAAAGACCTGTTTTGTTTTACCTAGCAGGAAGTGATGAAATAGATGTAATCAAATTGAGGAACCACACAACTTCATATAACAGCTTTTTCAACATTAGCGACATTTTGATTTTTCATGTAGCAAAACGTTTGACTAACTTTGATGAGAGAATAGAATCTTTTGCAGAAATGAAAGCATGCAGTCTAAAGCTGTAGCAAGATTAGAGAGAAAGAATGCTGGGCATAAGGATTGAAGAAATGTGCTCTGTCTTGCTTGTTTCTTGTCTCCACTGGTTTTGTGATTCCTGTGTTTAATTTTATGTCACACAAAAGAGAAAGTTATTAACTAACGGGCAATAAAGAGTGCAGATTTTCTGAAGAGTTCTTATTCTGCCAGTCACAAATAATTCCACCCAGTATTAATTGTGATTTTTTTTTTAAAGGGGGGTAGGATGTCAAACTGGCTGACTGGGAGCAGGAGAGGCACCACAGGACATTTTAATTTCCACTGTCCTGAATATAGGTTTGACAGCTTCCATTACAAAATATGTATGTTTGAATTCCACAGAGCAAAGTACAATGACATGCAACAGAAGAATGCTGTGTGGAGAGGCAAGGTACTGCACTTTGGAACACTTAAGACCACAGAACATGCCTTACATTTCCTCGAACATATATGTTTTATATATCAAACTCTTCAGTAAGATATGCACTACAAAATGAAGACTTTCTGAAAAATCGATTACTGTTACAAGTATCAGTGACAGGTTTTCATTTCAGCCTTACCAGTAATCCTTTCCAGAAGAAGATGCCGTTGCCTCCCTTTCATTCTTTGGGCCACAACAATATGAAAAACCATATAAGTTTAAAATTTTTCACATAATTAACTTTTATTATCATAGTGAGTAATGAATACAACAAGAAATAGGCCATATAAAACAATAAATTGTTTTAAGAAGGTGGTTTCACTTGGGAATCACAGGGACATTCAGTTTTCAACCACCCATCACTTCAATGATTACACATTTTTTGTAGACACAGTCTCACATCTCGAAATTTCCATGAACTCATAATGCCTAAAACAAATTATAGTCCTAAATAACTAGAAAAAAGTAACACTATATCCTACAATCATGTAACACAATCTCTGACTGCTACGATGCTCTATATTTGTAGCAGTACCTAGCTGTTTCTGTCTTGCAGTAGCATCAGTGGTTTAATGCAAAAGGCACTGGTACCTCAAAACAAATTATAAACTGGTGGTTTGAGCCAGAAATCACTGTAGCTCGAAGAGGGTAAAGATAGTTTTCCAGTTTCTGGGAATAATTATCATTCTAGTTTTAATTAGTTTCCAATGCTCTAGGAACATCAACATTAAGATTAGTTAACACTTTAAGATTAATTAAGACAATATTATGAGACAGAAGCCAAAATACTATGCCGCATGGTGTTTTCGGGTTTCAGGTGGTCACTGTTTTCTTCCAAGCATCATATTTCAACTGCCCATCTGCCAATTATCTTCAGGTGGTTTGTTAATACTGTTTATACCAGCCATTGCCCATAAGTGTCTCATATTGGATACTAATGTTGAAATCATCTTTTGCAACCCACCAGTCTGCTATTGTCTAGCTCTGTATCTTCACCAGACAGTGAAAACAATAATTCTGGCAACCGCAACATAGATTTGGGGCTCTGTTATTAATAAGCCCAAGGAGGTACAAATTGCAGAAAATCTTATTAATCATTACAGGAGCTGTCAATTGGATAATGTGTGGGACCTTATCATTTCCATTATCTGCTATTAGTGTAGTTCATAGATGTGCCAAAGACCAAGGTGAATGGCAATACATCTGACAACAGAGTTTCATGAAACTGTGTGCAGGACTGAGACTCAAACCCAGGATCTTTGCCTTTCATGGGCAAGTGCTCTACCAGCTGCGCTATCCAAGCAAGACTCACAACCCACTCTCACGGCTTTACTTCTGCTAGTACCAATCTCCTACCTTCCAGACTTCACAAAAGCTCTCCTTTCAAGTTTCTCAAGAGATCTTTTGGGAAGTCTGGAAGGTAGGAGATATGGCACTGCTGGAAGTAAAGCTGTGAGGATGAGTCATCAGTCATACTTGGGTAGCATAGTTGCTAGAGCACTCGCCAACGAAAGGGAAAGATCCCGAATTTGAGCCTCAGTGTGGCACACAGCTTCAATTTGCCAGGAAGTTTCATATCAGCTGTGGACAGCAAATTTCATTCTGGAAACATACACTCGGTTGTGGCTTGGCCAAGTCTCTACAATACCATTTCTTCCAGGACTGCTAGTCTTGGAAGTTTTGCAGGAGAGTTTCTGTGAAGTTTGTTAGGTAGGACATGAGGTACTGGTGCAAGTACAGCTGTGAGGACAGATCATGAGTCGTTCCTGGTAGCTCAATTGGTAGAGCACTTGCTCACAAAAGGCAAAGATCCTGAGTTCGTGTCTCAGTCCGGCACATGTACTGATGCAAGTAAAGCTGTGAGGATGGATCATGACTTGTGCTTCGGTAACTAAGTCAGCAGAGCACTTGCTTGCAAAAGTCTGGAACACAATTGTAATCCACCAGGAAGTTTCACATTGTTATGTATGGCTTCAGTAAGGAAAGGTGGGTTACAAAGTGGTGTGGCAACTGTCGTCATCGTTAAGCTGGACAGGAGCAGAAATGATTAGTAAACAAGAATAAGCAGACGATTTACTTAAGTCGTGTTTCTCTAAGCATACAAAGACTCGTTACAAATAACACAGCAAGAAGCAGAGTCCAGTTATTTCAATGTCAACAAGGAGAGGCCCTTTAGAATAAAGCATGAATGGTAGAATCCCAGCTGAGACTACCCAGTGTCCGAATAGTGTCATGTAGTGAAGTTAGTCCAAGTGTGAGTGGGCCGTGTGGCTGCCACCGGCCATCCTATATTGTGGCAGCAGTGGGCACTCGTGGTACAGTGCCATTGGTGGCATGGTTTAGTGGGCATGCTCCAGTCCGGATCCCATATGACCACTATCAGCATCTGACAGGAACTTGCAACTCTGTTGCGAACTTTGACGTCTGTGGGGTGCTATCGATATGTGATACTACACATAGCCGCATGTTCCACTGCAGAGCAAAAGTTTCATTCTGGGAACAGTGTTTCATACTGGCGTCATCAATGACAATGCCTTTGTCGCCAAGTAATGTAGACTGTGACATTATCACGATTGCTATGTGTAAATGAAATCAATACAGTGTGTTAATAGACAGTACGACATGGAATGCCTGTGTCGGTCTGCAGAGATTCACCTTAAGATGACTGTTGGATGCACAGTTGAAATAGTGGGACTGAATAATGACTAGCTGCAATCCTGAAACATCAAGTATTCAGAATTCTGGCAAAAGTTCAGAATTCTGGCAAAAGTTCAGAATTCTGGCAAAAGTTAAAGTTTCCATTATATGTAGCTTAATGAGTAATAATCAATATAAATTTTCTGTTCCAGATGGAGAGCACTTTACAAGGGATTGTTACCTAAAGTCCTCCGCCTTGGTCCTGGTGGAGCTATTATGCTGGTCGTTTATGACTACAGTTATAACTACCTCAGTACCAGATTCCCCGATTAGTGTCTGTAGCACGCTGTATCAAAACCTAGCCCTTACCTAATTCTTTTTCCATGCCTAACCTTTGCTTAATGCCATGATCTGCTATTAGAAGTGTGCAAATATCTGTCGCATTGATTACATATATTCACTTTAGCGTACTGCTACACTAAACAACACTAATATTTGAAACCTGACTTTCTTTTATATCCTTTCAGAATATTAAGAAATTTGTTAACTACAAGTTAGAACCATATATTTATTAACTGCAACTTTAGTGTAGGTAATAATGTCTTAGTAATCCCAAATGTACACAGAAACCCCTCTACCCATAAAACCAAAAATGTTACCTTACAAGCTGCAAAATGGCATCTGTTTCCTTCTTTTCTGTTATAGTTGTTTCTCTTGCAAAAGCGAGAATCCAGTGATATAGGCAGCAATTATAAAAATCTGGACAGCTGTAAATTATACCAATCCATTTCGTTTAAATTACAGAACATGAGCTGAGTCAAGGAAAAAAACAGCCCATTAGTTATTTGTTGGTCTAAAATAACAACTTATAACATAAAACACAACTTTTCTTCCTTTGATAATGCATTGGTCAGTTCACCATAGTTTTACCCCTGATTTTTCTTTACTGCCAATAGTTAGAGCAACAGCAGTTCAAGATTTAACATCAAACTTTATGATGACATTTTTCAAAGTTTCCATTTTATTGTACTTCTAGAAAATTACTATTTTTTATTCAAGATTATATTTATCCATAACTAAGTTAACTCTGCTTCAGAAAAAAGTAAATAAATAAAAAATTTATTTTAAGATATGAAACAGAAGTAATATAGCAGCAGTTTGATTCTTGTATGTTGTTGATAACTTCCTGTTTCAAAAGGTTCCAAATAAAACCTGCTCTAAATTTTTTACTGCAGCATCTACAAGAATAATGAAATGTATAAATTATACTAGTCATCAAATACTGAATTTTAAATGCTGGTCATGTAACATTCCTTCATAATTAATAATTTTATTTACACAATTAAGAAACTATATTTGAACAGGCTAAGCTAGTGTACTAAGGATCTTTTAATTCCTGCTTTCTATAAGTACTTTTGTTAAATTTGGGAGCAGAGTTTATATTTAAAAAATTCTTTTTGTGGAATTTGACAGCAATAATTTCAGGAAATTCTAGTCAGTAAAATCATACTGATCTGAATATATATTGATCTGAATATATATTGATCTGAATACTTTTACAAAGCTATTATTATTAGGCAGATCTATCTGTGCATCACTTATTCATCTGACACTCACTAGTGACAATCATGATTTTTCTATTTCCGTGTCGTCACAAGCCAGTGAAATTTAAATGCAGGCATGACACATTTTAGTCCTTTTAAAGTACACTCTACATCCAAGTCCCAGTTTCATCATCCATGTGTTCACTTTTGCCGTGTTTCGTTTGGCTGTTTCTTTCTTGTAAATGTCTTACAATTCACTTGGTATGATCCCT
This sequence comes from Schistocerca americana, assembly GCF_021461395.2. Taxonomy (NCBI): domain Eukaryota; kingdom Metazoa; phylum Arthropoda; class Insecta; order Orthoptera; family Acrididae; genus Schistocerca; species Schistocerca americana. The sequence continues at coordinate 53,541,541 of NC_060127.1, forward strand.
TGTGCTGGTGCTGTTTTTGCAGGAAATTTGTTAGGATGTTAAGGTATTTCCATGTTTGACAAATGTCAAATTTTCTTCCTGATACCAAAACAGCTCCTATGGAGTAGTGACAATTTTTGTGGAGAAGTGTTCTGGAATAGTGTGTGTGTATGTGGCTTGATGGATTTGCAACCTGTGTAATGGCAAGATGATAGGTTTGCTTATGAAGTTAACCTGAAACATTAAAAGATAAATACAAAACATATCAATTGTACCTGTTGCTCATAAGAGCTAAGGAAAAGGCATTTTATTGTATCTCAATTAATGAAGTAAAGACTGAAGAGCTCCATAATTTGTGATGCTATTTTAAACTATGTGATGTTCTATTTAGTTTTATCAAGAACTGATGATTATGTTTATTTTTGCAGTATAAACAAAATTTTGAAAATTCATGCTATGAGTGTAACTAAGATAATTAACTACCCATATTTTAACTGTCTTGCAAGGGTGGTTAAAAAAAGTTATAATGTCGATTGTCTTAGAATTGAATGCTCATGTTGCCAAAGTTACTGGATACATAAAGCACACAAGTCTCATTTTTGTACATTGGGATATACAAAAACTACTTGAAGTGTCTGTAATCTTTAAGTTTTTTTTTTCAATTTAAGCTAACATATTTTGCATGTAAAAGGAAAAGCTAATTGTCTTGGTACTAATGCATAAATATTTTGCAGATAGTCATCATTTTATGTTTATGTAGGAACAATTGTATTTGTTATTAGTTTTCAATTTTAATTACACTTGCTGTAGATTCATAAATCTTTAATGAGACACAATATATGGAACAACAGTTCCTGATTTAATTTTGAGACAGCAATGACAGGTACAGGGAAGATCAAGTCAGGTGTTTGTTCTTAGAAAGCTTGATCATTTTTCAAGAAAATTTTGAAAGATGGAATGCTGTGCTACTAAGTATTGAGTCTAAAAATTAACAAAACACCATTTTGGCTTTTATCTATCGATTTATATAATGTTCCTCGTAGAGATCGATACTGTTTAGTGCACAGAGATAGTTAGTTGACTGATAGATTCGTAGCTGTCATAAGATTATTGGTTATATTACTGAGGGTAAAGTGCCTGCAAATGAATGAATATAAGATGTGATATGCACTGGCACTAACACACAGAGAGTGAAAAGTAAATAGTTTTCACAAATCATGCTTCCCTTCTGTACTATTGTTTCTTTGTGCCATTTACTAAGACATTTGTTTCTGAAAACATTATCAAACTCATATGCTCAAGTTCTAATATGTGTTTATATGGGCTGCTACTGTAAAACAAAGCAATGTTTAAAAAACACAGCAGATATTTCACATTTATCATAATGATGACTTTATAGTATGTGCCTTATCAAAGTGTTTTGACAAATCTCTTATTCTATCTGTAGGCATAACATTTGTTATTCTTTACAAAATAAGGACTGTGCCAAACTTATATAAGTCTGATGTGGATCTTCACAATATTAAGCCAAAGAGTTAATAACTTGCTTATCAATGATCAAATTTTTGAAAGTTAATAATAGACACAATAACAGCACTTGGCAAAATTTAATAATCACCAACATGGACAAAAATGAAGAAAAATATGCAGGATAATTTATGTTGAAGTGACAAGCTGAAAGGATGTGCCCAGGCAGGAAGATGTCAGATTCTGAGAAAAAACTTGCCATTTATTTTATTTTTTGCCTGGGAGTGAATGACCTTGCCTGTTTGTTTTGTTCTAAAAGATGGAGAAAACTTTATTTTTGTCAAGTGCAGTCATTCTATCTTTCACTCAGGTTGAGCAGTCTTTCGTGACATGTGTGTTATGCTTTATATATGTTAACGATTTGCTCTACTGCCTTATAAGTGATGCAATTAATTCTGTGATCATCAGTTGACAGGGGCTACTGTAGAAGGTGTATGCATTGAACATTGTTGTACTGTTAAAGTTATGAAAACATTTTTATATTGTGTTGTAAAAAACTACAGTGTACTTTGTGGGAACATAAAGAATTTTCTGCACTACAGAAGGCAACTTTAATTATTGTTTTATCACAATTGAAGTATATCCTGCCATTCTCTGCTCTTAAAACTTTAGCTGCACGGGAAGTGCACGTGTGTATTCAGCTCTTTCGGTACGATTTTGTGAGCCACGCTGTTACAGCATTGGATATAATTTCTGGGCTGATTGTATGAGGGTGTGCTCATAAGCAATGCCTCTGCATTTTTTATGTGAAAACTCTTAAAATGTTTTAAAAGTTCTCACATGTGTTCTTTAAGTTTCGCAAAAATAGGATGGGGCCAAGTTGAGACAGTATGGAGGACGATTGATGACAGTGAATCTAAGGGATCAGATTGTTGTAGATGCAGTGTTTGTGTGTAGTCTGGCATCGTCATGCTGAAGGAATGCTGCTCCATGTGTAGATGACGTTTTCTGGTTAGAAACTCAATTACAGCAATCTGTTTCTCACGCACCTACATAGTTGCATTACACGTCACCACATTAAACGCTACAATTCGGAGCCCCATGGTGGCAGAGGGTTGCAACTTGTAGCTGTGGAGTGGGAAAATTGTCCGAATAATATACATGCAATACCTCAACAGAAGGAGAACAGAATAAAACTTTGGAGGCAATACTTTTCAGCACACCCTAGTACATCAGAAGTCACTATTTTCCTTTCAAATCTTTTTCTGTTTCTCTGGAACACCATAAGTCACATTTTACACATTCTCAAATCTCACCCATACACTTACATGTGCATCTTCTCGCACCAACAATTTTGTAACTATTTTTGCGAGCTCATATATGCAACGTTGCTCAAGATGACAATGACTAATGCAATCTGTTAATGATTGTTATCCAAGTGTCCAGACACACATGTTCCCATTGTGATGCTGTAGATAAAACCGGAGCTTCTGAAAAGATGACATGGTGACACTCCTGTACCTAGTGTTGTTGCTGGGTGCACTACCTGTCAGCATGCGTCCCTCTGATGCTGTGTCAAAGGAAGCCACAAAAAAGGTTGCTGTTCTCACAGTCCATCATGTGGTCAAAAAAAATTATCAGTAAGTTTCTCCTGTGTTTATAACACTGAATGCGATTTTTGTGTTTCCTGTGGAATATACATTGAATGTAAATTAAAACTCACTTGTAAATTCGGTTTTTGGCTTTCATGTTACATTCTTTTATTACTCTTAATTATCAAATAATATTGGTCCACAATTATATACAGAAAAATTGGAAAATCAGTCGTGACTGGAGGGTTAAGTTGTGAACGAGGACTCTGACACTACCTTCCACATCTTTGTTCTTCCTCTCGAGTCTGACAACAGGCGGAACCCTCTCCTTTCCAACTTTTCCTAATGATTCCCTCTTTCCTAGCTGAAGAAAGAACACACAAATTCTGAAAATTAGGATTTGATTTTCTACAGTACTAGGAATTTTGCCACCTAAAGGTAAGCCATTATGCCTTCCCATAGTTTAATAGATTTCTCGTGATGCTGTGCAATACATCTGCTGCTAGTCTCTTGTTAAGTGAGTCATTATTTTTATACACTTACCCCAGTTACATTTTATTTGTGTGAAGGTTTCAGAACTCACAGTGAAAAATATTCATTATCTGAAATGAGAATAATGAAACACACACTTAAAAAGAAGCTATAAACAAGTTTTTATTTCCAATATTTTTCTCACTATACCGAGTCATAAATATGAACATGCTATCACATGCAGGCTTAAATAAAGTTGCTGTTTTATTACTGAACATGTGAGAAGCTTGAAACTGTTAACAACAACGCTCCCACTGGTACAAATTATGGAACACTGGGCAGATGCTCTTATTAAGTCGCTTTTCCACACAGGCAATGATGACTGTTTAAAATGTTTGTAGCAAAAAATATAAAAAAAATTAAAATGGAAGAACTGGTTTACTCTGCCCAAAATGTGATAGAGCATGGCCTATACGTAACAGAAACTGTGGTGGAAAAAGGCACTTTGCTGCTTCTCTCGTTCATGCAAGTTCTTACAGCTATACAATATAAAATTAAAACATTTTATGTGTAATTGTCCTAGTACATCAAAGATTAACATGCATGATAACTTTTTAACCTATTAACAAAAAATAAAGTCTTTCAAAAAAAAATTTTAATTGTGATAAAAATCTCAACAAAAGTGTCACAATAACAAAGATCTGGATGTCCACAACTGGATGTAACAACAAAAAAATGCTGAACATTTTATTTTTCCCAAACAAACTTATTAGGAAAGCATTAATGTACCTGACAAAGATTCACACGGCACCTATTTATCTGAACATACATGATTTCTACAGTCCTTACTGCATACGTTAGAAGCTGTTGTGCATTTGAGGTGCAAAATATAACCAGATCAATTACAACTTGACTCGCAGTGTCTTGGCCAAAATATACAAAGTGACAGTCAGGCTCTAATGCCATAACATGGGGCCCCTCCAACTTGACTAGCTTCGGTTCTCAAATACATGCTCCCCTCAGAGCGCTAACTGTAAACTGCCGTAAGCTACCGAAAAGTATTCTCACAAACTGGTCTACATGTATTCTGCCAAATTGACATGTCAGCAGATACAGACCTGTCTGCCCACTTTTAGAATACAAAGAGGTACTCGGTTTGCATTTTCACAAAGCTTCTGTGATGAGCACAAAGACAAACCAGGCAGTTTCCGCTAAGTAGTCCGCCTCTCCTGGCACGAGTAATGGACTATGTCACCATTCGGGTACCGAGCAAAGGCACTGGAACAGAGAAGAACAACACTTAGATATGCTATGGCAATTTAAATGAAATTAGTGGTAAAGTTAGCATCAAAATTGGGAACTACCTAGCAGACAAGGTAAAGGAATTCTGCCAGCACAGATGCAAAATAACTTATGAAAAAAGTAGCAAGGAGGACAAGCGGACAATCACAGGTAAAAAGAGAATTCTCCTCAAAGTAAATCTGTGAGTATCAACTCTAGCCCTTGTCAAAAATGGAAAGTCCAGGATGGAATAATAATGTGGAAAGGACAGACCACTACTCACCATAGTGAGTCACTTGAGCTACAGACAGGTACAAAGAAAAAGATAGCTTGAAATGTTTTAGATTTTGGGCAAGCACAACTCTCAAACTTTTTTTTTTTATATTTCTGAAGGAGGACAGTGCCTGAGAGATAAATCATTTACAGCAATCTTTTTAATTGTACCTGTCTGAACTCAGCACCACCTCTACGTGGTGAGTAGAAATGTAGCCCTGGGGGAGGTCACCAAAGGTGGGATTGACATGGTAAAACCATCTATACAGAGGTGTAAATTTGGCTCCATTGTGTGATACCTTGGGTCCTTTCATCGTAGTGGGCCCTTATTTGCAAGTAATCGATATATATATATATATATAAAAAAAAAAAAGAATGTTGTATTATGCTCTAGAGCCTTAAAAATAATATCATTATGCAGAGTGTCAGTGTAGTGAAGTGTGTACGACACATTCCTCATGTGCAGAAGGTTATGGGTTTGAAATCTGTCAGATGCTTTGAAATTTTTATTTTTTAGTCTTTATTGAAATGACTTTGATCATTATTTTTAGTCAAATAACTGGTTAAAAATAAATTTAATTTCTAATACTTTCCTGCATCATTTTCTCAGCGTATTGACTCTTTCATTTACTCTCACTTTTTCTTCCTAACATTCTTTTTCTGTCAGGAATCTTTGTGCATATGATTTTCATTTCTTTCATTTATCTATCATAATATTTAAATGTTTGCAAATGGGAATCTACCGATTAAAAACAAAGGACAAAATAATCTATCTCTGTTGGCTGTGCAATGGTGCAAAAATGTATTTTGTGTTACAAGTTGTACATTTTTTTGTACAACAATCGTCATAGAACATTTAAAACATAAATTATTGTTGCACTGTGGACAAAATAATGCACGAGGATTTAAAGAAAAGAAGGGATTATTAATAAAATGAACTTCAAGTAAAATGAGGAATGGAAATAATGAATGCAACAACAATAGAAGTGACAAGGATGGATTGAGAAATTATGGGATGAACTCGATCAACTAGTAAAGACCATACCAGACACTAACAGTAAAATTCTGCTTGGACACTGGAATGCAAAGATAGGATGAGAGAAGAAATTTCGAGGTGTGGTGGGGGAATGGCCAGAGCATAAACTTACAAACAAGAATTGGGAACGGTTAATTGAATTTTGTATTAAAAGTGGATTGGTTTTGAAGACAACAAGGTTTAAGAGAAGACCACATAAGTTAATGACATGGAAATGCCCTAATGTCAAGCTAGGAGAGTTCCAGATAGATCATGTGGCCATGGATCAGAAATTCCATTAATAATCAGATATATTACGAGAGACCAAGAACACCTTTAAGTGACAATCTAGAAGCCACTGTCGATCGATTAAAAGCCTTGGCTGAAGAAGTAGCTCCAGTACGGAAACACAAGAAACACGCTCGGTGGAATGAGCAATGCGATGTAGTGATTCAACATAGACATAAGGCCTGGTTAAATGACCACAAAGGAGAACTGAAAGCTCCAGGTAGGAATTAATAAATGCTAGATGATCAACCACCAAAGAAATTAGAAAGATCAAAAGGCAATTTCATAAGGACTTGCTAAAATCCATTGAGAATGCTTTCAATCGCCACAAGGCAAGAGATTACTATCAGACATTCAAACAATACCAGTCGAAATGCACTGCACCTACTCTTATGATGGAGGATACAAATGGGAAGGTGGCACATAACAATTATGACAATTCAATGATATTGGCTAAATAGTTCAAACAGTTACTAAATAGCGCAGAACCTGAACATCATTTGGAATTTGACACCTATCCAAGAAACAAAATGCATTTAGAAAGGGTTTTACCACCACATTCAGATGAAGTACAAGCAGTGACTAACTCACTTTGGAATTAAAAAGTGGCAGGTGAGAACCAACTAGTGGCAGAACTTTGAAATACACAAATGTACAAACTATTCTGAACTTACACAAACATCTTATTGACATTTAGAATACTGAGAAGTTGCCAGAGGAATGGAATGTTGCAATAATCCATCCACTACACAAAAAAGGAGATAGATTGGATCCAAATAATTATAGGGGTATATCCCTACTGGATATTACTTATAAAATTTTTTCCAAGGCTCTGTATTTCAGAATTCATGAACAGCTTGATTGTCAACTAGGCGAATATCAAGGGGGCTTCGTCCAGGAACGAAGCTGTCCTGATCAAATTATTAGTCTCAAATCACCTTTGTCGATTTTAAAAAAGTCTACGATAGTATCCATCGTGAACCTCTACTGTCAATTCTTATAGAATTTAGTTTACATCCGAAACTTGTCAACCTTGTTGCTGTCACCCTTCGAAACACTGAACCTTTTGAGATTCATACTGGCCTTCGACAAGGCTATGGATTGTCTCTATTATTGTTCAATTGTGTGCTGGAGAAAATCATGTGTGAATGGAACAAGATATGCCCACCATCTGTTGATATTGGAAGAACGATTCGACTTAACTGCCTTGCATTTGCAGATGATTTGGTGCTGTTAGCAAACAAAATTGATGAAACAAAGGTACTGATAGAACAACTAGAATGATTAGGGATGAAGGTTGGATTGCAAATTCCGTTTGAGTAAACAGAAATGATGCCCAGCTTCCCACTTGACACATCCCATATCATACTCCATATTGATGAAAAATTAAAGTAGTAAAAAAGTTTAAATATCTTGGTGAGATTATTACCTGGAATGCTAATGAAAGAGCATCAATAGGTAGTAGAACATTAAAACTACAGCGAGTGCAGAGAAGCACATGGGCAACCTACAAAAAACGATCTCTCTCTATAAATGTTAAATTTCGGCATTACTCCTCCCTCGTTAAACTGGAAGCAGTGCAAGTGAAACACTAATCAACCTAAATACTCAAGCACCAACTGACAAATTTCAGAAAGTCGATAGATGAATACTCCAAACAATTAACAGTAAAAAAAACGTCAAGTTAATGGGCAGTGGAGAATTTTGCCCAATTCAGTGGTGTATAAAGAACATGAACCCATTATTGATACAATGCGGAAAAGAAGGATTGCATTTTTCAGCCACATATCTTGCCTACCAAATACTAGAATCCTGAAGCAACTTTTTCACTATTTCTGGAACAGTAATATCAAAAACATCTGGTATGAAGAAGTACAAAGTGATCTGGATGAATTGAACATCGCCACACACCAAATTCGACACAGAGAAGAGAAACTATTTCTGGAGAACAAATACACATGGCTGACATTCAAACCATCAGAACAGAAGACGTATGTCATATCTGCAGAAGAACGAGCAGCCAGATCACAGCGAATGAAGAAATTTTGGAAAACGAAGAAATGGCTGACTGCTAAGACCTAAACTTAATCATTGTAAATTCTGTTGTATTATGTTTGATTTTAGTGTTCCAATGTGGGCGTAAACCAGGTAAATAAATACCACAGATGAAAATATAAAATGATCAAACATACAAAATTAAGTTTTTTATATAAAAATGATTAAAATCACATTGATAAAGATTCCAAATGAAAAAAGAATGATAGGAATAAAAATGAGAGTAAATGAAAAAGTTAATACGATGATTAAAATGACATGACAAAAGACTGGAATTAAACAGGTACATTTAAGCCAATTAATTGATAAAAATAATTATCAAAGCAATTTCAATAAAGATTTAAAAATAAAACTTTCACAGCCATTGAGGAGATTTGAAGTCGCAAGCTTCTGCACTTTAGGACTTTATCTTAACCTCCGTGCTACAGCATCACTTTGCCTAACGTTATTATTAAGCGTATATAACTTCACTTTTTTGTTGAAAGTCCACTTCGACGGAAGGGCTGCACGGTGACATACAACACCAGGGATACTAACCTACACTATTGTATAGATAGTTTCAAAATATCGGTCCCACTCCTGGATCCTCTCCTTGCTAGTTTCAGAAATAAATTGTTACCTGTGGGAAAACCACAAACAAGAGAATCTAAGGGTTTGAGATGTGGTACTAGAGAAGATTTCGGACAATGAAGTGGACTGATACGAAATGAGAAGGTTCTCCAAGGAACTGGTGATGAAACAAATATAATGAATTTAGTGAAACTAAACTTCTAATTGTTGTCATTTATAGGTCCCGTAACTTTGACTTCAGAGCACTTCTGCTCAAGCTAGAGAGGGTTCTTGATTCAATTTATAGGAAGTACCAGAAATTAGTTACATGTGATGTTGGTAGATCTCCTAAATTCATATGATGTGATGCAGACTGTTTTTTCCAACTAGGGTGCAGGGGTACAGTAGCACAGCCATAGACAATATTTTTATTAATTCTTCATTACTAGATTGGCATTCTGTTAGTAAAAGGGTGAATGGCCTTTCAGACCAAGATGCACAAATTTTAACACTAAAAGGCTTTTGTACTCAAACAAATGTCACATATAGTTAAAAACTATGTAGGAAAGTTAATCCAACAGCAATAGGGAGTGTTTTAAACCTCGACAAGAAACAGGAGTGGCAAGATGTTTATAGTGCTGATAACGTAGATGACAAATATAATGCTTTCCTTAATACGTTTCTCATGCTCTTTGCAAGTTGCTTTCCATTAGAATAATCTGAATGGGGTACTAGTAATAAAAGCCAGCCCGGGTGGCTGACTAGTGGGATAAGGATATCATGTAGAACAAAGCGGAAATTATATCAAAATGTTAGAAGTAATCACAATCAAGCTACAGTAGCCCATACTGTAAGTTGATGAAAAATGTTATTGCGAAGGCAAAGAGGATACGGTGTGCAAATAGAATAGCTAATTCACAGGTCAAAATTAAAACCATATGGTCAGTTGTGAAGGAAGTGTCTGGTCAGCAACACAAGGTCGACGATATAGTCAGTTCGTAGTAAAAAATATTTATATTACTGATAAATAAGATATATGTTCAGCATTTAACAAACATTTTCTGAGAATTGCTGATGAATTAAATAAATATTTAGTTTCTACAGGGAATCGTATAACTCTCGTGGCAAACGCCTTTCCGAGATTGATGTCTGAAATACTCCTCTGTGATACAGACAAGGGGGAGATTGAGCCAGTAATTACATCTCTCAAGACTAAGGACTCTCATGGATATAATGGAGTGCCTAGCAGAATATTTAAGTGCTGTGCTACACATGTTAGCCCTATATTTAGCCATATTTGTAATTTTTCCTTTAGGAATGGTCAGTTTCCTGAACGATTGAAGTACTCAGTAGTAAAGCTGCTTTATAAAAAGGGAGAAAGGGAAAATGTAGACAATTTTAGACCTATTTCTATGCCATCAGTGTTTGCCAAAGTTATTGAAAAGGCTGTGTGGATAATTGATCATTTTACATTACGCGATTTGCTATCAAATGTACAGTTCGGCTTTAGAAGTCGTTTAACAACTGAAAATGCTATATTCTCTTTTCTCTGTAAAGTACTGGATGGGTTAAACAAAAGGTTTCGAATGCTAGGCATATTTTTTGACTTAACTAAGGCGTTTAATTGTGTTGATCACAAAATATTGCTCCAGAAGCTGGACCATTACGGAATACAGGGAGCAGCTCACAATTAGTTCATCTCTTACTTTAGCAACAGACAGCAAAAGATCATTATTCACAGTGCTGAGAATGGCTGTGATGTGGGGTCTGAGTGGGGTAAGGTCAAGTGGGGGATGCTCCAGCGATCAGTGTTGGGGTCACTCATGTTCCCTGTTTACATAAATGATATGCCCTCTAGTATTACGGATACCTCTAAAATATCTAATGACATCTAGTAAAGGATGTTGTGTACAACATTGGCTTAGTTTCAAATAGTGCAGTTCATGACATAAGTTCATTGCTTGTAGAAAATAATTTAATGCTAAATAGCAGCAAGACTCAGTTTTTACAGTTTCTAGCAAAACCTGAAGTTTTAATTTCACAGAATGGGCATATGATTAGTGAAACTGAACAGTTTAAATTTCTAGGTGTTCAGAAAGATAATGAACTGCCGTGGAAAGCCCATGTTCAGTATCTTGTTCAAAGACTTAGTGCTGCCCTTTTTACTATTCAAACAGTATCTGAAGCGAGTGATCGTTTGACACGAAAAATAGTCTACTTTGCTTATTTTCATTTGCTTATGTTGTATGGTATTATATGTTGGGGTAACTCTTCCCATTATAAAAGGATATTTTTGGTTCAGAAACGGGCAGTTCCAGCAATAAGTGGTGTAAGTTCATGAACCTCTTGTCGACTCCTGTTCATGATTCTGGGTATTCTGACATTGGCCTCTCAATATATATATATTCCTTACTGTCATTTCTTGTTGACAATATTAGCTTATTCCCAAGAATAAGCAGCTTTCACTCAGTTAATACCGGGCAGAAATCAAACCTGCATTTGGATTGGAGTTCCTTAACTTTTGTGCAGAAAGATGTGCAGTATACTGCTGCATCCATTTTCAATAAGCTACCACTAGAAATCAAAAATCTTAGCAGTAATCCATGCACTTTCAAATCGAAACTGAAGAGTTTCCTCAGGGGTCACTCCTCCTATTTTGTCGAAGAGTTCCTTGCAAAATTAAGGTGATTCTTGTTGCATTGTTGACTGCGTTTACTTAAACCTATGGCTTGTCTTTTTTTAGGTGCACAAACATTTTATTTTTATTTGTTATTGCTTTTCTGTTGTAATTTCATGTAATGACACGTTCCATGACCTTGGAATTAATGACATTAGCTACAACAGGGCATTGATTTAAATCAATGGGAAGAGTTAAAAATTTGTGCTGGACTGGGATTTGAACCCAGGTCTCTTGCTTACTACGCAGATGTGCTGACTGCTGTGCCATCTGGATATAGTGGTCATTGCAACTACATGGACTCCCTTGCACATCTCCTGTCAGACCCAAATTCTCAACTTAACCACACACTACTGATGTTGTGCTCCTTGCCCATTAGCCTCGTAACTCACTTTCCCGATTGATATAAATCAATGCCCTCGGGTACTAATGTCATTACTTCCTTTGGGTCTTCGATTCATAGTGACTGCAGGGTCAAAATTGTGTTTTTCCTTTGGACATGTCTGGAAGAACAGACACCACATATATAATTAAGGCAAGGACAACCATTATCTCTCATTCAGCAAGGACGGAGTGTGTGCAGCACCCAGGAAAGCTTCAGGAAGAAAACTTTGACAGGGAGATGAAGATGGATATAAGCCTTGATCCTATCATCGTAAATATTAAAGGGTGGTTCAGAAAGAGGGCCAGTTTTGAAACATATGGTAAATTTTTGTTTTTCAGTTGGTGACATTGTTTTGGATTTTTTCTATTGCCACGAACATTCCGACTGTTGACTCAGTTCGAATTTCTCACATTTGATGTCTAACCATGGAGCAGTTCACTTGTGCACAACGTATGCTAATCGTGAAAACGTTTTATCTGAATGGAGAAGTTATGCAGCAACTGTCAACTGACTTTGTGCGATTCTAGGGCATAATGAAGCACTGAATGAACCAACAGTTTGCAGAGTCATGCAAAAGTTCTTTGAAACAGGTTCAACAGTAAACCTTACAAGTCCTCGGTGACATCATTCGGGCTGAAGTCAGCAGAAAATTGCTGACAGTGTGGTTGTTAGCCCAACGAAATCATTCATCATTGTTCCCAACAATTGGGCTTAAGCTGTTCTTCAGTATGGAGAATTCTCTGGGATGCTCTCCTTTACCAGCCCTGTAAAATTCAGGTGAAAGTGACAGATCACCAGAAGAGATGACAGTTTGTTGACTAGGTTCTGACAGGAGGACAACAGCTTCATAAACAAAATCATCTTCAGTGATGACGCACATTTCCACTTGAATGGTTTCGTGAATAAGCTCAACTGCTGCATCTGGGGATCAGAAAATCCTTGCACAATCCAAGAAGCGGAAGCGCATACACAACGAGCGACAGTCTGGTGCAGCTTTTGATCGGTTGGCGTCAACGGCCCTTCTTCTTCTTCTTCTTCATTTTTTAAGATGAGGCAGGACAATCTGTGGCAGTCAATGGACACCCTTACCACATGTTGATGGGGGAGTTTTTGTTGCCTCATTTGGATGAAATGGACATTGAAGAGTTGTGGGTTCAGCAGGGTGGTGTCACCTGCCATAATTCCTGTGAAACAATTCAGTTGTTCAACAAGCAGTTCCCAGATCACCTCATTTTGCGCAACACTGATCATCAATGGGCACTAAGGTCGTGTGACTTAACTGTTTGTGACTCCTTCCTTTAAGATTGTCTCAAGTCGGAGGTTTAAGCTAATAAGCTCAAAACATCCATGACTTGGAGGAGATTCGGCGAGTTGTCAGAAAATGGATCCGGAATCTTGTCATGCAGTCAAAGTGAATTTCATGGACAGAGTTCTTGCACGCTAGTGCAGTAGAGGTCATACGCTTCACATTTTTCGTACATGAAATGGGAAGCCTAGATGAACGTGTTTATGTTTTTTGTTTGTGCTTTTTAATAAAAAAAAATTTCTTACTTTGATATAACACAACTGACACTCTTTTGAACCAGCCGATACAATCAGAGGTTTCAGGCACAGAATCAGATAGCAGTGATGATGGAATTATGATGCAGACACTTTGTTGAAACTTCCTGACAGATTAAAGGTGTGTGCTGGACTGACACTTGAATTCGGGATTTTACCTTTTGCTGGCAAGTGCTCTACCAACTGAGCTACTCAGGCAAGCCTCATGGCCTTTCATCACAGCTTTACTTCTGCCAGTACCTCATCATCTCCTACCTTCCAAACTCACAGAAGTTCTGCTGTGAAACTTGCAGGACTAGCATTTCTGGAAGAAAGAGTGTTGCAGAGACACGTTTTAGCCACAGCCTGGGGAATGTTTACGGAATGAGATTTTCACTTTGCAGTGGAGTGTGTGCTGACATGACACTTTAGTGGCAGATTGAAATTGAATGGTTGACAGTGGGCAGAGTACTTGCCTGTGAAATGCAAAGGTCCAGAGTTTGAGTCTCAGTCTGGTACACAGTTTTAATCTGCCAGGAAATTTCATATCAGTACAAACTCCATTTCAGAGAGGAAATCTCATTCTCAGCCCCAGCACATATTCCACTGCAGAGTGAAAAATTTCTTCTTACCTTTTATTGATTGGGAATTTAAGAAGTATGCAGACATTCACTTGCTGTGAGTGACGTAATTATAATTTTCAACATACTGCCCAAGGAAAAGCAGCTTGTTAGTTGTGATATTTAAGCTTTTCCCAGCATGTACTGTAGTACCTCGCCAGACTGTGTCGAGGGTAAATTTGTCAAAAATTCCGATACTTCAACAGGCAACGTTCTGTCATTTTCCAGGCATAAATTGGAATACGTTTTAAAATTGTAAGGGAGCATTACCTGTCGAAGCGTCAATGGTTTAGTATTTCCTTGAGTTATTTGGAAAAGATGGTTAACTGTTTGCTTGTTCCGTGGATCATAAATACAATCTCTCTCAGTAATATCGAACAAGTTAGTTTCCTCTAATAAAGCCCTTTGACAGTGAAACAGGTAAAAACATACTGACGATTTATGCAATAGTCTTTTGTCACCAATAATTCAATTCTTACCTACAGTGATTTTCATTAATAAGCAGTCAAACACACATACACATCATAAAGTTACACATTTTTTACAAAAATCCATGGAGTAGAAGGACTTGTCAAGGAAATATAACGATTTCAGCTTAAGTTTGAAGTTAATATTGTTATATATTATACAGGGCTATTACAAATGATTGAAGCAATTTCATAAATTCACTGTAGCTCCATTCATTGACATATGGTCACGACACACTACAGATACGTAGAAAAACTCAAAGTTTTGTTCGGCTGAAGCCGCACTTCAGGTTTCTGCCGCCAGAGCGCTCGAGAGCGCAGTGAGACAAAATGGCGATAGGAGACGAGAAAGCGTATGTCATGCTTGAAATGCACTCACATCAGTCAGTCATAACAGTGCAACGACACTTCAGGACGAAGTTCAACAAAGATCCACCAACTGCTAACTCCATTCGGCGATGGTATGCGCAGTTTAAAGCTTCTGGATGCCTCTGTAAGGGGAAATCAATGGGTCGGCCTGCAGTGAGCGAAGAAACGGTTGAACGCGTGCGGGCAAGTTTCACGTGTAGCCCGCGGAAGTCGACGAATAAAGCAAGCAGGGAGCTAAACGTACCACAGCCGATGGTTTGGAAAATCTTAGGGGAAAGGCTAAAGCAGAAGCCTTACAGTTTCGAACTCACTGATGGAGACATGCTGCGCCGAGTGTGGGAGGAACTTGATTATCGGCTTGATGTCTGCCGAATCACTAAAGGGGCACATATCGAACATTTGTGAATGCCTAAAAAAACTTTTTGAGTTTTTGTATGTGTGTGCAAAGCATTGTGAAAATATCTCAAATAATAAAGTTATTGTAGAGCTGTGAAATCACTTCAATCATTTGTAATAACCCTGTATTTTTACTTATAATACAGTTGAAATTACTTTAAAATGACAAAGTACCCAGTTTTGCCGACTGTCACTGGACATTCATCTTTTTTGAGAAAATTTGTACCTGGCGTCTTCACAAAGCTGCGTCAGCTGTTTTTGCCTTTGAACATCATGCCATGATAGCTGTGGAGCAGCAGACATGACATTGTCAAGATGTGAATTAAGATTTTTCTGCTGTAGATTTGAACATATAATGTGATGTATTGTCAAGATGTGAATTAAGATTTCTCTGCTGTAGATTTGAACATATAATATGATGTACCGTGGACAAATGACCCCAATCGATGTCCGCAGTGACACAGTTTGGCAACACCAAATTTGTGTGCCCACTCTCTGTTGCTATGCTTACGCAAACTTCATCCCCTTTACCCTTCCCTGTCGTTCCACCCTTTTGCAGGGAAGTGCCTTCTTATGTGATGCAGACTCGCCTTCCTATGTGATGCAGACTACAAATACAGGTCACAAGCAATGGGAAAGATAAAAGATTTTATACATACAGACTGCAACTATCAGAGCATAACTACCCTCACATCCACTCTTTGCAGCTCAGGTGATTAATTCCCATTTCTTGCACTGGTAATGTTTTGTTAGGTGAATTATACCTAACACTATAAGACAAGCATTTACCTCTGATTTCCAAATCGCTTCTTACAGACAGGACACACGTTGAACTCCGTCATGGTAATGCTCTGAGATTCGTACTGCATCCTCATCTCCTGCACCTGCAAAATTAGAATTGAAACACAATTTAGGCACTGCCTACTTACAGTTATGAAACACTAATCCTATTTCAAAGTGTGCCCTTTCTTATAGATCACATGGTCCAGTACAGTCCAAATGTGAATGAAACTCACTCTCTCTCACTCTCTCTCTCTCTCTCTCTCTCTCTCTCTCTCTCTCTCTCTCTCTCACTCCTGCAAACTCACACAGGAATACATTTTACATTTGGAAACTGACATTATGCTTTGGTCAGCAACTTTGTGTACCTACTTTGGTTAACACTAGTCATGTGCTGTGTGCAGAATACTTATATTTTATATCTGTTTATTTATGTCTGTGGACCATTCTGTACAATGGTATTGGACAAGTTCACACGAAGTTTGAAAAATTACAAGTTTCGGAAATAAATAATTATATGCATGTATCAGTAAAATGACTTATTTCTTCAGAAACAGCCTCTAAAATAAATAAATAAAGAAGCACTATGTTGTTTGTTGTTGTGGTCTTCAGTCCTGAGACTGGTTTGATGCAGCTCTCCATGCTACTTTATCCTGTGCAAGCTTCTTCATCTCCCAGTACCTACTGCAACCTACATCCTTCTGAATCTGCTTAGTGTATTCATCTCTTGGTCCCCCCCCCCCCCCCCCCCTACGACTTATACCCTCCACGCTGCCCTCCAATACTAAATTGGTGATCCCTTGATGCCTCAGAACATGTCCTACCAACCGATACCTTCTTCTGGTCAAGTTGTGCCACAAACTTCTCTTCTCCCCAATCCTATTCAATACTTCCTCATTACTTATGTGATCTACCCATCTAATCTTCAGCATTCTTCTGTAGCATTTCGAAAGCTTCTATTCTCTTCTTGTCCAAACTATTTACCGTCCATGTTTCACTTCCATGCATGGCTACACTCCATACAAATACTTTCAGAAATGACTTCCTGACACTTAAATCTATACTCGATGTTAACAAATTTCTCTTCTTCAGAAACGCTTTCCTTGCCATTGCCAGTCTACATTTTATATCCTCTCTACTTCAACCATCATCAGTTATTTTGCTCCCCAAATAGCAAAACTCCTTTTAAGTGTCTCATTTCCTAATCTAATACCCTCAACATCACCCGACTTAATTTGACTACATTCCATTATCCTCGTTTTGCTTTTGTTGATGTTTATCAACTGCTCTTCCAAGTCCTTTGCTGTCTCTGACAGAATTACAATGTCATCAGCGAACCTCAAAGTTTTTACTTCTTCTCCATGAATTTTAATACCTACTCCAAATTTTTCTTTTGTTTCCTTTACTGCTTGCTCAATATACAGATTGAATAACATCGGGGATAGGCTATAACCCTGTCTCACTCCTTTCCCAACCACTGCTTCCCTTTCATGCCCCTCGACTCTTATAACTGCCATCTGGTTTCTGTACAAATTGTAAATAGCCTTTCGCTCCCTGTATTTTACCCCTGCCACCTTTAGAATTTGAAAGAGAGTATTCCAGTCAACATTGTCAAAAGCTTTCTCTAAGTCTACAAATGCTAGAAATGTATGTTTGCCTTTTCTTAATCTTTCTTCTAAGATAAGTTTTAAGGTCAGTATTGCCTCACGTGTTCCAGTATTTCTACGGAATCCAAACTGATCTTCCCCGAGGTCGGCTTCTACTAGTTTTTCCATTCGTCTGTAAAGAATTCGTGTTAGTATTTTGCAGCTGTGGCTTATTAAACTGATTGTTCGGTAATTTTCACATCTGTCAACACCTGCTTTCTTTGGGATTGGAATTATTATATTCTTCTTGAAGTCTGAGGGTATTTCGCCTGTTTCATACATCTTGCTCACCAGATGGTAGAGTTTTGTCAGGACTGGCTCTCCCAAGGCCGTCAGTAGTTCCAATGGAATGTTGTCTACTCCGGGGGCCTTGTTTCGACTCAGGTCTTTCAGTGCTCTGTCAAACTCTTCACGCAGTATCGTATCTCCCATTTCATCTTCATCTACATCCTCTTCCATTTCCATAATATTGTCCTCAAGTACATCGCCCTTGTATAGACCCTCTATATACTCCTTCCACCTTTCTGCTTTCCCTTATTTGCTTAGAACTGGGTTTCCATCTGAGCTCTTGATGTTCATACAAGTGGTTCTCTTTTCTCCAAAGGTCTCTTTAATTTTCCTGTAGGCGGTATCTATCTTACCCCTAGTGAGATAAGCTTCTACATCTTTACATTTGTTCTCTAGCAATCCCTGCTTAGCCATTTTGCACTTCCTGTCGATCTCATTTTTGAGACGTTTGTATTCCTTTTTGTCTGCTTCATTTACTGCATTTTTATATTTTCTCCTTTCATCAATTAAATTCAATATTTCTTCTGTTACCCAAGGATTTGTATCCTTCACTACTTCATCCCTCAAAGCTACCCATTCTTCTTCTACTGTATTTCTTTCCCTCATTCCTGTCAATTGTTCCCTTATGCTCTCTCTGAAACTCTGTACAACCTCTGGTTCTTTCAGTTTATCCAGGTCCCATCTCCCTAAATTCCCACCTTTTTGCAGTTTCTTCAGTTTTAATCTACAGGTCATAACCAATAGATTGTGGTCAGAGTCCACATCTGCCCCTGGAAATGTCTTACAATTTAAAACCTGGTTCCTAAATCTCTGTCTTACCATTATATAATCTATCTGATACCTTTTAGTATCTCCAGGGCTCTTCCATGTATACAACCTTCTATCATGATTCTTAAACCAAGTGTTAGCTATGATTAAGTTGTGCTCTGTGCAAAATTCTACCAGGCGGCTTCCTCTTTCATTTCTTAGCCGCAATCCATATTCACCTACTACGTTTCCTTCTCTCCCTTTTCCTACTGATGAATTCCAGTCACCCATGACTATTAAATTTTCGTCTCCCTTCACTATCTGAATAATTTCTTTTATTTCATCATACATTTCTTCAATTTCTTCGTCATCTGCAGAGCTAGTTGGCATATAAACTTGTACTACTGTAGTAGGTGTGGGCTTCTTATCTATCTTGGCCACAATAATGCGTTCACTATGCTGTTTGTAGTAGCTTACCCGCATTCCTATTTTCCTATTCATTATTAAACTTACTCCTGCATTACCCCTCTTTGACTTTGTGTTTATAACCCTGTAGACACCTGACCAGAAGTCTTGTTCCTCCTGCCACCGAACTTCACTAATTCCCACTATATCTAACTTAAACCTATCCATTTACCTTTTTAAAATTTCTAACCTACCTGCCTGATTAAGGGATCTGACATTCAACGCTCCGATCCGTAGAACGCCAGTTTTCTTTCTCCTGGTAACGACATCCTCTTGAGTAGTCCCCGCCCGGAGATCCGAATGGGGGACTATTTTACCTCCGGAATATTTTATCCAAGAGGACACCATCATCATTTAATCATACAGTTAAGCTGCATGCCCTCGGGAAAAATTACGGCCGTAGTTTCCCCTTGCTTTCAGCCGTTCGCAGTACCAGCACAGGAAGGCCGTTTTGCTTATCGTTACAAGGCCAGATAAGTCAATCATCCAGACTGTTGCCCTTGCAACTACTGAAAAGGCTGCTGCCCCTTTTCAGGAACCACACGTTTGTCTGGCCTCTCAACAGATACCCCTCCGTTGTGGTTGTACCTATGGTACGGCTATCTGTATCGCTGAGGCACGCAAGCCTCCCCACCAACGGTAAGGTCCATGGTTCATGGGGGGGAAGCACTATGTACATATGTAATTACCAAAGACATTATATTTTCTGAAAATTTTCTACATATTTGTAGAGGTACATACGAAACATTACATTAAATTTTTGCTCCGAGGTATTCTTTAACATATATGGATAAGTTTTAATCAAGTGACATTTCAGTTTATTTTTGAAGGCAGTCATACTTTCTATTATCTTTATACAGTTTGCCAAACCATTGCATAGAAGGCATCCTGCTCTTACAGGCTCTTTGTTTGTTAATTTGAGCCAACTTCCTTCAACATGATAATCATTTTTATTTCTTGTGTTATAGTCATGAATACCTCTATTTAACACTGCAACATTTTTACGTTTTCCATAAACAATTGTTTCATATACGTATAGTGACACCACTGTTGATATGTTTAGTTCCCCGAATTTATTTATGCAGGAATCTCTTGGAGGTAATTTTTTTATGCATCTTACAGCCTTTTTTCTTTTTTAGCTTTAGTATTCTTTGTATTTGCACATTTGTAGAATTTCCCCAGATCAGCATACCAAATGAAATTTGTGAATGAATTAGCCCAAAGTACACTGTTGGCAGTGTTTGTGTGTTTATTGTCCTTCACATTTTCCTTATTAGAGATATACATGAACTCACTTTATGACAATATTATTTATATGCTTCTCCTACATCAGGTACCTGTCCACTGTCATGCCCAGGAATTTACAAGTGTCTATCTCTTTTAGAGCAACATCTCCAAGCTTGACAGTAATACGTTCAAGTTCGGTGGTTTGTTTGCATGTATTTGCATATATGTGGTTTTATTTACATTTATAAAAAGGATTATTTCCTGTGAAATAATTGTTTCTATTTTCCATATTTAGAGAAGCTTGCTTTTACAAGTTGCCTACTGAAACACTACTTATAACAAATGAAATGTCATATGCATACATGACAGCACCCTCACCTACTATTTTGGGCATATCATCTACATAAAAAATAAAAAGTATGTAAGCCCAGCACTGATGCTTGAGGCATTCCATATTTAACAAATTCAAAATTTCAGTAGACATTTGCAATAGTATTGTTCACATGTTGTGTTGTTTCTACGCACTGTTCTCTATTTTCCATGAATGATTTTATGAATTGGCTGCTTTCTGCCTTATACCATAACACTTAAACTTTTCAAATAATATGCTGTGGCACACACAATCAAAAGCTTTTGAAAGGTCAAAAAACATACTACAAACTTTCTTTTGTTGGTCTATCACCTTAGTTTCAATGCTATAAATTCAGCTATTGCTGTATTGGTGGATCTACCCTTCCTAAACCTATAGTGTGCATCATTCAAAGTATTGCATTTTTCTATAAAATTTTGTATTGTATCTTTAATTACATATTCTATTATTTTACATAAGAGAGATGTAATAGTTATTGGTTGGTAATTTCCTAGATCTTTCTGTCTGCCTCCTATGAAAATAGTGATCACTTTACTTTTTTTAAAAGTATTTTGGGATTATTCCTTCTTGCATGGCTAAGTATATATGAGAAAATTTGGAGGCTTTATCATCCACTGCAGGTAGCATTTAATTAGTTAAGTAGATATACTATCCAGTATACAAAGTATACAAACAAGACAAAGTATGTATACTTTGTATGTATTTTGTGTCAGAAGGGTTTTTGCTTTATTAATTTGTCCACTACCTCAACACAATGTTTCTTTAAAATACTACTGATTTCTTTAGTGTCCTTGATTTCCTTAGCATTTTTCTTTATAGTTAGGTTCTCACTGTTTTACATATCTACATCTTTGGTCTCTTTCTTTATGTATGACCATGTGGTCTTTGTGACATTATTAGAAGCTGTAATTGTTTATGTAATAACTGGATTTGGTTTCTTTAATCAGGTTCTATATGATCTCTTCTTGTCCCTATAGGCATCAACATTTGCTCTTGTTAAATTTGTCTGAGATTGTTCATACATAGTTTCTACCTCTTCCCTCTTTCCTTTTACATCTGCCTTGACCCAATTTTTATTGCACTTAACATTTGTACTCCTACATACTAATGGACATACACGATCTCTGTAACAGGATAATGTTTTGGTGAATGATTTCCTTACCATTTTTAAATTTAGTGTTTAGTATATATTGCTCCAGTCTTCAGATTGCATTAATCTTTGTAGCCTCCATGTGTGTGCTTGCTTTTGTTTGCCGTAACTCTTTAAAGATATTTTCTGAAATTGATATCTTATCTGATACCTCTACTAATACCCCATGGTGGTCCCCAATGTACTTTTTGTCTGTATTGTGCTATAGTGGTAATTACAGATCTATAAATGTTTCTATATCTTTACTGTACATTTTGGGACTACATACTACTAGATTTAGATCATAAGTGTTGATTGAATCACCTGAAAC
Organism: Schistocerca americana; assembly: GCF_021461395.2. Taxonomy (NCBI): domain Eukaryota; kingdom Metazoa; phylum Arthropoda; class Insecta; order Orthoptera; family Acrididae; genus Schistocerca; species Schistocerca americana. The sequence continues at coordinate 53,563,947 of NC_060127.1, forward strand.
TACTGGCTTAACAGTTTTCTTTCAGTGTGTTAATATTTAGATCACTTGCTACTATTAAGCATTGTCTAACAGAACTTCTAGCTCTTTTAGAAAGCCATTTACCTGACTCTTTGGTGATCTGTATATGCCTAATATAGAGCATCACACCAATGGCATGGTCATAAGTTTCACGAAGGAGCTCACCTGTAAATGTTCAGCGTAGAGTAGACCCTTGAGGACCTGTGTCGTTCTGCGCTCACTCAGTTTGTGCTGCAGACTCGACTCGAGGAAGTGCTTGATGCGGATCAGAGGGACTCGATCTGGAAGCGCCGTCAGGGCCTGTTTCAAGAAAAACATACAGTATTTCCACATTGCAAAGCTAGAAATCTAGTATCAATTGAGAACTTGAGTTTAACACTGTGGCTATATTTATCTTCTCCTTTCTTTGCACAGTGCTCCATGTCAATTCTGACCAAATTAATGGCTATGTGTATTATGTGCATTATATCTGTTAGCACTATCTACTCTTTCTTTTCCCTTATGCCAGGCTGTTCCAGATGGCCCTACTTCACTGTGACCACACCTTGTTCTGTTGCTTATACACAGCCTTCCTCGCCAATATTAAGACAGATTTAAATTATTTTAATAGAACACTTCTGATGCAAAGATCTAGTTATTATTAGTGTGTGTGATAAAATTAATGCGGCCTTGGTGACTTTTGTTTGTTATGGGCATTAGCGTGAGGTCTAAGGCACTTTTCTGTGACTAAAGTTCCATCTCCTAATGCTGGAGACATCACTAAAGGCTATAAAAACACAGGTAGTATTTTTAAACTTAACAGTCATTCACTGCAAGCTGAACTGAAATTACCAGGGCCATAAATATTGATTGTGAAAGTTGTTGTTGTGCTCTTCAGTCCTGAGACTGGTTTGATGCAGTTCTCCATGCTACTCTATCCTGTGCAAGCTGCTTCACCTCCCAGTACCTACTGCAACCTACATCCTTCTGAATCTGAACAGTCATTCACTGCAAGCTGAACTGAAATTACCAGGGGCATAAATATTGATTGTGAAAGTATACTTTAAAATTAATGAATTGATGAACAAACTGCATTTATTTAAAATGATCAGTACAGGAGACAACATTTTTTAATGTTTTTCAACCTCTAGAATTACTTACATATGTGTTTTGATATTTATCTACAAAAATTTATGCGGCTTTGTCAGATTTTTTAGAGAGGGTTTCAGGACCTGTGTGGACTCAAAAATGAATTAAAATTATTTAGCTATCCATTTTCAGTTGCAACCTACCTTTCTAAATGGAAATAGAAGCAATTTGAATAAAACTGCACTCAGCTCAAGAGCAGCATTACAGGAGTATGAATTTGGCAAAATTGTGTCATGACATACATGTAGAAGTTTCCCAAGGGACAAAGAAATGTGATCCATATCATGTCTATGTTTGGGCCAACATTTTATTTTGCACTGTTTTTTTACAGTCATGGGAAAAGACATAATAAAAATAAAAGTTAGAAATTTTTATGTAGGTTGAATTTTTCTGATACACCCACTTACAATAATATTTTCTCTTTCTCCTTTTTTAACCAGTCTTTCAGCTGTTTTGATGTGGACAATTATGACTTATTCTGGCCAGCCTCTTTGTATCAGATTAGCACTTATACCTAATGCCCTCATTGATTCCCTGGATTTTTCTGTCTCTGTCTTCCCCTACAATTTTTGACATCTACAGCTCTCTAGCACCTGGAAATTATTCCCTGATGCCTTAACCCATCCTGGCATCTATTCACTTCTTATAGTCATTTTTTTCTACATATTCCTTCCCTTGCAAATCCTACAAAGTCCAGCATCTTTCTGCAGCACCGCATCTCAAGCACTTCTATTATCTTCTTTTCTAATTTTTCCAGTCCACGATTCACTAACATACAATGCTGAGATCCTTATGGACATTCTCAGAAATTTCTTCCTCTTATCTAGTCTTACATTTGAAAGTAATAGACTTTTTTAGTGATGGACACCCTCTTTGCATGTTCTAGTCTGTTTATTACATCCTCCTAGCTTCATCCAGTACATCTTATTTTGATCCTGAGGTAGCAGGATTCCAACCCTTTTCCTAATATGTCGTCCCCATTTCTTATGTTAAAATTATTGCTAATCTCATTTCTGCTGCTCCTCATTACGTTTTTATCTTTCTTCGGTTCACTTTCAATTGATATTATGTGTTCATCTTCACCACTTTCACAAAAGATAACCATGTGATCCTTATCACTGGTGTCCTTTCACTCTGAACTTTTATCCCACTCTTGAACCTTTCTTTCATTTCCTTCACTGTTTCTTTGATGTACAGATTGACCAGTAGGAGAGAAAGATTACATACCTGTCGTATGCCTATTTTAACCTGAGCACTTCTCTGTTGGTATTTGATTATTATTTCTCTAACTTGGTCCTTACATGTAACATATCTTGTCTGCCTTTTCCTTTAGCTTATATCTATTTTATGGGGATTTAAAACCACTTAAATCATTTTGTGTCACCGAATGCGTATTCTAGGTTAATGAAAATCACTGTACATGAACATTTTGTTTGACACAAGGGAACAAAAAGAAATCAATAGGCGATAACTCAGATTTCCACAGGTGTAGCTTTCAAAATGCTTTAGTGGTTCTTTAAAAATGATTTATTTTTAAAAAAACTTTCACCCACTGTTTTACCCCCCCCCCCCCCCCAGTCAATTTTCCAAAAATGACAAAATACATATTTTTTTTAAAATTTCTGACTGAGAAACCAAATACCAATTTTCGTAGTTCTAGCTTCATAACTGTCATTTTTCAAAAAACCTTTCATCCCATATTTCACCCCCTTATGGGTGGAATTTAAAAAAAATCCATTCTTAAATGATGCCTACAGTATAAGATCAACACCTTCTCCAAATTTCATGTTTCTATTATTATTATTATTATTATTTATTCCACTTCATTTGAGCATTCTTTCTAATCTTCCATGATTCTCTCATTTTTTTCCCTGAGAGAGAGAGAGAGAGAGAGAGAGAGAGAGAGAGAGAGAGAGAGAGAGAGAGAGACTTACTTTGACAGGATGAATCTTGCTGGCATGCTGCTCCAGTAGTGTGAGGGCAGCCTCCAGGTCTGGCTGGACAGTCGGTGGGGACGGGACACCGACAAGCCAGCTCTCTGGCGGATTTACCAGCATGCGCATCAGTATCGCGTACACCTCATCGGCACCCTCTGCCTGCTGCCTATACACCTGGAAAGAGAGAAGGATAAATATACGCATCAAAATAAAGATTACAGCACAGAATATTTGTACACATTTAGATGCACTATTCAGTGAACCACTGCTACAAGGGTCATGGTGAAAGTTACAATAGTAATAGTGAAAAGGAAAGTTACTAGCAGGGTACGCAGTTCCTAGGTTATAATGCAAGGAGTAAGGAAGATTTTCACTTAGACAGCAAAAAGAGTCCAATTAATGGAAAGCAGTCCACATATCAAAAGAAGTCATGTACTGTAACTCCTAACCCAGCAATTTCGAAAGATCAGAGAGTGAAAAATTTAAGCGAGACCTCAAGAGACAGCTTACAGCTAAATATCCATATGGCCCAGAACTGAATCATGAAGTTGGGAAAAATTAAAATCTTAAGTGCTGTTCTATTAGTTTTATATTAAATATACCTACGTATGTTAAGGATAAGTGCTCTCCAAATTTACAGAGTTGTGTTTGTGAAAGAATTATAAGTATAATGCAATAATTTTAAATTCATGCATATTTAGTCACATGCTGGAAGCAAATAAGCAAAAGCAACTGTTCTGCTACAGCTGAAATTCCAACTATGTGATGAAAACATCTGCACTGTTGTAGTGTACAACCTTCATGTGACCAAACACTAAATTTACGAAATGTTTCAGACAGCGTGCTGCTGTGGAATTCCTTGTTAAAGACGAAAAGCCTGCTGCTGAAATTCATCTCATCTCAGACTATAATGTGTATTTGGAGATGGGCCCTTGGGCAGGAACAGTGTGAGGGGTGAAACACTTTGAAAATGGGAACACGAGAGCTTAGAAAATGAGCCTCATAATAGTTATCCTTGAGGTATCCCCACTGAGTGCAATGAGGAAAGAGCTGACAAATCAGTTAGAGAAGACTGTGAATGAAATCAGACAATAATTCAACAGGGCGCAGTGCAGTGCAGGAAATGCCTCTATGCTTGGTTTATCAAGAAGTTTATGCCTGGTTGGTCCTGTGTTTACTGACCAGATATCATGAAGTTCAGTTATGAACTTTCACCCAAAACTTTCTTCAGAAACTTTGAAAAGAAGGGGAAGATTTTTTGATGAGTACTGAGTCAGGTAATGTAAGCTGCTTCCATCATTATGAGCCTGAAACAAAATGCCAGACAATGGAATGGCATCATTCAAATTCCATATCAAAAAAGAAAGCAATATGGAAAACTTACGGGCAGTGTCCCTTGTATGTTGCTATATTCAGGCAGGGGAATTTATGGAACCTAGTCTGTATCGAACGGACAACCATGCAGGACACTGCTAATCATAGTACAGTATTAGCAGAGGTGTGTGTCCATTGCATAGTAAGGCAGTAGTAGCGACACATACATCTGTCTCATAAAACTAAAGAGTGAAGCTCACAATGACTAAATCACATTAGGTGTCACAGTGTATTTGTACTGTCCAATATAGACAGAAAGAATTCATTTTCCAATGTTTTCGACTTCCCTCTTTTTTTTACTCCATCATGTAATACAATTATTATATTATACAGGCAGAAATGAAATGGCAGCCACCTCTAAAAAATTAATGGCTCGTTTGATGATAATCAAACACGTAAAATGATCGTGGCAACAAGTGTAATGATACATAACAGTAAAACTAAACAACAAATTTCTTGAAGGTAGAAAAATTCGTGGTACATCAGCACTGCTATGTATGTTAGAAAATAAGGGAAAAATTAAGGGCAATGGCGACACAAATCTGTACAGACTGTCATCAGTTTGTAAAATTACTTTGTAGCACTTAAAGACACAAATGTTATAGGTCATTTTATGAATAAAGTACTTTCCTTTTAAAAGTTATTCTTTGGATAGAAGCCATATTATAACCACAACAAAGGAAACACAAACATGCCTTTTATATAGCAATTAAATAATATGGCCAGGTGCACGAACTTCAGCAGAGAATGTACGTTTTGGTATCAAGAGTGCATCAGTGGATCATGTGCCTGCTTACCTTATCACAATATCGCATTGCCTGCTCCACATCACCAAGAACACTGACATAGATTGACAGTGCCTGTTCGTGACGACCCAGTTTTCCAAGAACTGTAGCACGTTCCTCAAAGAGATCTGAAATAAAAATAAGTATTCGGGAGTGGCAGGGTGTGAATCACAAAAAGATTCTTAAGTATAAATAGTTCAGTACTGCACACACATTTTCTGAAGCATTACATTAGAACAAATCCCACGCAGTGTTACACTGTACGTTGCACAAAAAAAGCTACTACTAGGTTTAAAATAGATGGTCACATTCCAAAATTAAATACTTACTGTCATACGGGAAGTGAATGAGCACAGTCTCAGGCGTATAGTGTTCAGACACCTCAAGAAAGTCTTGCAGCTTCACACGTAAAGCACGTCCGGCCTCAAAAGTCTCAGGGTTTTGTAGAAGTTGCAAACTGTGCTCCCTGTACTGATGCACCAGAGCATTGTGGAAGATGCAGTTCTTTTCTTGCCACACATGAATCACATGCTCCTGTAAAAACACAAATAGAAGATTGTCTGTGTCACTATAATCCACTAAGTTTTTTTCCCCCAACTTGGAATGCTTCATTATCATAGGAGTACACAGTATTGAATTGTCAGCTGCTGGTGATTTAAATCTGTAAAATTTTTTTTACTGTTTTTTAATTTTGTTGTGCTATGGATTTAAGATTTATACAACTCCATATCATGGCATCTGCTCGAGATGCATTCAGAATTCTGCAAAATATATGTACACTATTTGATCAAAAGTATCTGGTTACCTATTAATGGAGTCCACCCCCGGTAGCTGAGTGGTCAGTGCGACAGAATGTCAATCCTAAGGGCCCGGGTTCAATTCCCGGCTGGGTCGGAGATTTTCTCCGCTCAGCGACTGGGTGTTGTGTTGTCCTAATTATCATCATTTCATCCCCACAGATGCGCAAGTCGCTGAAGTTGTGACAAATCGAAAGACTTGCACCTGGTGAACGGTCTACCCGACGGGAGGCCCTAGTCAAACGACATTTACATTTACCTATTAATGGACACTAATATGGGGTGTGTCCACACTCTAACATTTTCCTGATGACCGGAGACTGTGTGGTCTTGGGGTGCAAGTTGCACACATCTCTCGCAGGTGATTTACGTATCGTGTGCAGCCAATCTTCTTCTCAGGACAGACGACTGCTTCGGTCTTCACAATGCTTCTTCTCCGAAGATTTCGTGCTGGTTAGGGAAATGATACTGAACTACTTCTCTACTTTTGAAATGATTTCTTACTCTCAGAATACTCTCACATAAACTTCGTTATATTTTCTTCTCCACAACAAATCAAATACACAAGTTTCACATGCGCTTTCAAGTCTCGTAAATCAGCTATGTCTGGAAAACATTAGTACTTAAACATATATCATTACCGTCTCTTTTTGTTTTAATAACCCTTGTCAAAACAGTTCTTGCTCCTAGCAAATCAAACAACAGAGTATAAGAGTCTCTAGGTAAAACATATTTTGTTTGTCCCCAATAGTCATTACTATTTCACTGCCAAAGAGTAGCTCTTGATTACTCCTTGTACTGGACATACGGCTTCCAAGACATGCACGGCCACCACTTGCAGTGCCGACAGACCGCCATAACTTTACTCTTCTCGTAACACACGCCCGTCCTGCACACACATTAACCGTGGCGCAGTAGACACATTTCCACTCTCACAAACTCACCCTTAAAATATCGTGTGTTTGAGACAGTGAAATACGAGTGTCTCTAGAATTTACCCCAAAATTCTTGAGGCACAACAAAACTTCGCCTTTATGACGGATTCACCTTTGCTGGGGACACTTTCAACGAAGTGTCTGAATGTCTGTGGAAGAATGACAGCCCATTCTTCGTCAAGTGCCCAAAACCAGAGAAGGTAGTACCTTTGGGGTCTAGATTGAAGTTGACAGTCTAACACGTCCCAAAGGTGTTTCACTGGGTTCAGGTCGGAACTCAGGACAGGCAAGTCCATTTCATGAATGTTATTGTCCACAAACCATTCCCTCAGAGAGGCCACTTTATGACAGGGTCCACTGCCATGCTGATACAAACGATCACCACTTCTGAACTGTTCCTGTAATGCATGCAGTACACACTTCTGAAAAATGTGTTCTTATCCTTCTGAATCTAGCATTTTCTTAAGCACAATAACCACAAAGAACACCTCCATAATGTAACACCATCTTCTCTGTAGTCCACTGCTGGCACTACACATGATAGCTGGTAACATTCTCCATGTACTGGCCAAGCCCAAGCTCAAACCCAAACCCTTCCACAGGACCGTGATGATTCGTCCTTCCAAATCACTCATTTCCTGTCATCCGTCCAGTGCATAGTGATGTCGCTCTCTACAGCATCTCGAGCGTCACTTGGCACCGGCCACAGAAACGCGTGGCTTATGAGGAGCTGCTCGACAGTTGTACCCCTGTCCTTTCTGACTTCTTACGCACAGTCATCGTGCTACCCGGACTGCTACTAGAATCCTGGAATTCACAAGTGATTCCTTCCACTGATTTCATACAGTTTTTACAACATTTTTCACAATGCTCAACGATCCCTGACTGTCAGTAAACGACGTCTGTCTGGTCTCGGTTTAGGGGTGGTCATTTCTTCGTACATTGTGTATCCACTTCACAATCACATCACCGATGTTTGACGTGGCCAGCTGTAAAATGGTGGAAACATCCCTGATATTTTATTACTGAGGTGACATCCAATGAATAGGCCACGTTCGAAGTCACTGAGCTCCCCTGACGGACTCATTCTGCTGTTATTGCTTCTCTGCTGACAACACTACACTACCCCAGCCTCCTTTTATACTGGTGGGTCTACCTCTTGTGACACCTAATGGTCAGTATTTTGACTGGCTGTTATTCTGATTGATTATTACATTCAAATAGCATTTATGGTCAATATTCTCACAAAATATATGTTATTTTTATGTAATTAAATCTTAAAAATCATAAAATATAAAGATTTGGTCACACGATCAAAAACGCTCTGTTATTGGCCAACGTTCTAGTGATGTTGCAGACTAGGAGTAAGACGAAGCTATACGTGTGTGCTAGCTGAAGTTAAGAGGTTTTTACGTACTTTAGCTGCAAACAGTTTAGCTATTTAGTGATGGAAAATCCAGTTATAGTTTTTAAGTAACAACACAAAGGAATTTTGAGAATGCCAATAGTGGAAACCTTGTCAAAGTTGACGTGTTTATGATCCACCCACTTAATGCAGCGATATGTGAAATGACGGACAGTCTTTTCCCTGCTCCCAGCAACATCACTAACCTCGGTCAAAACTAAGTAATTGCAGAACTTTTGGAAATGGGCCACAATATTATGCTAGATTGTCAACTATTGGTCACAAGTTACGACCTAAAGCACAATAAAATTATTCTTGGCAAATCTTTGTACCGATTTCCATTACAGAAGACATTCAGCAGAGACACCGTTCTCCCAAGGTGCTCAGTGGCACAACGGATAGCACATCTGACTACGGATAACAAGGTTAAATGTTCGAATCTTGGAGGGGTCATTCATTTTTGAAAGTTTTACAGGAAATAAGAAAACAGCATTAGCAAAATCAGATTGTAGTAGCTGTTTTGATGGTAGGATGTATTATATATAGCTTCACATTAGTCTTAGTCTGAGAAACAGACAACAGAGGATAAAAGCATTTACTTTGTTACCAAACAATTCACTTTTTTGGAAAGCATGACTTGTACTGAAGATATCACCACACATATGAGGTATGGCAATGAGGTTTTCTATAAAGCATGTACAACATGCAGGTAACAGAAACATGATGGCTGTGATGTTTGCGAGTGTAAACTGACGTCAGTGTCTGAAGTAGACTTACTCCGTTTTTGTGTCCGATGACGAAACTTCAAAAGTTTAAACAAAAAGGATCCTAGCTGGACAGTAAAAAAAAAAATATTTTTAATAATGTAAAACACGGGTGGTCACTCCACAATATATCTTTTTGAAAGTGATGCGTCTGAACAGCGATTGCAAATGTAAGCTCATGTAAACAGCAAGGAAAAAATAACAATATTCTGTTTCTGATTGGTGTGGTGAAGTTTTGTAATTGTGATTTGGTTTACATATGAAAGGACTGTAGAGTTGTTTTACAAGAAAGTTAAAATATTCTTTTGGGTGGATCTGAATTAGCAATCTATGGACATCATCTTTTGGAATTAGATGGTCTACCAACTGAGCTACTTAACAATTTATGTGATGTTGGGTAAAATGACAATTTTCACTAAAAGTTCAATAATGATGTTCTCTTTCCTGGGAACAGTGTGAAAGCATACCTTGGAAGTAAATTGATGTTAACTTCACAGTGCAACACATTTTTAATGAAGTTAGTGACATTGAGCGTCGCTCTGGTGGCAATTTGCCAGTATAATGCAACCACATTTTACGCATCTTCTCGTTCTCTGGGGGGGGGGGGGGGGGGGGGGGGGGGGGGGGGGGGGGGGACACAACAACTTTTGACGTGTTCTTGTAGATGTATTTGTACAGTATGGCACTATATACCATTTATGATCCACTTTCTGAAATGTAAATTCCAACACATCACTGTGAATTAGCTTTATGACAGTAGGAGCATAGAGCTAGCCAGTGACGTCACAGACATCACGTGCCTTGAACGGAGCGTTTTAATGGGATTTCATTTTATTTGTATTTCATTTCTGTTTTTATAAAAGTATACCGAAATTCAAGAGGAAAAAAATTACGTTATGAGTATAAAATGACATAAATAATCATTTAAGACAATTTCCAGAAAACAGTCAAATACCTTATTCTGTATTAACAAATAAGGGGACAGAGTTTCTGCCAGTGATCATATCCAGGAAGTGAAGTGTACAATACAAATGACAGACACGCCGAAAAATGAACGGGCCATACTTCCTAGCTTTCAGAACTAATAGTTCCTTCATTATATAAAGCACAAAGAACAGGTCAGGGAAAGTTAAAAAGGATGAGCAAGCCACTCTGACCCCAGGATGGGAGAGACTCACCTGTAGTGGGAACAATTGCTGTGGGGTCATTCCATGTCAATTCAACCAATTTGAGAAAATGTTCCAGCTGATAGTCTCAGATTTGGCTGAAATTTAGCACGCCAATGCTACCAAGTGTGGAACACTCATGTACAAAATTTTAAGTTCCCCTGCCAATTAGTTCCAGAATTATGGCTTGTGAAAGAAGGTGGCATGACCCGGAAATTGCAACCCATCTAGCAATCTATCTTCAGACCCAACTTCAGGTCTTAATAACTTTGGAACTATTCCACACAGTCCAGTGAAATTTTTACAACCCAGTAACATCCACTTAGAGAACACACTCAATGAATCAAAACACCAACAACATATTTCTGAGGGAAAATAAAAAATTCCAAAATATGATTAAAAAAATGCAATACGTTAAAAGGTACATATTGTAGGTACCCTCTATGCCAAATATAATTCACTCAAAAAGGGTATAAATTTTTTGTGGTAAGTTTAATGTGGCCTAAACACACACAGAACTCATCTTGCCCATATCAGTCACACCAACAAGAGTTACATGCACACGAAAATACAAAAATTTGAAAAATTACCTGAAAAACATGGATTTTCTAGGTGTGGTAGCACAAAAGGGACAAGTGATATCGAAGCCAAATTTAAAACACTGCAGAAGTAGACCATAATATAATATGTGGCAAAATTTCAACTTGTTATTGCAAGGCATTTGTGTAAAATAAAAGTTGACAGAGATGTATTTGGTTACGTTGCTTTTAATACGATTTAGCAAGTAATAGTGATGATGCAGGCAGCTTGTTTCAGACAAAGCTGCAGCAACTGTTGGGAACCATTAGGCAACAGAAAGTTAAACAATGGTAGTCTTCAGGGACAGAATGAGTCATTGTTAGGCAGGAACAACAAAGGAAACAAGCAACAATTACAGGTCACTCATGTTTTTAAGATTCTAGTTCAGACTGGTCAGTACTGTTGTGGAAAGTCAGTATGGAGGCAGAAGAGTGTACTAGTGGTGCTTTTGTTCAAACAAGCTGCAGTATTGGTAGAGCACAAGCATCTGAATGTCATAAAATAAAATATGGAACAAAATGTGGCATTAGCTTTGTACTGTATAATCTGGATGAATCGGACCAAGATTTGTTACTATGGAGATCCGGGATACACCCTGTGGGCACAAGAAGTACAGTTCCAGGAAACTTTAGTGTTTGTTATCATCATATGAAAGTGTTTCTGGATAAGTATTCTTTCCTACAAAGAAGTTGTTTTGATCCATTTCGGATTCATAAGACGACAGTGAAGTGTAGCCGCAGAGAAATTGATATAAAATCAGTATTGAAAGTGAATCAGTGCATGGGACTTAACATGAAACCAGGACAAAAGTTATGTTCCAGGTGTGTTACACTGCTAAAAAATGAAGAATATTCTGATAATTTACATGATAGCGATGAAGAGTATCAGCCACCTACAACCACAGCGGATAAGCAATTAAATACTTCAGCGACTGCTCTTGGTTTGTCTCCCCTTAAGACACACAAAGTTGGGAAAAGAGACAGGTCCAGCTATGGTAGAAAACCACAAGAAGCTCAAATGGAATTAAAACACAAAATAGCTGACACACTAATGGTGGAAGAGGAAGAACTATCTGCTCCAAAGGAACAGAAATCATGCCAGAAATGCTCTGATTTGGACAAAATTGTGCATGATTTGAAAGAAAAATGTGCCATATCTACACACCAGAAAAAAGTAGCTATTCTTACCCTTGCAACTGCCAGCTGGTCTATTGACTACACTGCAAAGGAATTGTATGTTTCTACATATATGGTAAACCAAGCTAGGAAACTAAAAGCAACACAAGGAGTGTTTCCACAACTTCAGCAGGCTCAGGGTAAGCAATTGAGTTCAGAAATAAAGGTGCTAGTGTTGGAGTTTTATGAAAATAATGACTACAGCCAAATAATGCCTGGAAAAAAAGACTATGTAATGGTGAAAATGGGAAATGTATGTGTACAGATGCAAAAAAGACTGTTCCTATGCGACATATCAGAACTAAATGTAGAATTCAAGGAAAAGTATCCCAATACCAAAGTAGGTTTATCATCTTTTTCCAATCTTCGGCCAAAATGGGTTTTGCTTGTAAGTGCAAGGGGCACACACAATGTTTTTGTATGTGAGACCCATCAAAATGCTAAGCTGATGTTTGCTGCTATAAAGGACTCTGGTCTGGATTACAAAGGTGCAATGAAGCTGCTAGTGTGTGACATCAGTTCCTACCAGTGCATGATATACAGGTGTGAAAAGTGTCCTGGTAAGGCAAATCGTGCAGAACACATGAATAAGAAACTGTATGGTCAACTCTTTATGGATGACGATGAACTTGTTTCTTATAAACAATGGACACACATGGATCGCACAAGTCTTGAAACAAAGCAAAGTACAGTGGAAGATTTTGTTGAAATGTATTGTCAAAAAACGGACAAACTGACCACACACAGCTTCACAGCAACAGCACAATTGGCTTATCTCCAGTTTTGTAAGGATAATTTGAAACAAGATGAAATTATAGTAATACTAGACTTTTCTGAAAATTATGCATTTACAGTTAAAGATGCCATCCAAGGATATCATTGGGACAACAGTCAAGCAACTCTCCAGCCATTTGCGATATACTATAGAGGTGGATCAGGTGATGCGTCTGTCATGAACCTGTCCGTTTTTAGTGACTGTTTAATTCATGATGCCATTGCAATTCATGCCCACATTCGCACTGTCTTGGCATATGTGTAAAACAAGCTGCCTCACATATATTTTGCAAAATACTTCAGTGATGGGGCAGCTATTCAGTATAAAAACTGTAAACATCTCAAAAATTTATGCATGCATTACCATGACTTTCAGTTCACGCAGAATGGAATTTTTTTGCAACAAGTCATGGTAAAAATGTACGTGATGGTATTGGTGCTACCATTAACCGCATGGCATCATGAGCTAGTCTGCAGCACCCTACAGAAGGTCACATTCTAACACCTCTTCGATTATTTACCTGGGTACAGAAAAATATCTCTGGCATACAACCATTCTATGTTTCGAAAGATGGGGTGAAATCAGTCTAAGCATTGCTAACAAGCAGACTAGAACACGTTAAAACTGTTGGAGGCACAAGGAGCCATCATCACTTCTCTCTAGCGGACTCCGACGACGTGCAGATGAGCAGACTGTGCGATTATAACTATAGGTTCATACACAACATGTGTCTTCATAGTGTGTCTAACTCAGGATTCAGAAGCAAAAGCAGCAACATACAACCAGGTTGCTATGTTACTGCTGTTTATGATGACAAATGGTACTTAGGATGTGTTGCAGAGTGCTGTGAAGCAGATGGTAATGTATTTGTGAACTTCATGGCACCAGCAGGACCAGCAAGATCATTTGATTGGCCACATTTGGCAGACAAGTGTTGGATTCCTTTTGAACATATTCTTATGACAGTTCCAGTTCCCACCACAGTGTCAGGAAGACAGTACAATTTGCCACTCAATGTACAGAGTACAGTAGCTAAAGTGTGGGAGAACTTCTGTTCGAAGCACAATCGACTGGTTTTTAACAGTTAAGGTGCAGTAAACATTAATGATAGGTTGCGTTAATCTGTCTGTATGTTCTTGCTTAGTGATTAAACAGTTGTGGGAGAGGATAAGAAAAGGCAGAGCAGTTTATGATAAGTTTTTACAAAATTGTGTTGTGGAACAATGGCCACGTCACGAAATACATCTGTCAACTTCCATTGTACACAAATGTCTTGCAATAACATGCTGAAATTTTGAGATATGTATCATTATGGTCTACTTATGCAGTGTGTGAAATTTGGCTTGGATACCACTTGTCCCTTTTGTGCTACCACTCTTCGAAAATCCATGTTTTTTGGGTAATTTTTCAAATTTTTGTATTTTTGTGTGCATGTAACTCAGTTTTTGTGACTGATATGAGCATGATGAGTTCTGTGTGTGTTTAGGCCAAATTAAGCTTACCACAAAAAATTTTATACCATTTTTGAGTGAATTATATTTGGCATATAGGGCACCTACAATATGTACCTTTTAACGTATTACATTTTTTAATCACATTTTGGAATTTTTTATTTTCCCTCAGAAATATGTTGTTGGTGTTTTGATTCATGGAGTGTGTTCTCTAAATGGATGTTATTGGGTTGTAAAAATTTTACTGGACTGTGTGGAATAGTTCCAAAGTTATTAAGACCTGAAGTTGGGTCTGAAGATAGATTGCCAGATGCGGGTTGCAATTTCCGGGTCACACCACCTCCTTTCACAGCTCATAATTCTGAAACTAATTGGCAGGGGAAACTAATACTTTGTACACGAGTGTTCCACACATGGTAGAATTAGTGTACTGAATTTCAGTCAAATCTGAGACTATGAGCTGGAGCCCCAGGTTGGAATGACCCAGTGGTAAGGATAGTGGTTTGGGTGTGTCACTTGTTTTCGCAAGGATGTCTCTTAATGGCTTGGAATGTTGCCCCTTCAAGATAAGTACTAGCTGTTTATTCTACCTCCTTGTAATGAAACATACTTCCAATACGAGGAAGAGAAATAAACTGAAACACAACAGAAAGGACACAATGATGTCGGTGACCCTCAAATACACTACTCTGCAAAACTCTATGACAAGATAGATAAAGTAACATGATATATTAAAAACTTGGTGCAAATGAATAGAAAGTACAGAAGCACATTGCTAGAGCTCTCCCAGTCATGTACAGGAAGTTGGAAGTTGGACGTACAGCATCAGTCAATCACTGATCAACCACAATGCACTATAGTAGTGTCCTTCACTACAGCAAGGCCCGCAGACATCTGGATGACTTCACACAGGGAAGAATCATAAGTAAGCTGGAAGACGGACGAAATGCGACGAGCTTAGCCCGGGAGTTTGGTAATGTCACAGCATTATTTCACTTGCGTGGGGAGCATTCCGAAACACGTGCACTTCTGCCCAAAGGAGAGGAGGTGGTCGACCACTGTTAACTACGGTGGCAGATGACCACTACATTGTGCAACAAGCAAGGAGGGGCCCATGTCAAACGTGAATGCAATTGCAACCACATTTAACAGGACTAGAAGACAAGTCAAGTCACACTCTACAATGACACGGTGACTTGCCTGATGACTGGTACACCATGTTCCATTGATGCCCGCACACTGGCATTATAATGGTAGTGGAGTATAGGGACTGGGCCGATGAGGAGTCATGTGCTCTTCTCAGATGACAGGATATTCAGTCCCTCATATGGCGAGAGGTGGGAACATATGAGGGCTATTCAGAAAGTAGGAAACGTATCCGTCTGACACCGCTAGGTGCGCACTGATCGCATATATTTTGGTTTGTGCGTGCTCGGCAGCTCAGTCGGCATCCCTCCGTGACAGGGGGAACGTCTCTGCACATCTGGTTTTTTCGATATTCAAATTTGAAATGTACGCTGCAATAAAAAATCCTTCCAGTTGCGAGGTGCAGTCTGTGGTACAGTTTTTGTTGGCAAAAAACCTAAAACCTATAGAAATTTATCGTGAACAGTGCGAAGTGTACGGAAACAACTTAATGAGTGAATGTTCCATCCAGAAATGGTGTATTCGGTTTAAAAATGGCCGAACCAACATTCGCGATGAAGAGGAGAGTGGACACCCAAGCATTGTGACTGACGATAAAGTTGATGAAACAATTCATGAAAATCATCACTTCACAATAACGGAGCTTTCTGCTTTCTTTTCCATAAGTTTCAAAGACTTTGTTGTTTGAAATTGTCACTCAAAAGCTAGGCTACCTCAAATTTTGTGCATGATAAGTGCCCAAAATGCATACAAAGCACCATAAAGAACAGCGAATGGGGGCAACGTTTACATTTCTGGAGGCCTACCACAAACATGGTGATTAATTACTGGATGGAATCTTAACAGGTGATGAGATTTGGGTAAAACACATCAATTGTGAGACAACAGTCCATGGAGTGGGAGCACACAAGGTCCCCCCAAAAACCAAGAAAATGTTTGCAAACCTTGTCAGCTAGAAGTTGATGGCGACAGTGTTTTGGGATAGGCAAGGTGTGCTTCTTACTGATTTTTCTCAAATGTGGAGCAACCATAAATTCTGCCCGGTACTGTCAAATTTTGCACAGCCTTAAAAGAACAGTTCAAAACAAACCCTGAGGAAAGCTGACGTCCAAAATTTTGTTTTTGCACGACAATGCCCGAGCTCACATGGCAAACCACACCAAGGAACTCCCTAATTCATTCACATTGGAAATTTTCCCTCACCCACCCTAGAAACCCGATTTTGCACCAAGCGACTTCCACTTGTTTCCCAAGATGAAGAACTGGCTTGCAACGCAGTGCTTTGATGATAATGTGGAATTCCAGGTGGGTGTGACTCACTGGCTGAAGTCTCATGTGGCAGAATTGTATGACGCAGGTCTTTCAAAGCTTGTCCACCACTATGATAAGTGCCTCAATGTGTTTGGTGACTATGAGGAAAATTAGTAGGTCAGTCACTCTTTCAGATGTATATAATAAATTGTATTTCTTGTACTTAGTTTTTTTTTCTTGCCAAAACATTCCCTACTTTCTGAATAACCCTCGTATAATGAATCCAGGAACATTGTCAAACATGGTCATTTTGGTGGTCCACGTGTTATGGTGTTGGGTGGCATACTACTGCATGTACATACTGACCTGCAAATGTTTGAACTGCAGTACACTCACTGGCAACTTAAATGTGCCACTGTACACTTTTTCCCATGTGCATCTTTTTAGGAGCCACTCAGGCCCGACTACGTTTGTGGACGGCAGTGCATGACAACACGGAATGGTGCACATGGAGGAGCTCTTGGAACGAGAGGATATTTGGTGAAGGGACTGGCCTGTCGATTTGCCCAACTTAAATCCCACTGAGTATGTGTGGGATGCACTGGGAGATGTATTGCAGCAAGTTCACACGCATCCACGACTATCCACGAGTTGCCAACTGCTATGGCAGAGGTATGGGATCCCCTACCATAAGGATTCCTTACCACCCTTGTGGCCAACATGGGATCACATTGCAGAGCATGCATTGCTGTCCATGGTAATCACATACCCTATTACAAACCTTGTCCTGCCTTTTGTAATGACCAGGGGACCATCATAAGTCACACTGATTTCAGTGTAATTATTGTCTTTGAATAAAAGCATCATTTTTTTTCATCTCATTGTTTTCTTTCTGCGGCCTCCTGTACTATTAAGTAGCAGTTCTTTCTAGATATGGTCCAAATTTCATCAGGCTATGATCCTTGGAAATGACACACAAAGCAAAAGTTACTTTTTTCCTTAAGTTTTGCACATTAGTCTGTATCGATAGTGTCGTTACAGTATCAGTTACAGCATCCGCATTTAGATTTCAAACACATACTGCAGCGCTATAATATGAATGAGTATAGTTAAAGAGTCTTACAACTAAGTGTCTATTACTCACCAGATATGGCACTACAAGGTCCCTATGATTCCTGAGCAGAAAATCCAGCACCTTGGGACGAGGCAGCTGCTCAACTTCATGCAAATCATCTGTGAATATCCGCAGGCCTTCCTCAGGACTTCTCTCCAGCACCCAGCCGGCAAAATCGAAGATCAGATTTATGTGATCCTTGCCTGTGAATTATTTTGAAAGACATGCTATAATGTTCATGATCCACAGTTGTCTTGAAGTTAACAATGAACTATTATCCATAATGTGGTGAACTTGTTTGTGCTATTAACTGGCTTACATCTAAAGTTTTCTGTACCTTGGATATATAATCTCCAGGCATAATCTGATTAGACAGAAGATTACCAAACGAGCGCAAAAGGGTGCCAAAATTCTACTACAAATAACAGCCCATTATGAGATGACACAATTCCCAAAAAAGCAAAATCAGGGATATTCAAGAGTTACTTTGTACTAATATCGGCCTATGATGTTAGCATGCACCCTCACAAAGAAAAAGTCGATGAGACTCCAAGCATAAGAAATGAAAGTCCTTAAATCCACCATCCAGAAGACCAAAATGGTAAGGTATGGAAGAAACCTAGAATCAAGACACCGCTTATAGAGTGAATTAGCACAACCAGAGTATGGTGATATGGGCATGCAATGAGAGTGGAGCCTGCACGAGTGTCTCAAATAAATTTTGAAAGAGAGGTGGAAGGAAAACTTTCTGTAAAAAGACCCAAAACCCATCAGATGGCTACAATCTAGGATGACCTTGCTGCCAGGGAAAGGACAATGGGTGATGACAGGTTGTATGTGGACAGAAGGAATCATAATGATTTCTGAGGGTAGCACTCTTGGTATTTATTTGGGGCTTTAAACAAAAATTCATTTTTGTAGAATGAGTCTTTCACTTTGCAGCACACTGTGTACTGTTGTGAAACTACCAGGCAGATTAAACTGTGCGCCTAATCAAAATTTGAGACCAGAACCTTGCATTTTGTGGGCAATGCCCTTATCTACAGAGTTATCATGAGAAGGCTCATGACATGATGAAAAGTTAAAGCTGTGAAAGTACCGAGATGTCGTTGCCATCACAGCATGAACAGTTGGCTCAGCATGGGTTGCTGCTCTTGCATCAAATTTGGTGAAATTTTATGTGAGGGTCATATTGGTCAACTCTTCATCACTACACCTATTCATACTGCTGTGTATCGATGTCCATGTACAAGAAAAACAAATCAAGAGAACTGAGCAGAACAGAGTGCAAGATTCGGGGGCGAACAGTACACGTGCACTTACAGTGTCAGTAGCTTTTCCAGCACGGTGAACAATAGGAAGTGACCACAATGAATCATTAGTTGCATCATTAGACAAGACAACAGAACCAACGAGATAATAGCATTACATAGACACCCTTATGATGTCAAGTGTGCAGAATTATGTGGTGAGGTAATGGAATTTATCGTGCAGAATGCTACCACATAAAAGAGAATATTTTGTAAAATTTAATCTGTACTCTTAGGTTCCAGTCTACCCATCACCTTAAAAATGCGACATTGTGAAATATCCCACACAGTTTTCGACACGATCATCACGCTGCAATACAGATGAGTCGCCAGTTTCCTTCCAGTCACATTCACTGGCTTGCCAACTCACAACGTACCTATAATGCTAATATATGAAATGATGTTCTAAGAAATCCTTTCATATTCCAAGGAACATACAATGGAAGAAATAAACACAAAAACCAGAAACCAACTTTATAATCCATAATAGTACACTAAAAGTCAATCTCATGCTATGTCGAAAACAAAAGTGATGAATTTGTATTTTCCACCAAAACAAGTCATAAGGTTCAGTGATTTTCAATGGCTATCGTACACTGTCACCCAATTAGCTATGACCAACACAAATGAATTGCCAATGGCGGCAGACAGTGAAAGAGATGCTGTCATTGTAGTCCCTGAAGGGCTACTCTGCAGCAGGAAGCAGGAAGTTTTAGAGAACACCAAATTACATTAGAATTAGTGTAGCGCCAGTTAATACAAATCAGATTAAATGAGTTGTCAATGAGAAACAGAGAACAAATGAAATTGCGATGAAGTGCAGGACACAGAAAGTCATCTAAAATGTCCCAACCACACCACAAGATGTACCCTTGATGACATATGGCTTGCCAAAAATAAAGCACTGAACATGGCCTGATATTGAGCTAAAAACTTTAAAAGAAATTTCCAGGTATGTAAAAGTAAGTAAGGTTCCAGTTTCACAAACAAGACACAGCAATTACCATCAACATTTGCACAGACACACTAAGTGCAATACAGATACAAAGAAAAACAGCGATTAGAAATGATGCACAATGCAATTACTCTCTCACGAGCTGCAGGACAGCATGAATACCTTATATCAAAATACCCAGAAAATATCTTTCAACAAAATCCTAAATTTTATAGGTAGAGTTTGGGTTTGCCCTGTATGTAGTGTATAGCTTTTAATTTTGTTAAATAGTGTCTAGGGCATTTGAAATTTCCATTGTGTCCTTTCTTTTGTTTTACAAATCATTTATTTACATACTTCAATATATACCCCCCCCCCCCCCCCCCCCCCTCTCTCTCTCTCTCTCTCTCTCTCTCTCTCTCTCTCTCTCTCTCTCTCTCTCCCCCCCCCCCCTCTATCTATCTATCTATCTTTCTCTCGCCCTCCCCCCTCTCTCTCTTTGAATGGAGCAGTACTGACAACGATGGTGAGAGTCCGGCTTGGCCCTTTAACTCACCGAGGTGCTGTAGGTACTGGATGGTGCGCTCATGTCCATACAGGGCTGAGTCTACTTGGTCGGCCTGCTTCTGCAGCAGTTCCAGTGCCTTTCGGTGCAGGCCCTTGGTCTGGTACAGTATCACCAGCTCACTGTACTTTTGGTGTCTCCGCAGGGTCTTCTCTGTCTCCACCAAGTGACACTGGTTCAGCCTCAGCAGGGGAGCCACCAAGGCGTCGTTTGTCTGCAATAGTTGTCATAATCTTCGCATAACGGTGAACAAGTCTACGAATACTATACTGATATGATAATAGAAAATGCTGAGAGAGTTCAATTAATGGCATGAGAATGAGAAAAGACAGTCACTCAGTATGTTGAGAAAGTGGTAAGCAGAAAAACTGCACATAAACAAGGCACTGGACAATACGGTTCAGCTTTGAGACTTGTGTCCTTTGTTTGCGCCAGAATGTACTGTTACATTCAATGGGGACAGAGACAACAGGGATAAGAGGGGCATGATGAAAAAGGAGAAAGAAAAAGAAAAAAATAACACCAAGAGAAGAGGGAGAGAGGGAGAGAGAGAGAGAGAGAGAGAGAGAGAGAGAGAGAGAGAGAGAGACTGGGAGGGGGGGGGGGGGGGGGAGGCATCGAAGAAAACGAGAAGAGGGGTGGGGAGAGGGGGGGGGGGAACAAGATTCTCTCGAAGAATAAGGACTGATTCCGAAAATATCACTCTAATGCAGTCATAACACTGGTACAAAGCACCCTCCACCATGCGCTGTACAGTAACTGTACTGTAACTTCTAAAAAAATTTTATGTAGTCTTCAGTTGGACAACAGTGGTGATAAAGGACAAATTAAATGAGAGAATCCAATGTGAAATAGCATAAATTATATAACAAAATTTTAACATTCTCAGAATGAGAGCTGTAAGGATGCAGATATACAGGGAGTCCACACGAAACCACCTCCACTTGTGGTTTGCAGCATCATATAAAACAATTCAAAAAGTTCTCTGAAAATTTCTTCCAATCAGCTCCTTTTTGTTTTGTTTCAGATATTAAATAATTACCAGAAATGACTGCACTTCAAAAGTGACCTTAATATGTAGTGTGGTATGTAGAAACCAAATAACCTATTGCTCTCCACAGAAATTTCTGATATGAATTTCAAAGGGACCTGCCAGACACTAAGAAGATTAAGATGTGGTACAACAAATTGCTAGCTGATGAGAACATCAACAGATAGTCAGATTCTGGTGGAAAACGCACATGTGATGAAAAGTTAAGAGATCAGAGGGATCTTCCAAAGAAACCCATCAAAGTCAGTTTGTCAAGCATCGAGAGAGCTAAACATCATTTGGTCAACAGTACAGGTGCTACATAAACAACTTTGCTTGCAGGCTCACAAAGTACAAACTGTGCAACTGTGGATGCAATGGCCTTCTTCACGCCAGATGTGCTTGTGTGCACATGGGTTGAGGTAGGGTATCATCTAGACATCTTATGATTTACAAAACGAGTCTATGTAGAAGTGTATTAATTTCTCTCTACAAAAATTTTAAGTTACTTTACACGATACTGCAAACTGCAAGTATTTAAGTCTCATATTGGTTTTTAATTGCATTTGGAAATCAGGTTGGTTTCATCTAAATGCACAAAGCACAAGGGAGCAAGGAAAAATACTTGAGGCGAGTAAAAGAAAAATAAGGTGACTGGAGACAGACACAGGTTGGAGACTACATGGAAAGAATTCTACATCTACATCTACATTTATACTCTGCAAGCCACCCAACAGTGTGTGGCGGAGGGCACTTTACGTGCCACTGTCATTACCTCCCTTTTCTGTTCCAGTCGCGTGTGGTTCGCGGGAAGAACGACTGTCTGAAAGCCTCCGTGCGCGCTCTAATCTCTCTAATTTTACATTCGTGATCTCCTCGGGAGGTATAAGTAGGGGGAAGCAATATATTCGATACCTCATCCAGAAACGCACCCTCTCGAAACCTGGCGAGCAAGCTACACTGCGATGCAGAGCGCCTCTCTTGCAGAGTCTGCCACTTGAGTTTGCTAAACATCTCTGTAATGCTATCACGGTTACCAAATAACCCTGTGACGAAACGCGCCGCTCTTCTTTGGATCTTCTCTATCTCCTCTGTCAACCCGATCTTGTATGGATCCCACACTGATGAGCAATACTCAAGCATAGGTCAAACGAGTGTTTTGTAAGCCACCTCCTTTGTTGATGGACTACATTTTCTAAGGACTCTCCCAATGAATCTCAACCTGGTACCCGCCTTACCAACAATTAATTTTATATGATCATTCCACTTCAAATCGTTCCGCACGCATACTCCCAGATATTTTACAGAAGTAACTGCTACCAGTGTGTGTTCCGCTATCATATAATCATACAATAAAGGATCCTTCTTTCTATGTATTCGCAATACATTACATTTGTCTATGTTAAGGGTCAGTTGCCACTCCCTGCACCAAGTGCCTACCCGCTGCAGATCTTCTTGCATTTCGCTACAATTTTCTAATGCAGCAACTTCTCTGTATACTACAGCATCATCCGCGAAAAGCCGCATGGAACTTCCGACACTATCTACTAGGTCATTTATATATATTGTGAAAAGCAATGGTCCCATAACACTCCCCTGTGGCACGTCAGAGGTTACTTTAATGTCTGTAGACGTCTCTCCATTGATAACAACATGCTGTGTTCTGTTTGCTAAAAACTCTTCAATCCAGCCACACAGCTGGTCTGATATTCCGTAGGCTCTTACTTTGTTTATCAGGCGACAGTGCGGAACTGTATTAAACGCCTTCCGGAAGTCAAGGAAAATAGCATCTACCTGGGAGCCTGTATCTAATATTTCCTGGGCCTCGTGAACAAATAAAGCGAGTTGGGTCTCTCACGATCGCTATTTCCGGAATCCATGTTGATTCCTACAGAGTAGATTCCGGGTTTCCAAAAACGACATGTACGCGAGCAAAAAACATTTTTCTAAAATTCTACAACAGATCGACTTCAGAGATATTGGTCTATAGTTTTGCACATCTGCTCGACGACCCTTCTTGAAGACTGGGACTACCTGTGCTCTTTTCCAATCATTTGGAACCTTCCGTTCCTCTAGAGACTTGCGGTACACAGCTGTTAGAAGGGGGCAAGTTCTTTCGCGTACTCTGTGTAGAATCGAATTGGTATCCCGTCAGGTCCAGTGGACTTTCCTCTGTTGAGTGATTCCAGTTGCTTTTCTATGCCTTGGACACTTATTTCGATGTCAGCCATTTTTTCGTTTGTGCGAGGATTTATAGAAGGAACTGCAGTGCAGCCTTCCTCTGTGAAACAGCTTTGGAAAAAGGTGTTTAGTATTTCAGCTTTACACGTGTCATCCTCTGTTTCAATGCCATCATCATCCCGGAGTGTCTGGATATGCTGTTTCGATCCACTTACTGATTTAACGTAAGACCAGAACTTCCTAGGATTTTCTGTCAAGTCGGTACATAGAATTTTACTTTCGAATTCACTGAACGCTTCACGCATAGCCCTCCTTACACTAACTTTGACATCGTTTAGCCTCTGTTTGTCTGAGAGGTTTTGACTGCGTTTACACTTGGAGTGAAGCTCTCTTTGCTTTCGCAGTAGTTTCCTAACTTTGTTATTGAACCACGGTGGGTTTTTCCCATCCCTCACAGTTTTACTCGGCATGTACCTGTCTAAAACGCATTCTACGATTGCCTTGAACTTTTTCCATAAACACTCAACATTGTCAGTGTCAGAACAGAAATTTTCGTTTTGATCTGTTAGGTAGTCTGAAATCTGCCTTCTATTACTCTTGCTAAACAGATAAACCTTCCTCCCTTTTTTTACATTCCTATTAACTTCCATATTCAGGAATGCTGCAACAGCCTTATGATCACTGATTCCCTGTTCTGTACATACAGAGTCGAAAAGTTCGGGCCTGTTTATTACCAGTAGGTCCAAGATGTTATCTCCACGAGTTGGTTCTCTGTTTAATTGCTCGAGGTAATTTTCGGATAGTGCACTCAGTATAATGTCACTCGAAGCTCTGTCCCTACCACCTGTCCTAAACATCTGAGTGTCCCAGTCTATATCTGGTAAATTGAAATCTCCACCTAAGACTATAACATGCTGAGAAAATTTATGTGAAATGTATTCCAAATTTTCTCTCAGTTGTTCTGCCACTAATGCTGCTGAGTTGGGAGGTCAGTAAAAGGAGCCAACTATTAACCTAGCTCGGTTGTTGAGTGTAACCTCCACCCATAATAATTCACAGGAACTATCCACTTCTACTTCACTACAAGATAAACTACTACTAACAGCGACAAACATGCCACCACCGGTCGCATGCAATCTATCCTTTCTAAACACCGTCTGTGCCTTTGTAAAAATTTCGGCAGAATTTATCTCTGGCTTCAGCCAGCTTTCTGTACCTATAACGATTTCAGCTTCGGTGCTTTCTATCAGTGCTTGAAGTTCCGGTACTTTACCAATGCAGCTTCGACAGTTGACAATTACAATAGCGATTGCTGCTTGGTCCCCGCATGTCCTGACTTTGCCCCGCACCCTTTGAGACTGCCGCCCTTTCTGCCCATCTAACCTAAAAAACTGCCCAGTCCACGCCACACAACCCCTGCTACCCGTGTAGCCGCTTGCTGCGTGTGGTGGACCCCTGACCTATCCAGCGGAACCCGAAACCCCACCACCCTATGGCGCAAGTCGAGGAATCTGCAGCCCACACGGTCGCAGAACCGTCTCAGCCTCTGATTCAGACCCTCCACTCGGCTCTGTACCAAAGCTCTGCAGTCAGTCCTGTCGACGATGCTGCAGATGGTGAGCTCTGCTTTCATCTCGCTAGCGAGACTGGCAGTCTTCACCAAATCAGATAGCCGCTGGAAGCCAGAAAGGACTTCCTCCGATCCATAGCGACACACATCACTGGTGCTGACATGAGCGACCACCTGCAGATGGGTGCACCCTGTACCCTTCATGGCATCCGGAAGGACCCTTTCCACATCTGGAATGACTGCACATGGAGTGCACATTGGTTTTCTTCCCCTCTCTTGCTGCCATATCGCTAAGGGGCCCCATTACGCGCCCGACGTTGGAGCTCCCAACTACCAGTAAGCCCACCCTCTGCAACCGCCCGGATCTTGCAGACTGAGGGGCAACCTCTGGAACAGGACAAGCAGCCACGTCTGGCCGAAGATCAGTATCAGCCTGAGACAGAGCCTGAAACCGGTTCGTCAGACAAACTGGAGAGGCCTTCCATTCAGCCCTCCGGAATGTCTTTCGCCCCCTGCCACACCTCAAGACGACCTCCCACTCTACCACAGGTGTGGGATCAGCCTCAATGTGGGCAGTATCCCTGGCAGCCACAGTCGTAGTCCAATCGGGGGATGTGTGGGACGAGCTGGCCGTCCCCGACAAACCCCCATCCTGACCCCCACAGTGATGCCCATTGACAACAGCCTCAAGCTGTGTGACCGAAGCCAACACTGCCTGAAACTGGGAGCGAAGGGAACGTCATAATTCAAAATTCAAAAAGTATAAAGCTATAAGTAGCGGCTATCTTCTTTTTAAATTAATGTTCAATTACCTGAAGGTAACATTTCAGCAGAGTTGTGTCTATGATTTGCAGCAGCTGTTGTGTGGACTTGTTCATGTTGCTTCCCTCTGCCACTACATTGTCACTGTTCCTTATGTTATAATTGTTGTTATTATTCACATTGTTACCCATGGCTTTGTTTTGGACAGTGTTGCCAGCCATCAATTTAAGACGGACCTGTCAACATTTTTTGCATCTTGTAAATATGGTGATGGCACTATAGTTTTAAATTAAATTACAATACATTTTGAGGATGTCAGATAAACAGCACACACCTCGATGTATTTCTTGAAATTTTCCCTTCATAAATAGTATTCCATGAATTTTCAGGACTACAAGCAGATTACTTCAACTTCTTGCCACGATGCTTCGGCTGACAACCATTCGGCCACCTTCAGGTGAGTGTCTTTCACTGGAGATTGCTAGTTCACATCACTAACTTTATACCAAACATTGGTGCGGATACACACACGCAAAGGCAGCTGCTACATGAGTGACCTTTGTCAATTCTTGTGCCCTCGTCAAATATTGCTCCATCTACAACATGCAGGCATATGCATAAAAGTGATGCTAAATGTGCGCTCTCTGTTAGAATGCGCACTCATGGAGTTAAAATCCAGCTGTCATAATTATTTAAATTAACTGTTACTGACCGTGTTGTTGGTCATAAAATTTTTCTTTCTGAAGAAATTAAAGAAATCACCAGGTCTCACGCCTTATCCAGTTGAAAGCCGCTATCACGATTAATAGGATCTTCCGCCAAACGTATTTCTATTGATTCCTTAATGACTGAATCCCAAAAGGATCTCGTCAATGCCAAGATTTCTGTGGCAGAATAATCCATGGAGCTTCCTGTGAAGATACAATGCTTGGCGATCGCTGACTTACTGGGCTGTGAAAGGTGAGTGTGGTGATCGTGCTCAATGCATCTTTAATGCACTGTGTGCATTGTCTGACCAATGTAGGCTTTGCCACACTGGCAGAGTACTCCGGAATCTACAGAATATCTAACCTGTGTGGCAAAGCCCACGCTGGCCAGACAATGTGCATAGTGCTTGAAACACGTGTTGAACATGATCACCACACTCGCCTTTTGCAGCCCAGTAAGTCAGCCATAGACAAGCATTGTATCTCCACAAGACATCATGTAGTATACTGCCACAGATATCTTAGCCTCGACAAGATCCTTCTGGGACTGAGTTATGAAGGAATCAGTAGAAATACGTTTGGCAGAAGATCTTATTAATCGTGATGGCAACTTTCAACTGGATTAGGCATGGGACCTTATGATTTCTTTGATTTCTTCAGAAAGAAAATATTTCATGACCAATGACACGTCTAGTGACAGTTAATTAAATTAATTCTGAAATCTGAATTTTAAGTCCACAGTTTTAATCACCCCAAATCTGGGAATTTGTAAAAAAAAAAAAGCACCTTTTAAATTTTTACTGCTAGTATGTATAATTTAAAAATTAAAGTAAGGGACAGAATGATACTCCTGATACTAAATGTTAGGAAATGTTTACACTTTATCATTTGTTGCCTTTACGATTAAGAATGAAAGGAAAGGAGAGAGAAGCTAGCTTTTCAACTATGGGCACACATTGCTGACAGTCACTTATCATTTATAGTGTCCTATTTCTTTTTACGAGTTGTACTCCCCCCCCCCCCTCCCCCCTCTCACATTCACAGAGACACTGTATTCAACAGCTGTGTAGTGGTAAGGCAGTACAAAAAACACTGTCCTTAGGTCATCGCTTTTTAACGTAATACATTTTATAATCTGGGTCACATCTCTAAATATTATTGTAGAATGGTTATTGATAATAAAATTATTACTGAATGTATTAAACAGTTGGCATGTGTTTTTTTATGATAACTGTGTTCTTAAACTGTTTTCAGTGGGGGGGGAATCAGTTGTAGTGACATATGAGTCAGACTATAGTTTTCTATTCTGCTCCTTTCTTTATCCACTTTCATATAACTGCACTGCTGTGAAGATAAAATCAGAACATTAATATAAAAAAGATTTAACAACAAGGACTCGATGCCCAAGACACTGAAATCGTTCAATTCTGATACTAGTCAATTCCTAGAGAATTGATGATTCTTGGAATCGTGGAATCAGAATCAGTAGTAAGCAAAAATATTACCTATGGACTAGCTACCGGTACTCAATGGAAACTATACTTTATTTCAAAAATTACTTTGAACTTCCCAAGAATTGGCCTCACTAA
Organism: Schistocerca americana; assembly: GCF_021461395.2. NCBI lineage: Eukaryota > Metazoa > Arthropoda > Insecta > Orthoptera > Acrididae > Schistocerca > Schistocerca americana. The sequence continues at coordinate 53,592,395 of NC_060127.1, forward strand.
AAATGTAAAAAGTTATGTTCATAGTCCAATTTGTTTTTCCTAATAACTTTCCTGAACCCTCAAGCAGCTTTTTCTACTTGATTACCCAACCACTGAAGAAGCAGTGTTGCAAAACACCTTTTCCAATACTAAATATCAGCTTAAATTTTTTATGGGCCCCACTTATAAATTAATCTTTAAAATTCAAAAATATCTGGACATTTATGAATTTTGGCCATTTGCCCAGGCATTTACTGTAGGCATTTGCCCCAACTTATAAATGTCCAGGCAATTTACATCACTAAGTATCACCATTACACATGTGCCTGCACACCATATATGGAGCAATATTTATAGAACACACGAAACTCAACAGAGGTCTCTCAAATAGCGGCTGCCTTTGCACATGTGTCTCCCCGCCAAGTTTTGGTATGAAGTTCGCAATATGAACTACTAATCTCCAGTGCTACACACTCACTTGAAGATGGCTGAATGGTTGTCAGCTGAAACATCATGACAGGAGGTTGACATAGTGCGCTGCAATCCTGAAACTTGATGAAACATTTATACAGCTTTCAACTAGTTAGAAACAACCCAGTTAAAAATTACACTGAAAGATAATGTAGTAACAGAAATGTAGTGTCAAAATGCATTTACTAAAACAGTTCAAATGGCTCTGAGCACTATGGGACTTAACATCTGAGGTCATCAGTCCCCTAGAACTTAGAACTACTTAAACCTAACTAACCTAAGGACATCACACACATCCATGGCCGACGCAGGATTCGAACCTGCGACTGTGGCAGTCGTGCGGTTCCAGACTGAAGTGCCTAGAGCCGCTCGGCCACCGTGGCCGGCTACTAAAATAATTAAACATGATACAACCAATATTTGCAAACTGTTAGTCTGAAACACTTTGTGATTTACCGTTAAAGATCTAATCATCAGTAAATTTAAGGTGTCAAATTAATATATTATATGGACATTTCTTCTATTTCATTATTCATTTTAAAGGTAGTCTATTTCAGTTTACACCAGATTACTCACTTGCATCTTCACATTAAATTAGGTAAGTCCCTATAGCTTTTTTGAAAATGGCAACTGACTTTCCTCTTGCTACTCGTTACAACAAGTACAAGGAAATACAAAACCATAATTTCTTTATGATATTTATTTGTATTATGAGCCAATTATCAGTTTATAAAGGAACCACCATGCAACAAATGACTACTATTGTTAAAGTGAAAGGACAGAAAAGAAGAAGAAGAAGAAGAAGAAGAAGAGGACGAATCTTTTTACCGAATATTAGTCATTTCCAATCTGAAAAGCACAATATTATGTACGTGCTTCAGGATTATGTTTGGAATAACTTAGGATGCAGTTGATGGGAACAATCATGTCAGTATACTGTGTAGAATTGTGTGTTAAGTTCTATACATCCTTAAGAAAAACACACTTCCTGAGTAACTAATACATTAATACTAAACCCTGAAAAAACCAACACTGGATAAGTATTTAGCTGGTGTTGAGAATTAATGTAGCAAAAAAAAAGCAGTGCGTTGGTGCGGCATGTTCAAAGATTGACTAAGCTGCCTTTCACTTATAACTAAGCTTTTCTACCAAGTAGTAACAGATGAATCAATTAATGAATTAACATGATTCTAATATAGTTCTAGCATTTCACCAGTAAACACCTGATTCTTTCAAAGAATCAAACTCCTATGTCTAAAGCACCTTATGATACTTTAGACATGAGTTAATGTGTTACACAGATGATGTTAGGCATGCCAGTTAGAAAAAGTTTAGAAAAAAGTTGAAATTATGTTTAAATTTGTCTCAGGTCACTGAAGCCAATAAATGCTCTCACCATCAAACACTGGAAAAATATAGCATGGGTAATTTGTGCTCTATTTTAAGCAAAACCTACTTTTTCACACACATCAATGTTTATGTCATATCTCCTGAACTATGTGTAGTACAATGATATAATTTTGCAAGTACTTTCACTGAATAAGTGGATACTCTCTGCAAAAAGTATTGGGAATAGAAACAGTCAAAAAGAAGTAATAAATTAAAATATTATGTCGGATGAGACTGCTTTACTGCATGAACAGAGAAAACGTAATGTCTGACAAACTTTTTTTCCTTCATATTTTTGTAAGGATGAGAGGAAGAAAAAGTTTCATCAAGTTTAGAAATTGTGTGTACAGGTTGTTGGAAGTCACTAAGGGCACGTATTCTCAAATACTGGATGAATATAGCCTGGATATTTCCATGCCTCTGGGCAGTAAGGCCTGACTGCTTATGATACGAGTCAAGCAAGCTGAGCAGTCAGTGGGAACTTAGTACTCGGAGATGACAGTGGCCACGAGTGTGTGAGCTATGCATTAGTGAATATATATGTGTGTGTGTGTGTGTGTGTGTGTGTGTGTGTGTGTGTGTGTGTGTGTGTGCGCGCGCGTGCGTGTGCGTGTGTGTGTGTCTGTGATTTTTTAAGAAGGACTATGTCCAATACCTGATAATACCTAGCGGTCTTCTTTTGACGTGCCCGCTGCCACTCAATGTGTCCTCTATGCGGTGTGCAGCAACCTACTCTATTTCACATCTTAACCTCCATTGCCATAGTATTCAGTTCAAAGACTGCTTTGATGTAGCTCTCTGTGCAAGCCTATCCTATGCAAGCCTCTTCATCTCTGCATAACAACTGCAGCCTACACCCTTTTGAACCTGCCCACTGCAGTCAAGCCTGGATTTCCTTCTAAAGCTCCCCTCCACATGCCTCCATTAACAAACCAACTATTCTTTGACATTCATGAAGCCCCTTCTTTTAATCAAGAAATCATAGAATTCAGCACCTCCTGATTGCTCATCCAATCTACCCATGTAATCTTCGGCATTCTTCTGTTAAGACCACACTTCAAAAGATTTGTTGTAATCCAACACGCTTTAAAGTGTGTCGACGTGTTGCCTTCATCTGCCCAATCGCCACATCTGTCTCCAGTAGAGCGCATACGGGACATCATCGGACAATAACTCCAGTGTCATCCGCCTCTGTATTGACTGACAAAGTGTAACAGGTTTGGAACTCCATACTACAAAGTGACATCTGGCACTTGTACACCACAACACATGTATGTTTGCATGTCTCCATTCAACATTCTGGCTAGTTATTAATGCACCAGCATTTCACATTTGCAGTGGCTTTTCTTGCACTTACATTACCCTGTGGTCTTACAAAGTTAATCACTTAAACATGTTACGTAGACAAATATATTCACGAAATTTCATTACTCTACATTTATTGTTTTTTGGTGTTGCGATTTTTCCCCCTGTGTATGTTTATCTTTTCTGAATAACAATTTTTGTTATTGTCAATCAGCATTTCATAGCTCTGCCCCTACTTCTGCCAATGCCAGTTATTTTGCTACTGCAATCCCCTCAAAAAAAAAAAAAAAATTCTGTTACTTTTAGTGTCTCATTTCCTAATGTAATTCTATAAGCATCACCTCAATGTAATGTGACAACATTTCACAGTCCTTGTTTTACTTTGTTATTGTTCATCTTTTATCCCCTTTTGAAGTCCCTATCCACTACATTTACCTGATAGAATTATAGAATTACACTGTCACTGGCAAAACTTAAAATATTTATTTCTTCTCCTTCAACAATCATTCCTTTTCCAAAATTTCTTCTAAGTTTCCTAACTAAATAACAAGAGAGATGGGTTATAATGCTGCTTCACTCCTTTCTGAACTACTGCCTCTCTTTTGTGTCCTTTGGCTTTTATAATTACCAACTGGTTTCTTTACAAATTGTAAATAATTTTTCATCCACTGTAATTTATTTTATCCCCAATGTCTTCAGAATTTTAAAGAGTGTACTCCCATCAACAATGCCAAAAATCTTTTGCAAACACATAAGTATGTACTTTAATTAACATTATCTTAATACAATTCTAAAAACAGAAAAATTGTACATAGACAGGGGTAGTCAGAATGAACAGTACAACTTACTCATAATCAATGCACCAATTAGTGCATTAGTTGTTGACAAGAATTTATAACTGTTTTGGTACTATTATGATCAATAACAGTAAGTAGTGATAATTTTGGGATTTCATTTTCAAATACTTGAAGTAGTGTGTACTTTTGAATTTACCTCAGTGAGGAATTCAATCAACGCAAGAAGAGCATTTTCGAGCTCTCGATCTTGAAGCTTCTGTCGAATAGGGTGCCTGTCGGGACTGTCCAGAGTCGGCTGTCGTGTCTCCTGCGGAAGTAGATCCGGGAACAGACGAATCACATCATACGGATCTGCCACATATGTTGAAGAAACATGTCACCTGCCATAGTAGTAACTGTGTTTTAAGTTTACAGTGGTAACTGAAAATATGCAGTTTATTTATTTAGATACTTATTACATAGAAACATTACTGTGTGCTGACAAATGTGTGGAACGAGTCAAAACAAATAATTTAGTATTATATAAATGTAATTTACACTCCCATACAGAGACATGAGGGAATCTTACAATGAACTATATAAAACTGTCTAGCAATTAAATGAACATTTTGTCAGGTTTATCAAACCAAAAGGGAAAACTATTAAGAATTATGGGAGATTGCAAATATTATTAATCATGTAAAAATAAAACAGGCACAGAAATTAAAATTTGAACTGGAACACAAAAATCAAGACAAATGTGTGAAACAATCTGCCCATCTCTCTTTAGAAATTGATCAAGACAATAAATTCCTTGTAAAGAAAAATGCTTTTAGCTTACTTTTAACTAATTTGTTAACTCATGGGGACTTAATATAGCTTGCAATATGTTGTGATATAGTGGGCAGTATTCCTATTTACTTAAGGACTCTGACAGGAGGTTTTTGCAGACCCTCAATATACAACTGTAATAATCATTCTTGGATGATAAAGACTATTTGATACCAGTGAATTGTTCCACAATATGAGTCCATAAGCTCCCAAGTGAATTGAAATATTAAAAATTGGTTTGCTCTGAGAAACTAATAACCGAAATTATGTTGGAAACAAATTTTATTTAGCACAAACTTTTTGAAACTTGGCGGATACAATGTTCTCAGTTAAACCTTCTATTGATGTGGATACTTATTTTTGAGCAATATACCCTTTATATCTGTTTACTACCACGTGCAACAAGTATCGCCTGTCGACCTTTATGGTACGAAGGTGATCTTACTGAGACCAGCTCATCCTGATATCCTACCCACACAACCCAATGCCATTTTCCATCATACTCCTAATCTGTGTAATATCTTTGGTAAACAGTATGACAATCTCAGACTGTTAGCACTTTTCCAATGCTCCTACTCCCACTATTCTATCCACTACAAAACCTGCCTATGCTCTCAGCCACTACCATTTATTCCAAAACCACCACCACTGGTAAGGCCAAAAACATCAAAGACAGCACAACATGTGGAACCACACTTATTGTTCACCAATTAACATGTAACATTTATTCACTGAGCCATGTTTTATATAGGAATGCCACCAATAAAGTGACTGAATACATGAATTGGCACAGGAGACCTGTCTACCTCATGGACACCCAGTACCCATTTGCTGAAAGTACTCTGCAGCATGACTCAAGGGGTCTGAGTTCCTTGCAACACCACATTTGAATCCACCTGTCCAACAGTAATGTTGCTGAACTCTGTAAGTGGGAACTTGCTCCCCAGCATCCCATCATCCTCCTAGATTTTATCTCTGTCAACATATAATTCCCCCTTTCTGTTTTCCGTTACTATTACTTTTTCATTTTTTTCCAATTATTACTACTTTTTCTTTATTTTTATTTATTTATTTACTTAATTATTTTCTTTACTAATAACTCCCTGTCCCCATTTATTTAAACAACTAGCTCCCATGTATAAAACAGCTAAATTTTCACACATCTCAAATCTTTATCATGCCACATCTCCTGGACTATGTCTCATACAGTGATACAATTTTGCAGGTACTTTCAGTGGTATATGTTAATATACCACTGCAAAGTGTGTTGTGAATAGATTTAGTAGTAAAGACATAATAAATTGTCATGTTATTGCATGAACAGCAAAGCTATAGCAAGCAAAAAACTTTTTTCTTTCGTGTGTGTGTGTGTGTGTGTGTGTGTGTGTGTGTGTGTGTGTGTTTGGGGAGGGGGGGGAGAGAGGAGGGGGAGGGGGGGGGGTGACAGCAAGGAAATTACAGGATGGCACATGAAATGTGTCACCATTTTGTTTTTGAGTAAAAATTTTACTGTCTAGGCGAACTCAAAGGAACACATACTACAACAGAAAACACTCTGCAGAAAATTGTTTTAACTCAGGGCATGCTCAATATGTCCACCATTCTTATTCCTAACTTGCTTCACACAAATATTAATGTTAGCAATAGCCTTACGGCACATGGCTTCTGTGATTTCACTGCAGGCTTGAAAAATTAGGGATCTAGGCTCCATCCAATCATGTGGAAGTTTCGGGAAAGTTGTTTCCTTCAGGTATTCCCAAAGAAAGAGGTTGAGGCCTGGAGTATTGGGGGTAAAGAAATTTTCTGTCACTGAAATGACCTGGAAATCTGAGTGAATGGACCTGTATGTCAAAATGCTCATGTAAGAAATCCAGCACAATGATTGCACTAAGTGGCCTTGCTCCATGTTGCATGAACCACTGCATGATGAAGGGCAATGCAGTACCAAGAATCTGTGGAACACAGTTATTGCAGAACATGCTCAAATAACAGACACTGTTCACAGTTTCTTCAAGGAAGAAAGGTTCAATAAGGTCGTGACTGGAAATTGTGACCCACACCGTTAACCTTTGAGCACAATGTTGTTGTTCGTGAAGCACTTGTGAATTATCAGTAGCCCAAAAGCAAATATTTTGTTTGTCAACCACATCGTCCAAATGAAAATGCACCTTGTCTGAAAACCAAATGTAGAGAGTTTGTACTCTCCCAGCAGGCAAACAGTACTCTCTAACTTTCTGCAGCGAGCTTCTGCGCACAGGTTATCTTATATGGGTACATCCAGTGGTCACCTTTAAGAATCTGTTGAACGGAGCATCTGGATACATCTAGTTCCACGGCTGCCCTTCTGCACAATTTGCCAGGACTTCTCCTATACAGATTGATCACACAGCCTGTGAATGGTTCTCTTGGAAGACGCCCACTGTGTGTTCAACTGCCATTGAAACCACCTTCAAATCGCAACAGGACTTTTCATTTCATGAAAAAGTAACACAACTGCCAATCGCAGCTGCATTGTTAGTCATCTATTGTCGGCTGTGTTGTAAACAGTAGTATTTTTAATTACGCATCATTTTGTAACTCATTTGTTTCTCTGAGATCTACCGTTATTGCTGTTGTGATGGTCAATGGGATATCTAATTCTACTCATAAATTATGTATGAAACAAATAGTGACACATTTCGTGTGCCATCCTGTATATGTCATGTTTGTTGGAAGTCACTAAGTGATCTCGTTCTCAAACAGTGAATACAGCCTGAGCAATTTGTGTCATGTGAGTTAAACTGCCTAACTTAATACATGGTTTCTTGTGTTATCCCTTTTGTGTAACATTATGCATCTTAAGGACTAGATTATGACAGTATTTTAAATATAGTGAACAGTTATATGAAATACTGAAAATCAAATTTCTGTTGCTCCTGGAACCATTAAACAAACAAAGTGCACCTGGGAACAGATGACTCTCTTAGCCATTTAGCAATATATGAGGTGTGATTAAAAAGTAATCAGACCATTTTATTTTTGCAGGCTTTAACATATGACTTTCAATTTTTTTAATGTTCTTGCTACACATGTTCCTGATGTATGTTTGCATTTTCAGCTGATTCGAATATTTAGTTTATTGTTGACAGTTGAAAAAGTAATGTGTGTTTTCAAGTGCTCATAGAATTTTTACTTTTGAAAATGATTGAACAAAGAATTTGCATTAAATTTTGCTAGAAAAATGAAATAAAGTGCAGCACTGCATTTGAAATGTTGATTACAGCTACTGGCAATCTACTATGAGTAAGACAAGAGTTTACAAGTGGCATAGACATTTCACAGAGGGTCAAGACGACGTTGAAGATGACGAGCACTCTGGACACCCTAGCACATCAATTACTGACAACATTGTGGAAGAAGTAAAGAAAACAGTTCTCGAAAAATCACTGAATCACCATCAGAGAGGTTGCTGATGACGTCGGCACATCCTTTCGCTCATGCCAAGCAATTTTTTCAGATGATTTGGGCACAAAAGGCATCGTAGCAAAGTTTGTTCCAAAACTGTTGAATTTCGACAAAAGATGACGTCGCATAGATATTGCACAGCAGTTGCTAAATGAAGTCAACAACAATCCAGAACTTCAAAAGGAGGTTATAATGTGAGGAAACACAGGTATATGGGTGAGTGATGAACAACCTTAAGCAACCTACTACTCTTTTCTCTGCGATTAAGGATATAACAGTTCCAAAGTTAGCATTCTTTCTTATGCTCCAACAACAGTCCGTCTCATAATTTTATCAAGTGTGTATTATAAATTACACTTGTCACAGTAATGTAATGCAGAATATTAAAGATGGATGGGCCAGCAGCTCTGAGTTAGTTTTAAATCTCTGTGTCACTGTCAGGATCTTGAAAAAGGAAAACCAAACACTAATGTACAGAAGTCCACATTATCTCATCACTGTCGTGCCTGATTTATGATCACTATTATTAGTGAAATACTACATGTAGGATTTACATGACATGACTGATTACTGCTAACTTAGCACATGCTTCACACTAGAAAGAATAAATACACATAAGATTTAAATTGTGACCTAATGATAACGAATTATCACTGCTGAAATAAATGGACAATGTAATAAAATCATGAAAAAATATTCCATTCGTCTTTCACAGAAAAAAAAGAATGTTGTGTTGAAAAGTGTGATTAATGCATGTGAAACTTCTGAGCAGATTTATATTAATTACTGTAGACAAAAGAATATTCATAAATTTCTTCAAAAATACAAAACCTATAAATATAAATAATTCAGTCATTTATCAAGAAACAACATTATACCTTGAGAAATCACTATACACTGAACCAACTTTTATTTTTATTGTTATTATCATCAGTATTATTATTATTATTAACAACAATATTATGAAAAGGAGAGATTGTTACTCACAATATAGAGGAGATGCTGAGTTGCAGAAAGGCACAAAAAAGTCTGCTAAAATAGTAAGCCACATCTGGTCTAAGCAGCTTGTTGTGCCTGTCTGTGAGTCATCATCTCCACTACATGGTAAGCAGCAACTAATCCTTTTTATTCTTCCATCCTGACTTTTCAATTGCATTATTATTATCATTATTTTGTAGCATTACTAGCAGCACTTCCTATTTGAATATCTAGCAAGATCTTATCCAAAAAATAATTTAGGGTACATTAATGAGTTAGCCCTTATGATTAAGATATTAAAAGTAACTGAGTTATAAACACCATCATATACTTCAGTTCGCTTAAATTTTAACCCATTATTAGGATTACGTTTAATACTTAACATTGTGAATTACTATATTTATGCATGGAAAACTGAAATAAAAGTAATTATGTTAATATACTTCTCACACTGCAATAGTAAGTCAGATATAAGTAAAAATCTAAACTTATATCCTGTATTATTCGATTGAAGATGTTACAATTGATTTGTTGGTTCATTTGGGTTTAGGGCATTTGACTTTGAGGTTATTAATATGCATACAAATTTACTGTCAGTTGAGAGACTTGAAGCATATAACAGATTGCATTTTGATGTGTTGAAACAAAAATTGTAGTATTGAAATACAAAAATTGTAGTATTGAGAAAACAGAGGTTCCAATTAAGAGCCCAACAATCAAATAAAAAGTTCTTAAAGTTATACATGTCAATCAGAAAGTATTTGCCCCTGTTTTTTTAGGCAAATTGTGGCTGTCAGTGTGAAGTCAATATGTCCATTCCCAGCAGTGAACATTTCTTTGACTGCCCCAGCCTGCCCTGCTGGTAGCTCCGCGGCATGGAGATGCTGCCAGTTCTAGAAGATGGCAGTTGTGCCACACATGTCCACGGCATGCAAGCAATGGGTGTGATTTGTTTCTATAGACCAAGGTATGAACACCCATCAAAATCCACTGGAAAACATAGCCTATGTATGCAGAAAGGTGTCTTGCTTAGAGAAGCGTGAGGTGGTGGTGTTAAGAGCTCACAAAAAGTCATGAAGATTTGTATGACAATGACCATTCGGGAAGCTTGTGCTTGTTTCTGACTGATGGCAATATTTCCTGTGTGGATGCAATGGTGAAAGCATGATGAGAGGCAAGTGAATGATTGCTTCACTGAATCATCTGCAATGGTATGCCGAGAAGGGTGATAGGTTCCTGGACTGCACTGTTAATGCCAATGAAACAAGGATATTGCATTTCATGTTGGAATCAAAACAGCAGAGGGTGGTGTGAAACCATTCAGGTTCGCCTAAGATGTGATGTTAATAGTCTTCTGGGGTCACTGTGGACTGCTCCTGCTGGATTTTATGCCATCAGGTGTAACCATCATTGCCGACAGTTATTGTTCCAAGCTGCCACATCTGTAGGCTGCCCCAGGAAGAAACCAAGGGATTCTCAATTTGGACACTGTGATTATCCTCCACAACAGTATGAGATCACTTGTAGCAATCAGAACTGCTGATAGACTTCGGTCATTTCACTTGAAGAGTTTGAACCATCTACCGTACAGTCAAGACCACACCCATGGTGATTTCCACAGTTTCAGTCCACTGGAGAAGTTCCTAAAAGGGTATCAATTCACATGTAGCAATGAAGCCAAGATATCAGTCAGACAGTCGTTGCACAGTCAGCTGTATGAATTCTACTCCATAAGCATCTCAAATTTAGTGCTGCGATGGGACAAATGTTCGAACTGACTTGGAGGCTACGTAAAAAATAGTGTAATGTATGTAGAATAGTACATATATTTCTAATTACCTACATGTAACTTATTTTGGCTACCAAAAAATAGGGGCAAAGGCTTCCTGATCCATCCTCACAATTTAGATAAATGTGGATCACTGGAAACTGGTACATAGCACTTGGCCGACCAATCTAAAATATGATTAAAGTTTTGGACGTGAATCTTCCTGGTCACGCAATCCCCACACCCACAACCCCCCGAACACTGGAACTTATATGCCCGCATTCCTTCATGTTTCATTAGTATGTATGGTTATGAAATAATTCTTGAAATAAAATACTGTTATATATCAATAAGTTTTCAGCCAAGTGCTCAAAGGTCCTGAGAGACAACATGAAGTCAATCTTCACACCTCAAGCTACAGTATGCCACCTTATGAGACCTTTGAAAGATAATACTGGCATCAGAATACCCAGAATTTAAAAAATACTGTGCCAGTGCAGACAGTACTATGCAAGGAAACCTTGTGCATGACAGAACAATGTCGAACTGAACAAGAGACGTGTCTGTGATTATTCTATCCAGAGAAGGTGGTATTGGCTGAACATGCACGGGAAAATTGACATAAAATTGCATTCAATGACACATCTACACAATGTGATCAAAAGTATCTGGACACCCCCAAAAAACATACATTTTTCATATTAGGTTCATTGTGCTGCCACCTACTGCCAGGTACTCCATATCAGCGACTTCAGTCATCATTAGACATCGTGAGAGAGCAGAATGGGGCGCTCCATGGAACTCACGGACTTCAAGTGTAGTCAGGTGATTGGGTGTCACTTGTGTCATAAATTTGTATGCGAGATTTTCACACTCCTAAACATCCTTAGGTCCACTGTTTCTGATGAAGTGGAAATGTGAAGGGACACACACAGCACAAAAGCATACAGACTGACCTCATATGTTGACTGACAAAGATCACCAGCAGTTGAAGAGGGTCATAATGGGTAATAGGCAGACATCTATTCAGACCATCACACAGGAATTCCAAACTGTATCAGGTTCCACTGCAAGTACTATGACAGTTAGGCATGAGTTGAGAAAACTTGGATCTCATGGTCGAGTGGCTGCTCATGAGCCACACATCATGCTGGTAAATGCCAAACGACACCTCGCTTGGGGTAAAGAGCATAAACATTGGACGATCGAACAGTGGAAAAACATTGTGTGGAGTGACGAATCACAGCACACAATGTGGCGATCTGATGGCAGGGTGTGGGTATGGCGAATGCCTGGTGAACATCATCTGCCACCGAATGTAATGCCAACAGTAAAATTCGGAGGCGGTGATGTTATGGTGTGGTCATATTTTTCATGGAGGGGGCTCGCACCCCTTGTTGTTTTGCATGGCACTATCACAGCACAGGCCTACATTGTTGTTTTAAGCACCTTCTTGCTTCCCACTGTTGAAGAGCAATTCGGGGATGGCGATTGCATCTTTCAACACAATCGAGCACCTGTTCATAAGACACGGCCTTAGCGGAGTGGTTGCACACCAATAATACCCATGCAATGGACTGGTCTGCTCAGAGTCCTGACCTGAATCCTATGGAACACCTTTGGGATGTTTTGGAGCACAGACTTCGTGCCAGGCCTCACTGACTGACATCGATACCTCTCCTCAGTACAGCATTCTGTGAAGAATGGGCTGCCATTCCCCGAGAAACCTTCCAGCACACCTGATTGAACTTATGCCTGTGAGAGTGGAAGCTGTCATCAAAGCTAAGGGTGGGCCAAAACTATATTGAATTCCAGCATAACTGATGGAGGGTGCCATGAACTTTTAAGTCATTTTCAGCCAGATCTTTTGATCACATAGTGTATCTCTGTAAAGACCCGCAGTTTCTGTGAACAGCATAATTACAAGAGTTACAGAAATCAAAATATCTGACAATGCCATTAGTAAAGAAAGTAGTTTGCAACTGAATACAGTTGGGAAAGTGGCCACTGCAAACTTAAAGCAAGTGTGGAAGACAGGGAACGAAAACGTGGTATTGTATTGCAGTAGACTGAGCACTGGTGAAATTACAGCCTGTTCCAGAAGCTATGCAGGGTGCTTCAGGAGGAACAGTAAATATTTTAGGAGGGGGTTGTGTAGATTAAATGAAATAAAACATTCCACATAGTGTTTGCCCAATTTTTACTGTCACACAGATACAGGTTGCTACAGATCCAAGTTTTCATTTTGTTTGTTTATACTCTACATATTAAATACTGATACTCCACATATTACATTCATCCCTTTCAAAAACATGCTTCTGTCCTGGGAGTTACTCCCAAAGGCCTAACACAGGAAGTCCTTGTCTCAGGATGCAATTCAACTCTACATCAGCCCCTTTTACGGTTTCAAATACAGCAATCTCTTGCACTTACCCAGCTAATCTGTGACATATATACCTCATCTGCCACTTTCCACTCCAACAGAGTTCTCCCCTCCTATAAAATCCTGACCATCATATTCCCTTGGGTGGTATTATCTGACAAACCAAATGCAACGAAATGGTAGACTTTATCTCAAAAAATTATCCCCGCATTCTCCTAAACTACCTCAACACGGCCATCACCTACCACTCCTCTCCCACAAACTGAGCGCGGCCAACATCCCCCAGCCTTTACCACTGCCTCCCAGAGCAATGATAACTCATGATCACAAGAACCAGCTAGAGCAGCACAGTGTTCTCAACCTTTCATCTAAGGTACTCCCCTCCTCCTCAATTATTTGTATTATTCAAAGGTCTCGCTTTCAGCCCTAAATTTGCATATAATATGCTGCTTTGGTGAAGGATCTACTTGCCTGCACACATAATGACAACTGGAAATAGCACCTCATAACCCAAGCCCAAAAACTTTCCATCAGCAGATCTGACAATGAACCCTGCCTCGAACAGTTTCAACCATGATCCTAACCTGATCCACCACCACTACCTCAAAATCATCCCTTACAAGCCCTCACAATATTCCCACATCCAGCACTGCTTCACAACCCTTCCTCAGGTCCACACAACATGATCCTAACCTGTGCTCTGCAGAACTCCAAGCTCCCGAAAAACTGGTGATTCCACTATTATCTTCCCAGCAGAGAACAAGGGATCTACCATTGTGGTACTTGACTGATGGGAGTATGCAAGTAAGAGTCAATGCCAGCCATCTGACACCTCTATGTACAGCATCTGCCATCAAGATCCCATCCCTGTGAAACAAACTGACCTACATTCCACCCTTAAGACCTCAGACTCCTCACAAGAACTAACACCCCAATCCATAAAACTTCTTACCCCAACCAAATCAGGGATCCCCACATTTTACCTTCCCCTGAGCTTTACAAACATAACCATCCTGACTGTCCCACTGCTGCTAGTTTCAAAGCACCCATTGAATGTATATCTGCCTTAGTTCATCAAAGCTTGCTACATATAGCATAAAGACTTCCCTCCAATATTAAAGACACCTACCATTTCCTAAATCATCTGAAATCTGTGCCCATCCCACATACCACATACCTTGCTTTTCACCACTGATGTCACCTCCTTCTATACCGACATACCCCATATATAAATGGTCTATCTGCTGCGGAACATTTCTTCGATCAGCACCCACCTGATTCCAAACTTAAGACATCCTTCCCACTCAACATAATCAAATTTATACTTACCAACAACTACTTTATCTTTGAGGGACAGACATAGAAACACGGCAGGGGCACAGCTATGGGAACCAGGATGGCTCCTTCTTATGCCCATCTTTTCATGGGTTGTTTGGAGGGGGCTTTCCAGCGACCCATAAGCCTTCTCCCGCTGGTCTGGTTTAGATACATTTACGACATCTTTGTCACATGGACTCATAGTGAGGCTGACCTGTTAAAATTCTTGGAATATCTAAATAAATTCTCTCAAATAAATTTCACATGGTCCTGTTTCAAATCCATGCCACTTCCTTTACATTGACGTCATTCTCACTTAAGGACAGCTACGCGTTTCTGTTCAAATTAAACCTAACATAAACAACAGTACTTACACTCTGACAGTTGCCATCCTTTCCATATCAAACGTCCCCCCACTCATAGAGCCTTGGCATTCGAGGTAAATGTATTTAATCAGATGCAGACTCTTTGCAGCAATACACCATCATTCTCACCTCACCCTTCACTGCCCATAATTGCCCCTCCCTATTCCAAAAGCAGATATCCTGGCCCTTCACATCCAATCCTGGTACTGCTGATTCCCACAAAAAGCACTTAGGAGAACACCGCATATCATTCAGTATTATCCTGTCTTGAAGCTATTAATCAGCTACTTTGACAAGGCCACGATTCCCTAAAATCATGTCCTGAAATAATGTCCACCACACCAGAATAGCTTTTCGTTGTCCTCCCAATCTCTGCAATATGCTTTTCAGACTTTATAATCCTTCTGCATCCATTTCCCTACCCTACGACTTCTACCCCTGTGACCGTCCCCACTGTAGGACTTGCCCTACGAACCCTCCTACCACTATTTATACAGGGTGTATACATGGACAAGGAAAAAACATCCCCGGTTAAAAATACAATTTCTCCCGGATGAAAATACACTTTTACCGTTTAAAGTTACAGTATACTTTTCCTCGGCACAGTAAAACTTATCAATCATTTGAATGTTTATGGTTTTATACGCCGACGTAAAATTTCCCGGCACTTTCGAAAACGAAACTCGGGGAGGGGGAGACACGTTTTGGAAAGATCTTTGATTTGCAGCAACACGTACGCTGCATATTTTTGTGTTACGAAGGTATAAATTCGAATTCCACCAAACACCGCATTTTACTTTCCAAAGAATTGAAATCGAGATTGCAACGTGCTTTTGTAAGCCAGTCATAGCTCACGTCACGTGATCTCGCCATATGATGACAGCATAGGATACGTGATGTAGTTAGCTAATAGCAAGATCACTCTTAAGTAGCGCGAACATACAAATAAGAAAAGTTTATGGTTTAAATTGATATACATAATGCTGCTACAAGAAAAACAAAGGTTTCACATATAATCGTGGTCTCGAAGATTAATAAGCTACAAGAGAAGCTAAGCTTCCACATATGATGTTGATCTTTTTTGCGTGTGATACACTTTAAGATGTTGTTGTTGTGGTCTTCAGTCCTAAGACTGGTTTGATGCTACTCTATCCTGTGCAAGCTTCTTTATCTCCCAGTAACTACTGCAACCTACATCCTTCTGAATCTGCTTAGTGTATTCATCTCTTGGTCTCCCTCTACGATTTTTACCTTCCACGCTGCCCTCCAATACTAAATTGGTGATCCCTTGATGCCTCAGCTGAGACACTTTTAAGATATATCACACAAATGTACCACTAAAATTTTTAATAACGACGTAAATGTCTGATCTTCTGGGCTCGAAATTCTTCTAGATGGTCGTACTCAAACAGTTGATTTTTAATTGAGAGTCAAACGCTCTGTGATTTAAGAAATTCATCGAACATTCTTGCACATAGTTCATCTTGTGTAAAAGGAAATTTACACTGAAAGTAACGCTTTTCAAACCACCATATTTTCCCGTGACCTGTTAGAAACTGATTAGTTTCAGCAGTTGCTCTTGCGCAGCTACGATGACACAGGAGGCCCAAAAATTTGTATGTGTAAAACATTAAAAGATTTGCAGTATGTTACAAAAGAAACAAGGCATCAGAGGATAATTCAAGAGCATCGGAATTTCATGAACCATACTAAAACGCATAATTCGGCTTGAAGTACACAATCATATGTCCAGATTCGGATGTAAATTTTCTTGAGTACCAGTACTGTATTATCTCATGTTTGATTCTTTATTACGGCATAATGCCATGCGAGCTAGGAGATGGAAAATGTGCACTTGAAATGCAGGGAACAGTTTAAATTAGCCAACAGTGTGAAATTAAACACCTCGTTTCAAATAAATTAACTGCCTCAGTGCTAAAGATTAATAAAAGCCAAATCTCTTTAGCAAACTGACAAAAATAAGTTCATTGTTCTGCAAGGTGATTAATGCTTGACTGTCAGAAAGGTGGAAATAAAACCTGAAACTAATAACATATTTTAGCCTTCCGTAATTATGCGAACGTATTTTAATTCATTTGATAGCTCCCAACCACAGAAATTCATTTTGTTTTCATTTAATGTGAGAGCAAATAATGAAGAGGAAACAGCAAAATCACTAAATGTAAATATGGGTCACGAGAAGACTACCCACCTCCCCACTACAGCTCAGACTGCTCTGTGCATCAGCCCCGGATCTACAATATTTCCGAACCGGGACAATAGAAGATAGTGGTGCCCAGCAACACATTCATAGGCAGAAGCAGGAGAAGGTACTACCCATATGCGACACAACTGCGCATGCACAAGAGCCCACCCGCAACTACTCAAACAAATCTAATGAAGATAGCTGTCACGTCACGCTCATCAAAGGCAATTTGTTGTTAGGAAGCATTGCATAGTCTTCCTAAAGCCTTTGACACACTTTGCTGTTGGAAGATGCTTGTATGAGCACTATGTTTTGCTGTTGTATATGGCACATTTACTTTGCTATTTAAGTTTTATTTTCGTTGTTTTTCACCCCCTCGTTCATGTTTTGATGCTGCAGTATTATTCTGCAGAAGCGGGATACAGTAAAATCCTTTGTTGGAGAATATGTTCTTACCAGGCAAAAATCATAAAAATTTCACTGAAAACTAAAACAATGAAAAATTCCCGAAATTCTACAAATTCCCGAGTTTTTCCTGGTTTTCTCCCGGATGAAAAAATTCCCAGGTTTTTCCCGGATCTCCCGGTCGTCCTGGGTCGTATACACCCTGTTATAGTAGCCCTATAACTGGCAAAACATATAATATCAATCTATCAAATGACACACCATGTACCAGCTGTTATTTAAACAGCCTTTGGCCTATTACATTGGCATGACTACCACCAAGTTATCACTTACGACGAATGGGCGTAGGCAGTGGGTGTATACTGGCAACACACTTTGTCCTGTTGTAACATGACAGTCGTGGCCTTGGTTCCTGTTTTCTGACACGAGCCATCTGAATTCTTCCCCCAGACAACAGTTTCTCTGAACCCTGCAAGTGGGAGCTGCCATTCCAACACATCCTTGGTTCTGGCCTTAATTTACATTAATTTCTTTGGTCTCGGCATTTCTTATCAGTAACTATTTCTTTCTTCACTCCCTTTTAGTTTTATATATCTCTTATTTTCTGACTTTTCAATTCTCCACCTTTACCACATGCAACACACTAATCTTTCCTCTCTTACTATCCAATGCATGATGTTTTGTCAGTAACTTTTGTCTTCCGTATTATGTTATCTTCCACCTCTAAGCTCTCAGGTTTTCAAACCTCATTCAGAGCAGTCCCCAACAATGAGTCTTTCCTTTTCCTCCCTGCTGATGTCTCCCCTGACCGGTGGTCCTTTTTCATACTCCCCCATTTCCTAAGCCTCACCAGTCCATTTCCTTCACTTGTCTTATTTCTGCTTCAATGTTTCTGATAGAAGAAGGAGCCACTGGCTGCAAAAGCTACCAAATTTCAATAATGGTACCTTTATATGTGTTCTCCTGCGGCTTGGTGAGGAGATTTTTTATCTGCCCAATTACATTATATTTTCTACACATTGTGGGTTTATTTATTGAGTGTCACTTTTGTTTTGAAGTTAAAGTCGTGAAGTTGAATCTGAATTCGAGCAACTGAATTTTTCAGCTGTGATTGTGGTTTGTTGGCCAACTCTATCGCATATCATATCACTGAAGCATGCCACACATGCTGCTGCTTATAGAGAATACAGTATATGATTTCCTAACCCCTAACCACAGTGTACCAGATTCAAGAGTATTTACTAGTGTTTTTGCTAAACTGTGTAAGACTGGTGCACAGCCCAGCTGTCACAGCTAATGTGAATGTGCAACTGAAGAGAGTGTGGCTGAAGTATTAGATATTATTTAGATGGTAGAACACAGTCCTTCAACAAGCACTTGTGGAATTTTAACAAATATTGGGGTTCCATGTACAAGAATATGGTGGACATTACATATACAGTCTTTAGTTTTATCATTTATGCTGGATTCAGCACCTTTGGGAAGGAGAAAAAAGTAGATGATTGGAATTTTGTTGTTGGCTAGTTGCAAATCACCAAGTAATCCTGCCAGTACCGTTTCTGACAAACACACTTTAATTCATGGTGGTATGAATAACACTCACAACTCACATCGGTGAGTCTGATAAAAATCCATATGGTTTAGTGGAGACATTTTCAAGAATGCTTTTCTGTAAACATGTGGTGTGGTATGAGAGAATTGACTAGGCCTCTTATATTCCCATATCACCTTACAGGGATCCATTATCTACTGTTTCTTGAGGATAAGCTTCCAGCATCACTGGATGAGGTTCCTTTTGTTACAGGAATGGATGTGAAGTGTGATCAAAAAATAACTGGAATTTGTGATTTTTTTGAAGTATCTTTCTTTAGCTATCAACTTGAACTTTGTCCCGTTCAGATATAATACATGATAAACAGAAACCTGGTCCGTAGTGAGCTGCAATGAAATGTTTATTTAATTGTGTGATTAGCTAATTTTGAATAAACTTTATTGTCAAGTACAAGTAAAAAGTAGCCGTATTCAGTCATTTTACGAAAGGATCCACACTACAGTGAAACCTTTTAAGATCATATTTTTACTTGTACTTGACAATGACCTTTTGTTTAAATTAGGTAATCACATGATTAAATAAATATCAGATTACAGCCTACCATGTTTACGTTTATTAAGCATCTGGAGGATGTGGATCCCCACAAATACAAAATTTTAAGATATAATACACTTGTGCCAGTGGTTTTTCCTTTGTCAGAACTATTTATGGAACACACTTTTCATTATGGTGTTCAGCTCCTTCAGCAATTCTGTTTTTATCTCATCAATGGTCACAAGATGACAGGCTTTCGTGCTTCTATTCAGCCTCGGGGATAGAAAGATGTCGCAGGGATCCATGTCCGGTAAATACAGTGGCTAAGGCAACATCACAGTTGTTTTATGGCAAAAAATCATAAACAAGCATTGAGGTGTGAGTGGGAGTAGAACTGTGATGCAAGATCCATGAGTGGTTTTCCCACAGTTCTGGTTGTTTTCTTTGGATTGCTTCACGTAAATGGCGCATAACTTCCAGGTAGTATCCCGTATCGACCATACGACCACAAGGCTGGAACTCATGATGCACTATCCCACTGCAATCACGAAAACAGTGAGAAGAACCTTCACATGTGACTGACTAGTGAAATTTTTTTTCCTTGGCTCTTCAGGCAGTTTCCATTGGGACGACTAGGACCTTGGTTTCAATGTCATACCCATTTACTCATGTTTTGTTGCCTATTATAACCTCCTTTAGAAGTTTTGGACCAATGTCACCTTTAGCAGTTCCTGAGTGACGTAAATACGACATTTTTTTGACGAAATTGAACAATTTCAGAACAAATTTTGCTGCTACTGCTACACATTTTGTGCCCAAAACACCTGAAAGAATTCCTTGGCATGAGCGAAAGAATATGCTGACATCATCAGCAACCTCTCTTATGTTCATTTGGCGATTTTCTAGAACAATTTTCTTTAATTCTTCATCATTGTTATTGGTAATTGATTTGCTAGGGTGTCCAGGGCAGTCGTCGTCTTCAATGTCTTCTCGGCCCTCATTGAAATGTTTATACTAGTCACAATCTCTTGTCTTACTCACAGTACATTCGCCAAAAGCCACATTCAACATTTCTAATGTGGTTCTGAAGTTTATTCCATTTTTCAAGATGAATCATATTCTTTGATTAATCTTTTTCAAAAGCAAAAGTTCACCGACTACTTGAAAACGATAAAGCATATGAAATTTTAAAAAAATGCGTTACTTTTTGATCACACCTCATACATTCTGTACATTCTAATCAGCAGGTGAATACCATCTAAACATAACATTCCTTGGAAGATGGATTGGCTGAAGTGTTTCTTGGCTATATTCAGGCAATGGGTTATGTGTTAAAACACACAGATCTATTATTTCCTGAGGAAAATACCATATAGTTCTACATTAACTTCCTCATCCTTCCTAATATTTCTTTTATAAGTAACTAAATTTTCATTCTTCTCCTTTTATTGATGATAGTGAGCACAGCCAGCACCCTATGCAAAGTAGATTGTTGTAACATT
Source organism: Schistocerca americana (assembly GCF_021461395.2). Lineage (NCBI taxonomy): Eukaryota > Metazoa > Arthropoda > Insecta > Orthoptera > Acrididae > Schistocerca > Schistocerca americana. Next base: position 53,613,600 of record NC_060127.1, read on the forward strand.
GAGAACTGGCTCAGTTACAGCTACCAGGGAATTCCTGGAACCCTATGCAAAGTAGATTGTTGTAACATTGAGAACTGGCTCAGTTACAGCTACCAGGGAATTCCTGTGAAACCTTCAGACTTTCATAGATTTATTAATGACAGTATGGAATAAGTGTAATAGTTGGTATAAGTGTAGTCATGGGAAAGAAGAGAAAACATCTTTGAAAATGAAATGACAAATGAGAAATAATGAATTCATGGTACATTTCCATGCGTTCAAAAACGTGGTTCTGCATTCAAAGCATTTGCCTCAGGTTCTACGATGAGCAGATATCAGGAATTGTCAGTAGGGCCACACAGCCTATAACTTTAACTTGACAAACATTACAGTAAGGATGTTAGGCCATACTAGCAATATGTAAACCACAAGTCAAGGCAACAATGACAAATATGTTTGTCATTTCAAAAAGTATAATAGTTTCGAAAAGTCAATTTGAACGATGGGCAGAGATAACAGACTATTGCAGTGATCACATTAATTGTCTATGGCTATGCTGTATACAAATTATGAAGTTAATAAGTGCTTTAAAACAAATAAAATGATATTTGTAATAAGATCATATGAAAAGGGAGTCTCTTATTCACAATTAGTACATTAGCTTCGTAAAATATAGGTATGGAGCTGGGCATCCATGACTTCCACCTGCATATGATAGTTAAAAGTCACCGTTATGTAAAAATTATTTAAAAACAGTAAGTATTAGTGCAAAATCAGTATGCAATGTCAGAAGCCAGTTAAAAAACCTTTCTAACAATACCTCGTTCATTCCTGTACAAGTAGTATGCCTTGAGAAAAAGGGATGAGAAATAATATATACGACAAATAATATATGTGCCTGGGTTGTTACATGTTATTCATCAAAACATACCAAGTCCAGAAATTTTTTTTGTGGAGTAAGCCTAAAGAAGGGGTTACTGTCTATGGGGCAGAGGAGTTGTAAAAGCCAGTGACCAACTACAATTAATGAAAGCTTTGTTACAATGACAAGAATGGCAAATTTGAACTAAAAAAGAAAATGTTGTTGTATTTTATTGGGTGACTTTACCTGTTCCCAGTTTGAGAAACTCCTTCATAGACTCATGGAACTGCTTATTCTTGAAAAGGTCAAATGCATACAGTGTCTGTATGTGATAGATGTTCTTCGATTTCTCATCCTCTGACTCATCTGATATGTTCTGGCAACAAAAAAAGTCGAGCAGACTTATTAATTACACGAAAACAGCCCTTCAAGGAATTCACGCGTCACCTTGGCAGCACACTTCACACCGTATTTTCAGCTTACATAAGCAACAAGAAACAATTGAAGCAATAATGCTAACCAACAGCACCATACTTCTTAACATACGAAACTAACTGCAGTTAATCCATTCCACTATTACAAGACTTGTTTACTACCACACAGTAATATTTTGCAGCTTCACAACAGCATACTTCTTCACATTGTATCCTGTCCCATTATATTCTGTCTTCAATCAAAGGTTTTTCTCTGCCCAACTCCTAACTATTTCTATTTAAAACCTATGCAACTTGTTCACTTTGACTAGTTCATTCTGTAATCACTTTTCCTTTTCACCAGCTATGAGTAATATCCTAATGAACATAAGAATTACCATGATTTGTCATTTTTCTGCCCTAAAAAATTGAGACTACTGAAAGTGGTGAAGTTCTATCAGATTTTGAAAAGAAATATAACTGCTAAACTTTTGATGAAAGCATGAATAGATAGATATGAAAATTACCACACAACAAGTCTAGTTTAGAATGAACATAAATTCTCACAAGAGTAGACTGCTACTGTATCAAAGAATGCAAGGGAAAATTGAAAGTGGAATAAGAGAGAATCAATTTGGTTCCAGGGGAAGCAGGGAAACTCAAGATAACATTTTGGCATTCCAGGTGTTAATAGGGGGCACCTTTAGGAAAACCAAGTAAACATTCATAGCATTTGCAGGTTTGGGGAAAGTATCTAATAATGTGCAATGAAATGAAATGCTTTTCATTCTTCGGCAGTGTGGTGTCAACTAACTGCATGATATCCTGGAAACTATGGGTGAGGGGAATAGGAACATTCCATTTTCCTTCATTTCCAGAAAGTCTGTGAGGCTGTGCCACACTGCACACTGTTAAGAAAGGTATAAGCACATGGAAAAGATTCTCACATATATGAGTGGCTTGAAGGCTTTTTAAGTAATAGAATCCAGTAGGCTGTCCTGGATGGTGCGTGTTCATTTGAGAAAAGGTACTGTCAGGAGTGCCTCAGGGAAGTATGATATGACTGTTCTTGTGAATTTTAAAAATTTCCTAGTGAACTGAATGTTTAAACAATTTGTTTAATACATGCCACAATATTTCAATTGGGCACCTGGTAGTTGAAATATCACGGGATGTGTTGTCTGTCACATTGTTTACTTATAAAGCCAACAAGTGCAGTCCTGACCAAACAAATTTCGGGCTTCTAGCCAGTCACTGTTTATACATCCCATGATATTTCAATTGGGTACTTGCCAGTTGAGATATTATGGGCTATATTACACAACGGCCGGCTGCAAGCCCAAAATTTGTTTGGACAGGACAGCTCTTCTTGGTTGTAAGCATAGACAATCTGACAGAAAATGAGAAGCTGTTTGCTGATGATACTGCAGTGTAAGGGAAAGTGTCATCATTGACTGATTACAGAAGGACACAGAAAATCTTTGACAAAATTTCTAAATGACAATATTATGAAAATTATAGTTGCTACTCACCATATAGTGGAGATGCTGAGTCACATATAGGCAAAAAAAAAAAAAAAAAAAAAAAACTGTCGAAAAGTGAGCTTTAGGCCAACAAGACCTTTGTAGAAAATAGACAAAAAACACAAGCACAATACACATGCATGCAAACACAGCTCACACACATGACCACAGTCTCTGGCAGCTGAAGCCAAACAGAGCAGCCATGCACGATGGGAGAGACAACAGAATGTGGGAGTAAGGAGGACGCTGGGGCAAGGAGGGGGAGGGATAGCAGGTTAGGGGTGAAGGGCAGTAAGTGCTGCTTGGGAGCGTGCAGGAATGAGGTGGGGAGAGAGTGTGCAAGAGTGTGCAGCTAGGTGCAATCGGGAAGTTAGACGGAGGGTGGGAAAAGGGGGGGGGGGGGGTGAGGTGGAAAAGGAGAGAAGTAAAAAGACTGGGTGTGTTGGTGTAATAGAGGGATGTGTAGTGCTGGAATAGGTACAGGTAAGGCGTTAGATGGGTAAGGACAAGGACTAATGAAGATTGAGACCAGGAGGGTAGCGGGTGTAGGATACATTGTAGTGAGAGTTCCCACCTGCGCAGTTCAGAAAAGCTGGTGTCAGTGAGAAGAATCCAGATGGCACAGGCTATGAAGAAGTCACTGAAAGGAAGAACATCGTGTTGGGCGGTGTGCTCAGCAACAGGTTGGTCCAGCTGTTTCTTTGCCACAGTTTGTCGGTGGAGGTCATCATTGAGTGTGATGGCTTCTTGGGCTGAGTAGGACCAGATGAAGCGAATAGGAGAGGTAGTGTTGAGGTTCTGGAGAAATGTGAATAGGATGTCCTTGATACAGATCACAAAGATGTTATCAACGAATGTGAACCTGGTGGGGGGTTTGGGATTTGTCTAGATGGCCCATACATCCTCCTGTCCCCACCACCACCACCACCACCACCATCACCTACTCCAGTCCGGTCACAGACAACACCTATCCCATCAAAGGCAGTGCTACATGTGAAACCAGTCATGTGATCTACAAGCTAAGCTGCTGCCACTGTGCTGCATTCTACGTGGGTGTGACAACCAACAAGCTGTCTGAAAGTGTGAATGGCTATTGACAAACTGTCACCAAGAAACAACTGGACCACGCTGTCACTGAGCCCGGCACCCGACATAACATTCTTCATTTCAATGGCTGCTTCACACACTGTGCCATCTGAATTCTTCCCACCAACACTTGTTTTTCTGAACTGGAAAGGTGGGAAACCCCCTGCAATATATCCTATGTACCCGTAACCCTCCTGGCCTCAATCTTTGTTAGCCATTCTCCTTACACTTCTAGCCCCTTCCCTGTTTCCATTCTAGCACTACACAGTCCTCAATTCCACCAATGCACCCAGTCTTTTTACTTCTCTCCTTTTCTGCTAACCCCCCCCCCCCCCCCAATCCATTGTCTGGACTCCCAACTGCACTTAGCTGGAAATGCTGTCTCCATCTCATCGTTGCACACTCCCACAAGAAGCATTTACTGTCCCCCACCCCTAGCATGCTATCCTTCCCACTCCTCACTCTCTTCTCCTCCTTACTCCCATCACCCAGCTTCCTCTCCCATAAAGCACTGCTGCTCTCACAGTCTGGCTTCAGCAGCCAGAGACTGTGTGTGTGTGTGTGTGTGTGTGTGTGTGTGTGTGTGTGTGTGTGTGTGTGTGTGTCTGGTCTATTTTCGCCAAAGGCCTTGTTGGCTGGAAGCTCGCTTTCCAACAGTCCTTTTGTTGTGCTTATCTGTGACTCGGCATTTCCACTATATGATGAGTAGCGACTATCTTTTCCATAATGTAGTTGCATTCCGTCCTGGATTTTCCATCATTAGAATTTCTAAGTGTGTGACAAGTGGCAGTTTTCTCTAGATGTGGAAAATTTAAGTTAATGAAGATGAGGAGGAAAAACAATACCATATTGTTTGCATGTATAATAGCAGTGTGCTGCTGCTTGACATAGTCATGTGAACTATGTAGGTGTAAAATTGAAAAGCTACAAAAAATGGGATGAGCACACAAGGTCGGTTGGAGGGAAGGTGAATGGTCAACTTTGGATTATTGGGAAAAGTCCAGGAAATTGTAGTTCTTGGGTACTGCTTGAGTATTTGGCATCCCCGACAGGCCAGATTACAGAAGGACATGGAAGCTATTCAGAGGTGTGCTGCTAGATCTGTTACCACTATGTTCCATCAAGACATGATATTACCGCAATGGTCTGTGTACTCAATAACCAAAGAGAAGACGATGTTCTTTTTGCAAAGCCCTACTGACAAAGGTGAGAGAAATGGCACTTGTGGCAGACTGCAGAAAAATCCTACTGCCACCGACATACATCTAGCATAAGGACTGCAAAGGCAAGAGAAATTGGAGCTCTTACAGACACATACAGACAATCATTTTTCCCATACCACATACATGCGGAACAGGAAAGTGAATGATTAACAGTGGTACAGGATGTTCTTTGCTATGCACCATATGGTGGCTTGCAGAGCACATATGTAGATGTAACTGTAGATTAGAATTGAATGATAATTGACTCTTTCTACGAGAAGCAGATTGTAGCAGTCAGACTGAATAAAGAGGCAACAGGCCAAAATCTGGAAAAGCGTAAGGCAGGGTAGCTAGGCAGGGTTGCTCACTGTCACCACTGATGTGTAGTTTATATACTGAAGAGGCAATGAGGAAAGTAAAGGGCTATCTAGATGTGGGAGTTGTTTGCAACAGACAGAAAATCTGAACAACACTGTTCGCTGGTGACGTAGCAGTAGTCGCTGAAAGTAAATAGGGACAATTGGGTGGTCAATGAAATGACACTAATGCTAGATGATAGCTATAATGTGTGCATACACAAAATGAACAAGCTGGATGCATATACGAGGATGAATCAAATACAAATGGGATTTTATTTAAAAAAAAAAAATCATTTATTGAAAAACAAAAGGCAGTTACAATTTATATTTCAACATAGTTTCCCACTTTAGAAACACATTTTACCCTATGAGAAGGAAGGTTTTTTATCACAACATCACAGAATGAAGCTAGTTGTGCCAGCAGCCAATATCACACGAATTCCTCTGTGCCCTTGTCGTCTTCAAATCTGTTTCCTCCTACAGTCTCTTTAACGGTCCAAACAAATGGAAATCACAGAGTAATAGGTCCAGGATGTAAGGAGGATGATCAAATTGTGTCGGTGCATTTCCCGTAGTTTGGAGACTGCTAGAGCTGCATTATGCGGCCTGGCACTGTCGTGGAGGACGACGGCCTGTTCAATTAGTCGGTCTCGTTTTTTGCAGCAACACACATCCCTCAGCTTCTCCGATAGCTCACAGTACAAGACAGTGTCAACTGTGCATTGCTCGTGCAAAAAATCAATGAACAAAATGCCTTGTCGATTTAAAAAAAATAGTTGAAAGAACCTCACCCGCTGACAGTCGAGTCTTGGCTTTCACCGGGTTTCCCTCCCCTGTCCTCTGCCACTCCTTACTAGGTTGTTTGGATGCATGGTGTAGTGGTAGACCCACATTTTGTCACAGGTGATGATCCCACTCAAAAACGCATCACCTTCTTTAGTAAACCTTACTTTAAACCTCTGACACACCTACAAAGGTCTCAAACTTCCGATTTTCAGTCAAAAGGCTGGGGAGCCATCTGGAACACACTTTAGGGACCTGTGGGTCATTTGTGATGATCACTTGTTGCACCTGTAACTTATTCTTACTTGTTTTGCAATTTTTGATACTCTCACCCATCAATCGCCTTCAAGAATGTCAAACTGCACAAATGTTTTCATCTGCAATGATGGTCCGGGAATGGCGATTAAGCAGCTGATTTTTCACATGTTCTCTTTCTTCCTTGAACTTTTTACTTCAGGCAAAGACATGTGTCCTCAACAATGTTCAATCACCGAACTGTGCAGTCAATCTCTGGAAAATTTCTGTTGCTTGAACTCCTTCAGGAGCAAGAAATTTTATAATTATACACTGAGCAGTGGAAGGGTGCACCTGTTGCTCCAACATCATGAGCATTACTGACAAAACTGTTTTAAGTATGTAGTGGCTGGCTCTCCCCACTCCTAAAGGCCCCATCCGACAATAGTAGAAGTGTCGGTCTCATCCTACCAACTGTTAATGTTCAGGAACAAAAGTCCCATTATACACTCCTGGAAATTGAAATAAGAACACCGTGAATTCATTGTCCCAGGAAGGGGAAACTTTATTGACACATTCCTGGGGTCAGATACATCACATGATCACACTGACAGAACCATAGGCACATAGACACAGGCAACAGAGCATGCACAATGTCGGCACTAGTACAGTGTATATCCACCTTTCGCAGCAATGCAGGCTGCTATTCTCCCATGGAGACGATCGTAGAGATGCTGGATGTAGTCCTGTGGAACGGCTTGCCATGCCATTTCCACCTGGCGCCTCAGGTGGACCAGTGTTCGTGCTGGACGTGCAGACCGCGTGAGACGACGCTTCATCCAGTCCCAAACATGCTCAATGGGAGACAGATCCGGAGATCTTGCTGGCCAGGGTAGTTGATTTACACCTTCTAGAGCACGTTGGGTGGCACGGGATACATGCGGACGTGCATTGTCCTGTTGGAACAGCAAGTTCCCTTGCCGGTCTAGGAATGGTAGAACGATGGGTTCGATGACGGTTTGGATGTACCGTGCACTATTCAGTGTCCCCTCGACGATCACCAGTGGTGTACGGCCAGTGTAGGAGATCGCTCCCCACACCATGATGCCGGGTGTTGGCCCTGTGTGCCTCGGTCGTATGCAGTCCTGATTGTGGCGCTCACCTGCATGGCGCCAAACACGCATACGACCATCATTGGCACCAAGGCAGAAGCGACTCTCATCGCTGAAGACGACACGTCCCCATTCGTCCCTCCATTCACGCCTGTCGCGACACCACTGGAGGCGGGCTGCACGATGTTGGGGCGAGAGCGGAAGACGGCCTAACGGTGTGCGGGACCGTAGCCCAGCTTCATGGAGACGGTTGCGAATGGTCCTCGACGATACCCCAGGAGCAACAGTGTCCCTAATTTGCTGGGAAGTGGCGGTGTGGTCCCCTACGGCACTGCATAGGATCCTACGGTCTTGGCGTGCATCCGTGCGTCGCTGCGGTCCGGTCCCAGGTCGACGGGCACGTGCACCTTCCGCCGACCACTGGCGACAACATCGATGTACTGTGGAGACCTCACGCCCCACGTGTTGAGCAATTCGGCGGTACGTCCACCCGGCCTCCCGCATGCCCACTATACGCCCTCGCTCAAAAGCCAGCAACTGCACATACGGTTCACGTCCACGCTGTCGCGGCATGCTACCAGTGTTAAAGACTGCGATGGAGCTCCGTATGCCATGGCAAACTGGCTGACACTGACGGCGGCGGTGCACAAATGCTGCGCAGCTAGCGCCATTCGACGGCCAACACCGCGGTTCCTGGTGTGTCCGCTGTGCCGTGCGTGTGATCATTGCTTGTACAGCCCTCTCGCAGTGTCCGGAGCAAGTATGGTGGGTCTGACACACCGGTGTCAATGTGTTCTTTTTTCCATTTCCAGGAGTGTATTTGACTCCCTCTCATATGTTCAACTAAAACAAGAATTCTGCTGTCTCAAAAAATAGGGCCGATAAAGGAGGGAGATGCAAGAAAGGTAGGAGTAGCAATGATTGCACAGCACAAAAGAGCTTTACTGAAAAGAAAAGAAACAGTTGCTAACACCCAAAAATATAAACCATGAGACCACAAAAAAGGTCAAAAAGAGCTTTACTGAAAAGAAAAGAAACAGTTGCTAACATCCAAAAATATAAACCATGAGATCACAAAAAAGGTCAGTAACAGACGTACTTTGAGCATAGCTCTGTATGATTCTGATGTACGGACAAGAGAGAAGAGAGAAATGAAATTACTAGAAGCCACTGAAATATGTTGTTGCAAGTGTGTTGATGAATTGGTGAATTGATCAAGTAAAGAATGAAGAGGCACTGTAATGAGTCAAAAGAAAAAAAGTCTAACAACAAAGAACATAATGAAATGAACAGTTTGGACACTTATTAAAGCTTGAGTCATTACTGAAAGTTATAGTGGAAAGGGTAGCAAAGGGCAAGCAGGCCTCGACTGAGGTGGCAGTTGTGCTGGAATGCAGGAGGATGCCAGGCAGGTGGCTCAGACAGAGAGCTGAATCTAAACAAAGTTGATGACAAAAAAAACAACAGTGTCAGATAGTATGGCCAAAAGAATAAGTCCTCGTGAAGTCCCACTCGTATTTCAAAAAATCATAATTTCGAAGGTATTAGGTACAAAGAATCATGGTTTGTTATAAAACATTTAGCAGCTCTCAAAGTTTTCTCCTTTGTCCTTTTGTTGCAGAATCAACTCTAAGTGCATTGAAATTCTGGCAGGCCAGGAGAAGGCAAAATACGTTATCTGGTATGCACAATCTCAATCTGCGATAACAGTACTGCAAAATGAATAGACACCAGTATGGGAGGGCACCACCAGGGGAAAAAATGATGTGTAATGAGATGGTTCAAAAACTGTAAGGAGACAGGCAGTGTTAAAAACCTTCCTTGAAGATCCCGTGTGTCTCAGGCACATATTGACAGAGTGCAAGTTGGATTTCAAAGTAAGCCCAGACATCAATTTGTCATGCATTACACATGAATTGCAGGAAGCAAGATCAACTGTCCATAAAGTGTTACATAAGCAGTTATGCCTTTTATCCTCTGTGGTATTCCTTCACGTGTTCCACACTGACCTCCATAAATGCTGACAATGACTACCTGAAAAAGTGCTTGTTTTCAGATGAAACAATGTTCCACATTTCTAGATACGTGAATCACCACATCAGGATTTGGGGCTCTGAAAACCCACACAACAGATATGAACACACCCGTAATAACCACATGCTGGCCTAAAGCACAATAGGGCGACAGGCCCATTTTTCTTTGCAAAGCAAACCATAATGGGAAATGAAACTTCCTGGCAGATTAAAACTGTGTGCCAGACCGAGATTCAAACTCAGGACCTTTGCCTTTCGCGGGCAAGTGCTCTACCAACTGAGCTACCCAAGCACAACTCATGCCCCATCCTCACAGCTTTACTTCTGCCAGTACCTCGTCTCCTACCTTCCAAACTTTACAGAAGCTCTCCTGCAAACCTGCAGAACTAACACTCTTGAAAGAAAGGATATTGCGGAGACATGGCTTAGTCACAGCCTGGGGGATGTTTCCAGAATGAGATTTTCACTCTGCAGTGGAGTGTGCACTGATATGAAACTTCCTGGCAGATTAAAACTGTGTGCTGGACCGAGATTCAAACTCGGGACCTTTGCCTTTCGTGGGCAAGTGGTCTACCAACTGAGCTACCCAAGCACGACTCACGCTCCGTCCTCACAGCTTTACTTCTGCCAGTACCTCGTCTCCTACCTTCCAAACTTCACAGAAGCTCTCCTGCGAACCTGTGAGGACAGGGCATGAGTCGTGCTTGGGTAGCTCAGTTGGTAGAGCACTTGCCCGCGAAAGGCAAAGGTCCCGAGTTCGAGTCTCGGTCCGGCACACAGTTTTAATCTGCCAGAAAGTTTCATATCAGCGCACACTCTGCTGCAGAGTGAAAATCTTATTCTGCATAATGGGAAATGTTTACCTAGCTTCTGCTACCACAGATCAAAGAACTGCAGCTGCCCGTCATCTTCCAGCACGATGCTGCACCCCAAAATTGGAATTAAATGTGCTGCTTGTGCTGAATGACACATTTCCTGAGAGGTGGCTGGTGATGGTGATGGTTCCCCCACATAGGCCCCATGCTCTCCCACTGTAACACAGCAGATTACAACTGGGTGCCAGACAAGACTCGGGGCTTTCACCTGTCGTGGGCAAGTCCTCTCTATCAACTGAGCAACCCAAGTACAAGTTTTAATGTGCCAGGAAGTTTCATATCAGTGTGCACCCCACTGTAGAGTGAAAATCTCATTCTGGAACCATTCGACTTCTTTTTGTGTGGGTTACGTTGGGAATTGTGTGTACACAACCCCAGTCAAGACACTGCTATCCTTCATGCAAAAATCAATGAAGTAATGACAACTGTTAATGCTCCAGAGCTGACCCAAACATGGGCAGAACTCAAATACCATCCCAATGTTCTACGAGCGACGAGTGAGGCACACACTGAAATCCTGGGATTTTTAAAAAACACGCTCTGAGAGCTGCTAAATGTTTTACAACAAACCACAATGCTCTATCTCCAATCATTTCCAAGATCTGACTTTTTAAATGACAGTGGGACTTGCTTTAGGGCTGAGTGAGAGAGATCAGCCCAGCTGTCAGTCTTAGTATCCCTATCCCATAGTACTCCATGCTACTAACCGTAAGCCGCAGAGCGAGCTGGAACTGGCGCTGCTCCAGCAATGTGGAGATCTGGCGAGACAGCTCGGCGGCCTGGAGGCACCAAACGAAGGCGGGAGAGGCGAGGTAGAGCAGCCCCCGCCGGCAGGGCGCCACTAGTCTCGGCCGCTGCGGGGGTGGCAGCGCAATGCTCTGCACCAACAGTGGGGCACCCGGCTCAAGAGTGCGCACCTCCAAGCCTTCCGGCAGGACCGCCACCAGGTACGGTTCGTCGTATGCTGAAAGTGTTAGTGCATCATGGAGTCACACACAGCTGTCACTGAAAGGTCACTGTAATATCTCCCAAATAAATAGACACTTACCAAATACATTTCATATGGGCAAAAATATTAGTACAGTCATTGTGGCAAAGTTCACTTGAGAAGACCGTAAAATTACAAGAAGACAGAATGGCTGGTCAGTACTAGGAGGCAGGGTGGACAGCAACAAAGAGAGACTAGCAGTGTGTCAGCTCCATTCCAGAGATAACAGAAGGATAGTGTGAAAGAAGTATTAAGAAGAAGAGAGATGGAAGCAGAATGAATACTGGATTTAAGAAATATGAGGAAAGCAGAAAAGGAGATGTGGGAAAAATTAAAGAGAGAGAGGATGAGGAAGTAGGGGAAGTGAAAACATGATGGATTAAACAATGAAACTTTACCTGCTCAGACTCTTTTTCCCGATGGAAGAATTTCATTATTTACTCTAATCATTTTTTATCCTCATGCCCCCCCCCCCCTCTCTTACTGGCTTTCTTCCTCCTTTCTCCTATTTTTTAACTGTGTTCTTCATTCCACTTTTCATTTCTTTTCCTGTTTAATCCAGCTTTACTGTCTTTGATTGCATAGGAAGTAGTGGAAGTGAAGATAAAAACATGATGGATTAAACAATGAAACTTTACCTGCTCAGACTCTTTTTCCCGATGGAAGAATTTCATTATTTACTCTAATCATTTTTTATCCTCATGCCCCCCCCCCCCCCCCTCTCTTACTGGCTTTTTTCCTCCTTTCTCCTATTTTTTAACTGTGTTCTTCATTCCACTTTTCATTTCTTTTCCTGTTTAATCCAGCTTTACTGTCTTTGATTGCATACTCTTTCTTATATCCTCACAACAAATGGGTCCACCCCAAACTGGGGTCTGAGTGATCGGTCTGAGTGATCAGGCTGAGGGGCTGTGGCTCACCTATAAAACTGTTCCCTAACATTTTGTCTCTGACTGCAGAAGACATCTTCAGAGGTAAACACGGTCTCCTGCAATCAGAGATGAAACATTAGGAAACAATTTTATATAGGGTGTTACAAAAAGGTACGGCCAAACCTTCCGGAAACATTCCTCACACACAAATAAAGAAAAGATGTTATGTGGACATGTGTCCGGAAACGCTTGATTTCCATGTTAGAGCTCATTTTAGTTTTGTCCACCTACGCTCAATGGAGCATGTTATCATGAATTCATACGGGATACTCTACCTGTGCTGCTAGAACATGTGCCTTTACAAGTACGACACAACATGTGGTTCATGTGCGATGGAGCTCCTGCACATTTCAGTCGAAGTGTTCGTACGCTTCTCTACAGATTCGGTGACCGATGGATTGGTAGAGGCGGACCAATTACATGGCCTCCACGCTCTCCTGACCTCAACCCTCTTGACTTTCATTTATGGGGGCATTTGAAAGCTCTTGTCTACGCAACCCCGGTACCAAATGTAGAGACTCTGCGTGCTCGTATTGTGGACGGCTGTGATACAATACGCCATTCTCCAGGGCTGCATCAGCGCATCAGGGATTCCATGCAACGGAGGGTGGATGCATGTATCCTCGCTAATGGAGGACATTTTGAACATTTCCTGTAACAAAGTGTTTGAAGTCACGCTGGTACATTCTGTTGCTGTGTGTTTCCATTCCATGATTAATGTGATTTGAAGAGAAGTAATAAAATGAGCTCTAACATGGAAAGTAAGCGTTTCCAGACACATGTCCACATAACATATTTTCTTTCTTTGTGTGTGAGGAATGTTTTCTGAAAGTTTGGCCGTACCTTTTTATAACACCCTGTATATTAACCATAGCCTCTCATCCCAGAAGTTCCAACTAAATACATCTGTTAGTTCCTTCCACAGAGAGGAAAGAGGGATATAGGGTGGGGAAGGTTAGATAAGAGGGACAAGCATAGTGTAGACAGTCTCTTTAGTAGACCTGTTGCATCTTCTAAGTGTTCTGTGAATAAAACACAGTCTTTGATTTGCTTTCCCCACATTATCTATGCTACTGTTCCAATTTAAGTTGTCCATAATTGTAATCTCTAAGTATCTTGCTGAACCTTTATGGGTGTGTAATTTACCCGGTAAATGAAATGTAAGGGATTCTTTGCAGTATTCACACAGATGTGACAGTAAACTGCTACGAATGAACAAGACCTTGAGAAATGGTACAGTTGTAATTGTGAGATAGTGGGATGTTAATCAATGGTACGATCTGTGGCATAGCGAGTATGATGTTCTGTCTCCCAGCTACTGTCTTCGGAACAACCATATTGAACCTGACACAGCCCTCATTGTATTGGCCAGAGAAGGTGATAGATGTGTTAACAACCAACAGGTTGTATAAGTGGGGGGAGGGGGGGGGGGGGGGAATAAAAAAAATAAAAATAAATAAAAAAGAAGAAGAATACATTTTGGGAAGCTCTTTGATGCGCGGCAACATTTAATCTCCATATTTTGCATTATGAAAGAATAAACAGGAATTCCAGCTGATATAGCACAGATGCTTCCCCAGTACTGAAATCAAGATTGCAATGCACTTCTGCCAGCAAATCATAGCTCACGTCATGTTATTTCACCAGGCAGAGACAGCAGATATTCAGAGCATGTATTCAGCCAATGGCAACATCATTGTCAAGTAATACAAACACACAAATAGAAAAAAATTAATGGTTTAAATTAATATCCATACAGCATAACTACAAGAAAAGCTGCCCTTTCACATATAATACTTGTTGTCAAAATTTTTTTGCTGCTTTTTCCCAATGGTGTGATTACGCAGAATTCTAAGAGTACAGCTTAAATTGGAGCAGCTGAATATTTCTGACAAGCACGATAAAAATTTCACTGTTTTGCACCGAACATTTTGTAGGTTACCTGAGCGAATACATGTTCCGTCCAGCACTTTGACTTTTCCATAGAAAAGCCAATTATGTGTGCAATTGCTCAAGAACTCATTCACACTTTTTTTTAAGGATAATTATTGCATAATTTGTAATAAGTGAAAGAGCTAAAATATGAAAAACTAGCTTTGAAACTTGGTCTTTTTTAGTGTGTGTTACCCTTTAAGATGTATCAAATGCAAATGTGCCAGTAAAATATTAAACTATGGCATAAATGGCTGGTCTTCTGGGACCGAAACTTTTCTAAATGGCCGGTCCTCAAAAAATTCATTGCACATTGTCACACTAATGTAATTAATCTTGCATAAAAGAAATTTACTTTAAAAGTAATGCTTTACAATCATTTGCATATTTTCCCACAACCTGTTACAAATGTAAACAACTGTGACGCCACATTCATTGAAACGAAGCCAACAAGAAAGACGCATTGAAATCGGTTTCTTATTACAAAATATTGCATAGTCTTTTATACATTTTGCTGTCGGCAGACGCTTGTGTGTGCACTGTGTTTTGTTGTTGTAAATGGTACATCTGCTTTGCAACTAAATTTTTATTTTGGTGTTATTCTCTTGTTTATGCTTTATTGCTGCAGTATTATTTGGCAGTAATGGGATAAAGTAAAATTCTTTGTTAGAGTTATCTGTTCTTATCAGTCAAAACTACAAAAATTTAACTGAAAACTAAAATAATGAAAAATTCTTGGAGGTCTAAAAAATTTCCAGGTTATGCCACAGTTTCATGGATGAAAGACTTCCGTGGTTTTCCCAGATTTCCCGGTTGTCCCAGGGCGTATACACCCTGAGCCCAGAACCACACCTATTTGAATAGCACCCTATACCTGGACCTTGTTCATTCTCTGAATGAATGTCCCAACATGTTTTAAGACAGTATCATGATAAGCAATGCCACCTCATTGCGACCACAACTATTTCAGTTTCTAGATTTCAGTTTCTAGTACTGTACTGATTTTGGTTTTGCTTTGTGCAACCTACCTGAGGTAGAAAATATCCCACCCCATGAACTTCCAGTGCATCTACCAGTTGACTGAGTAAATTTTAGTGAGTGAGGATTAGTTAAAGTAAATAAAAAACTATTTGGTAAACAAGCAGAAGTGTGAAGCATAAGTAGGGGTTGAGCTAGGTTGTCTACTGTGAAATGTTTGCTCAGGAATTTGCAAAGATGGGAGAATTTAGTAATGTAATGTATTGTATTGTATTAGTTCGTAAGTAATGACTTAGTGCGATCAGGTAACTGTAGGGAAGCAAGATAGTCCAGTGGAATAAACATGAAAAATAATTTTTAGAATTAAGAAAACAGTAAATGAACCTTGTGGTTTAAGCTTAACTAGTATAAGTGGAAAAATAAGTGTACTGTATATAACTGTCAGCTTTTAAATGTGTGTTGAGATTTTGCAGAGGAATCACAAGCAAAAATCCAGAGCCCATATCTTCTACAGCTGCCAATGTTGGGAGGGGGCTGTCAATAATCACATGGAAATTGTCTGGGAACCCAACCCTGGAAAAATTTTAAAAATTAGAAGCCTGATTTAGGCATCTGAACACACTATTCGAGACACTTTCCTATCCTAAATAAAAAAGTTTTTCCAGGAATAAAAACAACTGTAAATTTACAAAAATCAGGAAAAGTGGAAAAGGATAAAATTATTTTAGGAAACATCAAGGGGTACTGTTACAGTACCTACTTTTTTTATTGTGATCATTTTTCACTTCATGCATGTCATTAGTTCTATACATGGGATACTTAGGCTCTGTAAGACCCGAAGAAAATTTTATAGTGTCACATATATACAAATCTTTCAAGTGGCACACTACATGTTGCTGGATCCACTGTCAAACGTGTGGTATTAGAATGAAATAGAACCAAACTTTTAAGAAAGTTCTACAACAGAGAGGTACAATCATGTGTTTTAAATGGTGATTAAGTGGATGACACACACATTACTAGACAAAGTCAATGATTCCCATACTAGGTACAGATAATTTGTGATTCTATGCAATATAGCTTCTGAAGAAGTGTCCAAACCAGAGTCGAAGTTTAGTAAACCTTTATTTTGCAACTAGTTGGCTGTTATTCTATGGCTACTGCTATTGAACCAAGTGACATCACAGAGTTCAAGGTATTCCTCTGGAAGCTGTTGCAGTTTTTTGAACCATGTGATGTCACAAAATGCATAATTCACCTATCTATCCATACTTACAAATACACATCACAATGATGCTATTATAGTAATATCCATCTCTTTCTAATTCACTTAAATAGTGCTGGGAGTTAATTATTATAGACCAATGAAATTTTCAGTAGTTTTGTGACATCCGTGTACAGTGGTTTTATTCATCTTTCTAGAATTCAAAAACACTGCATACATAGTGTCAGCTCCTAAGGAGTTTTTTAGTTTTGGAAGATCTACAGAAGCTTCCACCATATTATTTTTTTCCATTTACACTTCAGATATCATTTGCAGGATTTAATTTCACATTATCATTTGTGTAAGGCTTGTCTTTACAGAAACTGTTAATAGTTGCCAAAGGACCAAAAAAATGGCTAATTGCTTGCATTTCTGATGCAACAACTAAAAAAATTCCTTAGGAGCTAACACTACATATGCAGAGCATTTGAATTCTAAAAAGATGAATAAAACAACTGTACATGGATGTCACAAAACTACTGAAAAAAAAAAAAAAAAAAAAACATCGGACCATAATAATTTACTCCCAGCACTATTTAAACAAATTAAAGGAGACAGATATTATTGTAATAGAGTCAGTGTAATGTGTATTATTATGTATGGGTAAATAGGTGAACTGAGCATTGTGTGATGTCATTTGGTTAGAAAAACTGCAACAGCTTATCGAGGAATCCATCAAGCTTTGTGATGTCACTTTGGTTCAACAGCAGTTTTATTCTTATCTTTGAAGATAAAAAGCACAGAACGAAAAATTATCGTCATCATTTGGCATAGCTTATCTTAGTAATCAGTGATGATGAAACCATTTCTAGACAGGTTTACTACATACTCAGGAAGGAAACCATTACAAACTATAAAACATTTTAGTGGCATGTGATTAGCGAAATGTAAACAATATCTTGTGCGATTTTTCCAGAACACCAAATTCTAAAAAGTGCATTTCCACAATTTTTAGTAACCATCTGAACTCCATAATAAAGGTGATAAATTAGTAACAATGACAGACAATCTGTAATAACTGGGAAACACCAATTTCTGAAGGAGCGAGGCATGCTGCACCACAAATAACTTACTTGGTGTGGCTGTGTAAAATTGAGACCCTCCCCCAGTTAACGCAAGAAGCCAGGGAAGCACGCCAAGTGAGATGGCCGAGCATAGTTACACTGCTTGCCGAAGCAGTAAGTACTGCTGCCGCAGCATCGAGCTGGTTATGTCGTGTCATCACTGAGCAGGTGGGTGTCAAGTGTAAATAACACTGACACAGCAGAAAAGCAAAGACTCCACCTTCTGGATACTTCACATTTGAGCCACAGACTCATTGTGGCATACCTGATAAAAATCAATGCTACAGAAAAGGAGGACAGTATAAATACTTGTCTTTTTAGTCAAGGGTATCGCAGTCCGCCGGCCACTGGTCCTGGGGAGGAACCAATGTCGGTCCACAAATCTACACAGTTCCAGTAGTCAGCACCTCCACCCTGCCCTTGCTAGCTGCAGCTTCGCTGCTGGCAAAGGATCTGACTGTAGATTCGGTGCTTTCCAAATGGTGGACCACACAGGCGGCCTCTGTCTCTGGAGGTCTGCAGCTGGAGCCCGGGCAGCGCAGCTGTTCGACCGCCAATAACTGCGGATGAAACCCCTTGCTGCCTGCCTCTGCTGTGGGCAGACTACACTGTAGTGAGCTACCATTTTTACACAGGGTCTATGGCGGGATCCTGTGCACGACAGTTTGCCCAGCATCTAGGTCGCGCATCTGACGCCGTGTACTCATCATGCTCGGTCACAAGGCTTGCTTTGCCTTCCCCACCTACACAATGCCGACACCTCCTCTGCCTGTATGCAGACCACAGTTTCTCCCTCGCTGGTCGTGTACTGCTAACATGCCAAATATTTCCACTTCTCGGGCAACACCACGATAATTGTGATACTGACAAGGAGAGGTCCCCAGCAGTGGAATCGACTTTTTGAAATGTTCAATATGGTGATATATGTTAAGGTCGCAGCTATAACATCCTGCAGCCATTCACCCTGATGGGCCCTCGTTTGCGAGTAACTGTCGAAAAAATATTTTGGAATTTCAGGTGATAGACTACAGCTTTGAAAGAGGAATGCTTTGCAGATTGTTTATCCGATGCAACAGTTAAGGCAAAAGCCTAACATGCAGGAGGTTGTGGGTTCAAATCTCATTACATGCTTTAAAATATTTTATTTTCAAATTTTTAACAAAATTATTTTGGTCATTATTTTTATTCAACTAACTGGGTTAAATATATTTTTTTCTATTACATAATTTTAAGCACCATATTAACTTTTTCAGTTGCTCTAATTTTTTCTTCCTATCATTCTTTTCGCATCCATGTGACTTTAATTATTTTAATTTGTCTGTTATAATATTGAAACATTTGAAACTGCTGATGTATTGGTTAAAAAAGAAGAGATTAAATAATCTATCTATATTGACAGTACAATGGTGCCAAAAACATATTTTTCATTAAAAGATGTACTTTTTTGGATGGTAATCACCATACAAATATTTAAAACATAAATTCTTATTGCACTTGGACAAACTAATTCAGACGCAGAATTAAATGAAAGAAGGGATTAAAAATAAAACAAAATTCAAGCACAAGAACGAACAGAAATAAAGAATGCAATAACATGGACTAAAATACAGGATGATAAAACTGAACAAAATAAACAAAGTTAATACATGAAAGTAACAAATCACATGAACAATGATTCCAAGTGAAGAATGAATGATAGGAAGAAAAATGAGAGCAAATGACGACTAAAATTATGTGACAAAGCAACAGAAATAGGAAAATACATTTAAACAAATTAATTGAATGAAAATAATGACCAAAGTAATTTTAATAAAGAATTAAAAATATAAATTGTCAAAGCAGTTCACAAGATCTGAACCCACAATCTTATGCATGTGACACCTGTAACTTAATCATTATACTGCGCACCCAGTCCATTAAATAGTAGTTTTTCAAAGGTGTAGATGTTCATGTTAAATTCTGATATCTTTTATTTTTCAATTGCTTGCAAATAAGGGCATATCAGGGTGAATGGCTTAACCTACACCACTGAATAGATTATTTCAAAAAGTTGATTCCACTGTTGGGGACCTCTCCTTGCGAGTAATAAATGAATAGTTTTACAATACTGTTTGTACAATGTCTCACTGGATGTCTACCAAGAACCCAAACACAACTCCACTACTACCCTGCCCACGCTAGTACACTGTCTACAGTCCAACCTCAATGTGCCCAGCTCTGTTACCCACCACAGCAGCTGACTAGCCTGGGCACTATAGGTCGAAAATACACGTATAGTTTTTTTTAATTTTTTTTAATCTATATGCCAGCAATACTCGAATTTTCACTGCCGCAGTATACATATATACTTTCCAACCATCCTATCTCATAATTCTTAAGAACAGCATTTCCACATATAAAATGATTCAGAAAGTTTTTCAGAATTTAATGGGCCACACAAGCTTTTTAATCTTCTTCACTGTGAGTATGGAAACTATGAGGTCCATACCCATACATTCCTTTGAATGAAAACAGTTTACTACATCAGTCACCATTTTACTTTACATTGGATTATATCAACACGATCACACTAACATGCACCTCTTTTTGTGTTTCCATAACTACGTGCCACTTCCATCTGGAAAGCGTAAGACTGGAGCTGAGTTCTTTAGAAAGGAAGACCAGACAAGAATAATTTCACAATTTCACTTATAATTGTTTCGAATGCAGAAGCAAGCTTCTAACTCCTATTTATTTGCTGAGCTTGGAATAGACTCCCTTGAAGCACATCTTCAGCTGCCTTTTCTTGAAGTTATTTTCAATGTTGTTTTTCTGATATGTAGGTGTAGTAGTTCCAACGAAAGTTGTTCAAGGGGTACATTTTCTATTGCCCAGAGACAATGGAAATTTAAATTTGGCTCCCATTAAAGGTCTGGTGCAATATTCTGTTGAAGGGTATTTGTTGGCAGTGGCAATAGAATATGAAGAGCAATCAAATATCTAGGCATAACACTGCAAACTGACATGATATAGAATGAGCACATAAGATTCTGAAAAGGATAGTTGCCACTCACCATATAGTGGAGATGCTGAGTCACAGATAGACTATCAAGTAATGAGCTTTTGGCCAACAAAGTCTTCATCGGAAATAGAACATACATACACACATTCCCGCAAACACGTGTTTTTGTTGTGCCTATTTGCAACTTAGTATCTCCACTGTAAGGTGAGTAGCAACTATCCTTTTCATAATATTGTTACATTCCATCCTGATGAGCACATAAGGTTGGTTTATAGGAAGTGAAAGGTTGATTGTGGTTCACTGGGACAATACTAAAAATGTGTGGTTCATGTAAGTGTACAGAATGCTTGTGAGATTCATTCTTCAAAACTACTCATTGTTTGGGATTTCCATCCAGTTGGATTCACGAAAGATATACGAGGGCTATCCACAAAGTACATTATGTTTTCGTTTGCGTCCGTTAGGGGCGGGGCTAGTGCGGCCATCTTGGTGTCATGGCATTCCGCCGCTCAGTCGGCATCCTGCCATGCTAGTGAGAGGTTCGTGCTGTACTCCGTTGAGTTACTGTGACAGTTTGAAATGTCAGCATTAATTGATAATGCCACGAAGTGTGAAGTGCGTGCTGTAATAAGGTTTCTGACTGCAAAAAACTGTACACCGATAGAAATCTATCGGCAGCTTTGTGAAGTGTATAGGGACAACATAATCACTGAAGGTGGGGTGCGTCAATGGGTCATAAAATTTAAAAATGGCCGAACTAACGTTCACGACGAAGTGCGAAGTGGAAGACCCAGCATAGTGACTGCCGAACTTGCCGAAAAAGTCGATGCCGTGGTCCGTGAAAACCGTAATTTTACAATAACGGAACTCTCTACGAGTTTTCCACAAATTTCACGAAGTTTGTTGCACGAAATCATTACCGAAAAGCTCAGTTACCACAAGTTTTGAGCAAGATGGATACCAAAAATCTTGACAGAGATTCACAAAAATCAGCGAATGGCTGCAGTGTTAACGTTTTTGGACACTTACGAGAAAGATGGCGACTCATTACTCGATCGCATCGTTACTGGTGACGAAACATGGGTTAAGCATGTGAACTGTGAGACAAAATTGCAGTCAATGCAGTGGGGGCACACAAATTCCCCCCAAAAACCCAAGAAATGCATGCAGACAATGTCGGCAAGGAAGGTGATGGCGACTCTTTTGGGACAGAAAAGGTGTGATTTTTGTGGATTTCCTGGAAAGAGGCACTACAATAAACTCTCAAAGGTGTTGCCAAACTCTGCACAACCTCAGAAGAGCAATACAAAACAAGTGCAGGTGAAAGTTGGGCTCAAAGATCTTGCTGATTCACGACAACGCCCGGGCCCACACGGCAACTCGTGAAGTTCTCGAATCTTTTAAGTGGGAGTTGTTTCCTCATCCGCCGTACAGTCCCGACCTGGCACTGAGCGACTTCCACTTATTCCCAGCAATGAAGAAGTGGTTGGCTATGCAGTGTTTTAATGACGACGCACAGCTTCAAGAAGAGGTAACCACGTGGTTGAAGGCGCAGGCGGCCAAATTTTACGACGAAGGAATTTCCAAGCTCGTCCATCGCTACGATAAGTGCCTTAATTCAAATGGCAACTACGTAGAAAAGTAGTATTTAAGTGTGGCTTTCATCTGTATATAATAAAAAAATTTCCAATACTTTATTTATTTTTAATTCCAAAAAAATGTACTTTGTGGATAGCCCTCGTAGAAGGAATTAGGAGGAGTGCTGCTACAGATTTGTTATCAACAGGGTATAAATGTCGTGGAAATGCTATGTGAACTCAAATGGGAGTCCCCAGAGAAAAAACTAAATTTTTTCGCAAAACACTATTGAGAAAGTTTAGAGAACTGGCCTTTGCAACTGACTGCAGGACAATCCTACGGCCACCAACAAACGTCTTGCATAAGGACCACAAAGATAAGAGAAACTGAGGTTTATACTGAAGCAGAAAGACAGTTGGTTTTCCCCCTCACTTCATTTTTGAGTGGAACAGGAAAAGGAATGGCTTGGAGTGCTACAAGGTAAGGTGGCTGTCAAAGCACATAGGTAGATTTGGGGGGGGGGGGGGGGGCACTAATAACTGAGTATTACAAGTTCAGGTGGAACCAGAAAGTTTACCATGGAAATATCATATACACTACACAAAAAATATTTTTGAAAGGAAAGGAGGCAGTCAATTGTAGCAGGTCTTTCAAAATTTGGGTATTTCCTTCAGCAGACTGATTATGGCCTTCTTGAGATAATGTCACGATTCCTCCGATATTCTGAGATAATGGAATTAAGCTCACCAATTGCCACTGGGACATCCGACCACTTGACAGCATGCTTATAGGCTGGGGTTGCTGTTGTCGTCATGAAGATAGATTGCTGGTCCTTTCCAAGTGCGAATATTCCGTTTGACAGTTTTGTGACACTTGGCTCCTGATGCTTGCCCATTGGAAACAATTCCTGTTGTGTCCCTGTTGAATTTGAGAGCTGAAACAACAAATTGGAACAACACAAATTACTGCAACAAAGACAGTCACCCCCAGAGAGCCCTATCAATTGCTGTTGAAAACCAAAATTAACATCATCGTAGCTGAAGCTTTACCAGTATAACAGGGTGTACATTGCACAAGGTAGAGATAGCTCACACATCTGCCGATGATAAATTTTTGGTAGAAAAATTGTCAGACAAGAAACACACACACACACACACACACACACACACACACACAGTGCTTCTCAGGGTTCAATTCTGTTTCTAACATACATCAATGGCTTTTCAGACAGCATACAAGATGGAAAAAAGTTCTCTTTGCCGATGACAGTAACATTATAGTCACTGATAAAATACCAGAACTCCTATTATAGAAAACAAATGAAATCCTTAAGACTGTCTATGATTGAGCAGTATGTAATAAAGTAACACTGAATATAGTTGATAAATCTATAGATTGTGTAACAAACACAAAGCTTTCAGGAAGGAATACTGACAGCCAACTGACATGGAATGAACACGCAAGGATGCTGGCAAAAAGAATGGTTTCAGTATGTTTTATTCTTAAGTTTCTATAATCATTTGGTAACAGTTAATGTCCTGTTGTGACATACTATTCCTAGACATACTATTCCTATGTATACAAAGTTCTTAACTGTGGGATTCTTTTCTGGGATCAAAGACACAAAACAAGGACACAATTTTTAGACTGCATAAAAGGACAGTACGAATAATAACTAGAAATGATGGTCAAGCTCACTGTAAAGAACAATTTAAAAAACTGGTAGTCACACTGCATTAAATGAGTACATCCACCAATCTGTTGTGCAAATCAGGGAGAACATTACTAAGTATTTCTATACATAATTGTAGGGCAAGAGTACATTTGGGCTTACATTTACCAGGTTAAACAACAAAAAAACTCAAAACAGCATTTTCTATCAGAGAATAAAACTGTATAATAAACTGCACAAAGAGAAGAAAATATTAGAATACTTAACTGCTTAAAAAAGGGAGTTTCATATATATTCTTCTTAAATAATATACACTACACAATGAATGACTGCTTGCAGGACTCAAGAAAGTGGTTAATAATGAAGGGCTCAATTACAACACCCTGTCACTTTACTTGACATGACAACAATGTAACACTTTTACAAGAAAATCATGTGTCAAGATCTACAGTACATGATAATCTTGTCATTTTCCTGAGCTCAACATCTCACTCATCATGCAGACTGAGTTTTTCAGGTACATTGAGGGGAGGACACGAAGGTGCACAAGGGGCAGAGTGGCGTATTTACAGACCTGGAGCCAGCTTTCCGAACAGACTGGAGATACTGTAAGTGGAACAGCAGCACATTTGTTGCCCAGCAGCCACCAACGGGCGTCCTCAACGCGTGCAGCAGTGAAGAGGAAAACTATGTCCATATTATTAGTTGTCTGGTGTAACTGTGTGTATACAGTAAAACCCCCTTTTTACACTTTTCAGTGGACTAACCCAAAATAGTGTAAAATACAGGTTAGCATAGGAAACACAACAAGTGAAAATGAATAAATTACTCTTACTGTCATTCTGTTTATATTGTTCAAAATATGAAATTAAAACAATTTAAAGTTTGCCTATTTACAAAAATCCGAAATGTTTTTGTTTCTTTCTAACAGCAATTAGTGATACCTGTCTTTCTACAATATACAATACTCAGTCATAAAGGCAGTGACTCAGTGCAGACACACACAAACACGTGTGCAGGATCCCTACTTTGTTTCAATCATGTCCAAATGGTATAAATAAAACACGGAAGCAAAAGTCTTTCATGAAACAACATTAAAAAAAATATTTGTGTTCTAATGTGAGACTTATTATTGTTAACCATTATGAAATTACGATAAATAGAACTTGTAACACTATATTGGTTAAAACAATGAAGTTGGCAGTCTTCCTAAACAGGGAACAATATGCACAAAATCTACAGCTTGTTGCTGACAAGGGGGTCACTTGACTCAGGGATGGCAGAAATTGTCGCCATGTTATGGAGCAACTTGAGGAGGAATGTTTGCGTCTACATCAGGTTGTGTCAACCTAAGACTAGGTGCCTAGTACAGATTAGCATATATCACGCAGAACTAACAACGATTCGTGAACCCCCCCCCCCCCCCCCCCCCCCCGCTCAAAAGTGGTGTTTATTTGGAAAAAAAAGCTGTAATACAACACAAAGAGCAGAATGAAGGTTGCTGCTAGAGTCACTATTGTCAGATCATGATTACCATTCAGGAGGTGATTCAGAATACTTTCTCATCCTTGCGAACCTATAATACAGGTGGTCATGACCCAACACGTCGACAATGAAAATCTTGCTTATCGCACTAATGCTATGTTACACGATCAATAACTTAGCTTATTTTTCTGCTTTGTCCCAAGGTTGACTTTGAGCACGAATACAATGCACTTTTTGCAGAAATCTACATAAAAATCGGTTTTAATGGTCACGATAATGTCAAAGAATATTTAAAATGTGAGAAAAATTTAACACAGAATCATTAATGATGGGAAAGCATTGTACTGAGAAAATGGGACTTCTTTCTGTTGAGACTGACAAAAATGAACGTAAAAAGGAGCCAAACATAAAATGTGAGAATGTAAAAACTGGATTTTACTGTATCAAAGAACAATGTACAACAGGGACCAACTGCATTCAGTATTAAAACCAATGAAAAGTGTAACACATGGCAAGGAAATAATAAGTAGGGTGTAAATTCCAAAATTTTTAGGTTCCCATATTCATGAGAATTTGAACAGGAAAAGCACATTTTGGATATCACAAAATGACTTATTTCGGACACATTACAATCATTACAAATCTTGGGGGAAAGACAAATGGGTATTCTGACATATTTTGGATATTTTCTTTCAAGAATATTATATAGAATAATGTTCTGGGGTAATTCATTGTTAAGAAAGAAAGTGTTCATAGCTCAAAAATATGCTGTAAGAACGATATGCGGTCCTCACCCATTATCATCTTGCAGATCTCTGTTTTAAGGAGTTGGGCAGTTTGACTATTGTTTCAGAATAAAGTTATTCCTGGTGGAGTTTGTTGTAAATAATCCACAGCAGTTCAAAAGGAACAATGATGTACATAATTACAGTACCAGATGGAAAAATGACATTCATTTCCAAATTAAGGTTGTCATTAGCACAAAAGGGTGCACAATGCTGCAGCTACAGTATGTGATTACTTAGCTGGGGATGTAAAATGTCTGACAGACAGCAAAGTGAAATTTGAAAACAAACTGAAAAAGTTTCTCCTTAACAACTGCTACAATGAGAAGAATTTC
This sequence comes from Schistocerca americana, assembly GCF_021461395.2. Taxonomy (NCBI): domain Eukaryota; kingdom Metazoa; phylum Arthropoda; class Insecta; order Orthoptera; family Acrididae; genus Schistocerca; species Schistocerca americana. The sequence goes on from NC_060127.1 coordinate 53,640,075, forward strand.
TATTACTGTACTGTGTAAAAGACGGAATTACCAACATCTGAATAAAAAAAAGGACACTTATAAATGTTCAGCATGCAGCTATATTTGGAAATTAATTTGCGATGTGAATGTAAAAGGACTCATTCAACATGATTTATTGTTCAAAATGATCCATGGAACATGAAACTGACTACTTATATTTCTGTTTGTACATATATTTTTGATTAATTTGTTTTCATTGTATTATGATGGTAAATTCTATATCATCATAAGATAATCTCCGAATGAGGAAATAAATTAATAATTTCGAGCAAATATAATCTCCCCCCCCCCCCCCCCCGTTACCCCTCAAACAACCTTCTCCTCTCTTTCCTGCCCTCTAGTTATCTATCTATCTGTTTATCTATTTGTCTACTCTGGCCCTCTAACACACATTTGGTGTACCAATTACAATGAAGATTTTCTAGGTGGACCATGTGTACAAAGCTCAAAAATAACAGCAGACTAAAAACTGCGACATGTGAAAGACAGCTTAATCTGAGTCCTCACAGCATAGCAGGTGGAAGTTTTATGGCAAAGTTTGTGTGCTTAATATGTGCATATGGGATTCAAGATAGGGATTATTTATCTGAAGTAGCTAGAAGATAAGCAAATCCCCTTTGAGGAAAATTAATTTTATTTACTGTTGTAAAATATAAAAAATTAATGGCCCCATCACTTGCATTATTTCCAGTTATTGCAGTTGATCCTGTTGTTGAACTTTTTATCTGAATTTGGGTACGAATTGTGATAGAAAATAAACTATTTTGCAAACAAGCATTTCAACAATTTCTGATGTCCTCAGTACCACCAAAATGTTGTCCCTTCCAAAATGATGTCAGTAAACCTTTCAGAAGTAGTCTGCAGGAGCTGCTTCTGTTTGTTAATGTACAACTTGATTCACTCCACAGCCCAGAAGGCTCTCCTACATGATGGGATTTTGTGATTTATTGAAGACAACACATGAATGAATGAAAAACATGTACATTTGTAAATGGTGCAACATATTACCTGGACAAGGCAATATTCTCCCTTGAAACCAACACATATAGTTTCATCACACCAAGCTAGCGCACGCGGAATGTCCGATACTATGACATCATCTCGAAGGTCTAGAAAGCTGCCGTTCTTCCAGTAGAATAGCTGTAGCCTCCTTTTTACTGCAACACACATGCGAACTGCCACAGTCGTCTCTCCTGTTAGCGACGTGTATTTCTGAAACACAGGTAAATTAGCTTAAAAAAAACATATACTGCAATGCCTTCAAAGTGAAGATCTCAAAAATGAAACAATGGTCAGTTAAAAAAAAAAAAAAGACAGAAAACATTTCTGATTAGTTGTCAGTTTTCACTAACAGACAGACACAAATTCAAATAAAAGTTAACACAACTGCTAGCTTTCACAACCATTAGTTATTCATCCCAGCAAATAATGTTCTTGGGTGGGAAGGTAGGAAGGGGTGGGAGATGGGGGTTGTACTGTTGATTATGCACTTACCCTACCCCCCCCCCCCCCCCATTTTTTTTCTGTGGCCGGGAGGTCTAGAATAGACCCTTCTCAGCATCATGGGGCCAAATGAGGAGCTACTCAAATAGAGAAGCAGCGACACCATCACGACTGATCTATGGAAAATAACAACTGCAGCGATATCATGATGATCACATATCCCACAGCCATAAATCACTTGTGCCTTGTAGGCACCAGTCGGCTATTTGGAACATACCTACAGTTTGGTCCATGAGTGGCGTTAATGTTTATGTTACCTATCATCTCCTTGTGCCGAACCCCTCTGAACTTCCATCTTGAGTAAGCTTATCAGTTACTACTAGTCACCACTCAACAGTCTCACTTTGTACAAGTCTTCCCTGTTATTCCCTAGGAACAAAAGAAGGAAGGTTAAAGGTCAGTATCTTGTTGGGGGGGGGGGGGAAGAAATCATCAGAAATGAAGCTGAGATCAAAGTGGGCAACACTGTGGAATCAAATAAACTGTCTATGTTTCAAAGAGACCATTCCAGCATACCTCGTAATTAATTTAGGAAAACCACATGAAGCCAAAAATGTGTACAGCCGAACCAGGATTTTCACCCCAGTTGTCTTGAATGTGGCATTAACAAATCTCAAGTTTGCATAGCTACATCTTTGTCACTTTTTGTTCAGTTTGTGTCTGTTGTTGCTTAGGAAGACCGATGGCAGGTATTAAGATGTGTGCTTATAACAAGTATCTTCACTGGCCACTAAAAATCAGCAATGGGTTATCATCATCATCATCATCATCATCATCATCATCATTTGTAATGTTGACTCAGCTCTGCCTGAAAAGCACTTTGCCAGCACCACCTAGCCAAGTAACACTTCTATCGATTATAGCACATTAATGAAACTTTTGAAACTTTAAGAGCTGTGGCCAGCAGAGTTCATCATTGCTCCACCTCCATCTGAATTCCCAGTGACCTGCCTTCTTTCCTTTCTTACTTCCTTCACATTTTTCCTGTTTAATTGCCCAGAAGAAGAAAGCTGTGGATCTGAAACCTTTTATCGTTAAACATTTCCATCAGTTATCTGTTACTGAAATTTGCACCTCCCAACAGGACTGGCCAGCCTGTTGATTCTTTTTTAATTGAACAAATCTGGAAAAGTGCATAAAACAAATTAATATGTATGCCTGGCTGCCAATGTTCAGCTATAAAACAAATGTAGAAGCACATAACACCAAACTAATATAGTGTATATTGGAATCAACAGTGTAAATCAGACATCAGGATTCCTCGTTACGGCTGAGATACAAGCAACAACCCAAGAAAGAAAAGAGTAAATCAAAATAAATTCTTCAAACAGCCATCTAAAGATATACTTAATTAACAAACAGACCAGAAACACAAAATTTTTAGACTGTTTTAGATACTTATTCCAATGTGCTATAGGTACACTTTTTAGCTATGTACCCCATGTTGTAATGTGCATGGTCTACTTGATATTTCATGTTCACTTTTGAATAACATATTTTACTCCTAGATCAATAAAATTTTAGTCCACTAAGTGGAGTATCATGATTGATAATGTGCTGCTGACCAGTTACTCTTTCATGTACATATGTATGTGTTGTTATCTCTGCCCCACATTGACTGACTTTGTGTTTCAACCTGCTTGCAAACAGCAAAATTTTACATATCATGTTACTCGTGTCACTGATAAAGAGCTGTCACTCTACAGTAAATATAGTCATTTTAATCTCCCTCCAAGGTCACATGTAGTTTGAAACCACATCTATGATTTATTTACAGAGCATCAAGGATGACATCTCTACAAGAACATTGATACTTTCAATCTATTTCTATGCCATAATATTTCACCAAATATTATATCTATGTGAATGTTATCACACTACAAAATTTGTTGTGGCCTACAAAATGTTGTTATCCTATTACATTTTTCTTGGAATGTTATATTATTTATTTGTAGTTGTTTAACAATGGCACATAATCTGAACCTGTACATCAGTAGTAATTAACAGCCATAACTGAATATATTGCAGTAGCTTTTATTTGATCCCCAACTCAGGTGAATGAGGAGATGTGGATGAAACACCCATATCCATGCCCAAAAGAAGTCCAAGGCCATACATGTTTGGTGTACGGTTACACATAAAAGTGGCAAGACTAACAACAATTACATCTTCTACATATGCAAAAATGACACAAGGATTTTGGATATAGTTATACAGTAAAACTTGATCAAAGCGGAACATGTACAGTTCGGAAATCTGCCCAAACTGTATAAGTATTTCGGTCCCAACGCATTCACTTCACTTTTAAATGCTAATATTTTGTGTAAACAGAATGTGCCTAACACAGAAATGGAATGCAAATTTTAAGACTTAATTAGTAATTCATTGTATAATGGAGAAAATAGCTTATACAGTACTTCTGTATTACAGGACATATTAGTTATCCATGACTCTACAAGGACACTGCTTTTAACAAAAAGAGTGTAAAGTCCTGCCAATGCTGTTAAGCAGTGCAAAATCAACAACAAAGGTTTGATGCAGCACGGCACTGCGGGTGTGGACATCAAACTGCGCTGCTCTGTGGAACAAAGAACAAGTTATGTGCAGTGTTGGCACATCAGAGGTGATGGTCTGCTCATGAGCACTCAGTTGGGGTCCCTAATTCGTCATTATTACTAACATACGCGGGTGCACACTAGAACATTGTTGTGCACCTACAAATACACTGCTGAATCTGTCCTTTGAAAGAGGTGGGTGATGTTCCTTTAAACAATAGATATACCTAGCAAGGTCAAGCATTCCAAAGAAATGCACTAACTGCATTATTTTCTGTCGGTTTCCATTGACTAGTAGCAATTTAATTGATAACATGATGCCGCACAAAATACATGTGTCGCTAACACTTAATGAAAAGATTAAGGTAATCAAGGTGAGTGAGACAAAAATTCTCTGTGCACAAAATAATGTTGCACTTCAACAGTGGTAAAACCCAAATTTATGATACTTTCAGAAACAAGGATAAAATACTAGAGAAATGGATGAAAGGAAACTGGCAAATAAAAAGAAAGGCAAAGAAGATGAGAAATCATAAATTTAATGAGACAGTTTGGGAATGTTTCGTAAGTGCACGGGAAAAAAAACTTACCTTTGTATGGACCCATGTTGCAGAGTGAGACTCTGAAAGTAGCTAAAGAGCTTGGAAACACAGAGTTTAAAGCATGTACAGAATGGGTGGCGAGTTAACTAAGCACAACACCATGTGGAATGAAGTGTGTGGGAAAGCTAAGGATGTGCAGGAAAGTGTAGCAACTGCATGGAAGACAATACTGCATCGATGGAAAAATGTCCAAGAAAAGACACTGTACTGCAGTGTAGAAACATATTAGGTGAAATGGAGAAGCAACTGGTAATGTGCCAAAATTGTATTGTTTCAAAAACATTGATGTCAATAAGCTTCCAGTCATATGGTGAAGCGATAAAAAGGCATGGATGGTGAGTGGTCTTATAGATGTGAGGTTGGGGTCTTTCAATGCCAAAATGAAAACAGGGAACTGCAAAACTCTCTTTTCCCCAGACGATGCAATCTGCCACCTGAAAGTGAAGATACCAAACATGAAATTGGCACAGTTCCCACCAAGTTTGACTGTCCATCCAGAACCCATGGACAATGGCGTTATTTACACAATCAAGTCCCATTATAGGCAATTAGTGATACACTCTCTTGTTTTTAGTCTTTAAGAAGCCAAAATTGCATTTGCTCTTGCATAGTCAGTTTCTGTCTGGGGTGTAGTAAATTGGATTGGCTTATCAGCAAGGAAAATAAAGCCTGAAACTATTACCACGTGCTTCAACAAAGCGAGGTTTGGAGATCAAGAATAAGACGCATATATGGCCATTGAAGCACAAGTAAATGCAAGCAATTGCTGAATTAATTAAAATGCAAAACGTTACATGTAATGCAGATGACTACATTTGAAGTGATGGCTTTCTGTCAACCCACTTCACTTTCGCTTCAGCAACAGATTTAAGAGGAATACACAACACAGAAGATTATCTGGAAGAAACAAGGAAAGAAGAAGAAGAGCGAAACACTGTCCTGTCAAAAAATTAATATGCCTGAAGAAGTTATGGCATACATAAACAGTGTTATGCAATTTGCAGCATACACAATTTCTCCCAAGCTGTTGGAACTATTGTGTAATACAAAAAAATGTGTAGGCCTATAAAGAAAGACTTCTGAACAGGAAATTCAAACAGGTTTTCCTCTTTGATATGTGGTGAAAAAACATGAAATGTCATGTCAATAAACATGGGAATAATAAAAGGTATGTACATACAATAATAAACTAATTTAATGTTAGAGTAAAAAATACAGGAATGCTATATTATTTATCCCCCCCCATGAACCATGGACCTTGCCGTTGGTAGGGAGGCTTGCGTGCCTCAGCGATACAGATAGCCATACCGTAGGAGAAACCACAATGGAGGGGTATCTGTTGAGAGGCCAGACAAACGCGTGGTTCCTGAAGAGGGGCAGCAGCCTTTCCAGTAGTTGCAGGGGTAACAGTCTGGATGATTGACTGATCTGGCCTTGTAACACTAACCAAAACAGCCTTGCTGTGCTGGTACTGCGAACGGTTGAAAGCAAGGGGAAACTACAGCCGTAATTTTTCCCGAGGGCATGCAGCTTTACTGTATGGTTAATGATGATGGCGTCCTCTTGGGTAAAATATTCCGGAAGTAAAATAGACCCCCTTCGGATCTCCAGGCGGGGACTACTCAAGAGGACGTCGTTATCAGGAGAAAGAACAGACGAATGGAAAAACTAGTAGAAGCCGACCTAGGGGAAGATCAGTTTGGATTCCGTAGAAATATTGGAACATGTGAGGCAATACTGACCTTACGACTTATCTTAGAAGCTAGATTAAGGAAGGGCAAACCTACGTTTCTAGCACTTGTAGACTTAGAGAAAGCTTTTGACAATGGTGACTGGAATACTCTCTTTCAAATTCTGAAGGTGGCAGGAGTAAAATATAGGGAGCGAAAGGCTATTTACAATTTGTATAGAAACCAAATGGCAGTTATAAGAGTTGAGCAGCATGAAACGGAAGCAGTGGTTGGGAAGGGACTGAGACAGGGTTGTAGCCTCTCCCCGATGTTATTAAATCTGTATATTGAGCAAGCAGTGAAGGAAACAAAAGAAAAATTCGGAGTAGGTATTAAAATCCATGGAGAAGTAATATAAACTTTGAGGTTCGCCGATGACATTGTAATTCTGTCAGAGACAGCAAAGGACTTGGAAGAGCAGCTGAATGGAATGGATAGTGTCTTGAAAGGAGGATATAAGATGAACATCAACAAAAGCAAAACGAGGATAATGGAATGTAGTCG